>NC_138528.1:33586082-34063582 GCF_964234715.1 Podarcis melisellensis | reverse complement strand
AACAGATTTTTTAATAAAATAAATCTAAAAACAGAATGGTAGGTAAGATTGCCCGTTTTGTGCTTGATTTGAGCTTTCAGATGTAGAACCTATCCAGGAGATTCCCAGGACAATTTAAGCTTGGAACCTCTGGACCATACTGGCTGAATGGTTAATTTACTTTTCACATATCTGCTTGTGTCTTTTCATTACTTTTAATGGTTCTGCAGGCTTGGGATTATGATTGCTCTACTCTCCTTTTAATAAATTCACTGTAGCTGCTGTTAAGTGCTCAGTAAATGAAAAACCAGCCATTTTCAAAGACACGGCAAAAAAGAGAGTGGGAAGAGCTATGTCTTATTATTGAGGAATTAGAGCAACTGTTGTTAAGTTTTGTTTCTATTTCCTTTAAGGAAATGTGGCGTTTTTCCTTGCATAAACTTTTGCAGCTGTCAGTTTCTAACTGTAGGATTATTGTCAGGAATAACATATCTCCACTGTGTCTTGGCATGGGGTCCTTCGAGCTTACCAAATAGGGGAGAACTCTTAAAGCTAGAAATCAATACTACAGCAGGATTTAGACAATTTAGCAAAATATATGACAGTACTTTAGGTGAAGAATAACTACAACAGCAAGTTAGCCCTATGGAATTGCTCAAGTGCAATGTATGGCGCTTCTCTAACGCTTTTGGCAGAAAATCAGAGGACTTAATATGGCAGGCGCAGGAGGCCCTACTGCTAGAGCAGTGGTTCAAGTTGGATAAAAATGCAATTTTAAACGTCAAAAGCATCTTCAGCTACTCGGTGAGAAATAGGGCTAGTTTCGTTATTTCCCCACCTGCACCTCAACCCCATCATTTGTCATATACCATTTTTTGCCAGCACTGTTCACTCACTGAAACTAAAATTTGGATCCAGAGTCGCTCTCCCACAAATGGAAGGGCTCCTTCTGTTTGCGGAAGGGTCTTTGATGCAGCAGACCTTCCCAAATGGCTGTAGGTAAAAGGTAAAGGGACCCCTGACCATTAGGTCCAGTCATGCTGACTCTGGGATTGCGGCGCTCATCTCGCTTTATTGGCCGAGGGAGCCGGCGTAAAGCTTCCAGGTCATGTGGCCAGCATGACTAAGCCGCTTCTGGAGAACCAGGGCAGTGCATGGAAACACTGTTTATCTTCCCGCCGGAGTGGTACCTATTTATCTACTTGCACTTTGACGTGCTTTCAAACTGCTAGGTTGGCAGGAGCTGGGACCGAGCAACAGGAGCTCACCCCGTTGCAGGGATTCAAACCGCCGACCCTCTGATCGGCAAGTCCTAGGCTCTGTGGTTTAACCCACAGCACCACCCGTGTCCCTTAATGGCTGTGGGGGAAGGAAGGAATTTTCGCCAATCCCTCTTACAACCTCTGTGCCATCTTCCACACTCTCCAGGAGGGTCTCTCAACTCTTCGGAGCAGATTCTTGGGAAACTGCAAGGCAAAGGGGGGACATCTGAAGGCAGGCCTGTTTAGGGAAGTTTTTAAGGATTTATGTTTCTGTTATGTTTTTAGATATGTTGTAAGCTGCCCAGAGTTGCTGGGGAAACCCAGCCAGATGGGTGGGGAATAAATAATGAAATAATAATAATAATGATGATAATGATAATAGGCAAAAAATGCCCCTTCACATGCTAAACCCCTGATTTCCCCCTCCCATTTTGGAAATGGGAAAAATAAAATAATTTAAACTTGACACAACACTGAGGTGTGGGAAAGTCCAAGCATCTGGATAGGGATTCAGATCACCCCTCCCCAAAATTATTGATTTCTTGGGCCACCTCAGTTCTTTGGGTTTGGGAAGCCCAATTAGAAGATGAGACAAGCAGTATGGTAATAAAGATTAACTCAATCGGTAGGTAAAGCATGAGACTCTTAATATCAAGGATGTGGGTTTGAGCCCTACATCGGGCAAAAGATTCTTCCATTGCAGGGGGATGGACTAGATGACCCTCGGGTCCCTTCCAACTCTACAAGTCAATGATATTCTGATTCTGTGTTTGCTTGACGTACTGATTTGAAATAAAATGATATCTTAAAGCTTATTCTGTGCACATTCAGGGGTGTGATGAATCTTGGGGAAAAGGGTTTTGGCCAGCCCTGCAAGCAGCTTCTATATGAAAGGTCGTTCCAGTCTTAATTTTGCTGTTTCTTATGTGTGCTACTAGCCTTGAAGTCAAGGTACTGATCCCTCAAATCAAAGCATTGATGAGAAATGAAACTATAGCAACATTGTAGACCTACTATTCTTTCTGTAAATCCCAGAGTATGGTGCATATATATTAAAGAATCCAGATTCCACAGATGATAGCTTTCTGGAACAACTTGTACTGAACTCCTTAAGGGGAGAGACAGACTTTGATTTAGCCCTAAGTGAAGCTGAGGATGTGGTCCAAGATATAAGTGCATTTGAGACTCTGGAGGGTAACAAATATAATGTAGTCAAATTCAACTGCATGATATAGTAGTTGAATTCCTTCACAGTAACATTGAACTTAAAATGGGCAGCTATGCTTGAAATGAGAAGACCAGTTAAAGGGGCAAGGATTAAAAGGTATCCAGCTTTGGCTCCAGTTAGTCAACCTTTCCATGCCATCCAGTTATTTTTTTACTCAAAGCCTCATCATCCCTGACCACTGTCTGTGCTGGCTGGGGCTGCTGGGAGATGTAGTGCAAAGCATGGGAGAGACTGCTGTGACCCAGTTCATGTTTTTCTCAAGTGGAGCACTGCATTAAGCTCTTGTAAGGCTTGTCAATGTAATATGAAGCATTTTCAAGAAGTTATTAGTTCGCGACAAGGTAGTATTGAAAATATCGCTTGCTGACAGCAGCCAGACCTCTAGATCAGAGATGTTTTATCTGTACAGTGCTATGAAATAGTTGTGTAAGTTGTTTTCTCGGTAGTTCCATTCTTTATGCTGTTGAGGATGTGAATTGTCCTTCGGATGAATTCTGCTACGCTTTTCAAATCTTTCTTTCTTCAATCTACACCTAATCCGGAACTTCCAAGTTCACTTTGAAATTTTGCCTACAGCAAAATTCAGTGGCAACTCTAGCTTTTATGAAAAGTGCATGGAATTTTCAAACCTATTCTGTGGCTGCCATGTGTCCTCTTTTTCCAGGACACGCCCTTTTTTTCATGGGTAGAGTTGTCATAGTGATCCATAGTTAAAAGTAGAAGTCGGCAAATGTGTCCTCTTTTTTGCTCTTCAAAATGTGGCAACCCTAATTTAAACATAGGACATATGCCTCAAATAAATCACTAGTAAAGACGTTTCCTTGAAGATATTCAGATAGGTTTTATGATACCTGTTAGAGTCTCTAAAGAATATTACAATAAGTGAAAGCTGAATTTGGTTATTTATTACAGGAACTGTAGTATTGTGAAATTCCTGAAGTTCTGACAAATGAAGAATTACAGTAGTGTGAACATAGCTGATTCTTACTATCTGTGAGATGAAGTGAGAACTCATTTTGGAGAAGCAAGCCATTATACTAATTGCAACATGAGGTCCATTCGCAAGTCAGTAAGACTGTATATACAGTCCTTTTTCTCCACTGCATCTGTCAAACAGGATAGTATAATGGATATAATATTAGTGCTAGGCAAGGTGTTGAGAGAGCTGTTAATATTGTCATTCCTTCATTGATCCAGAGCCTTTAGAAATAAAAGAAAGGTGTAAGATCTCCAATTGGGCAAGACAAAACGTTTGTCCCTGTCAATATACTCATGTACACACATGAATGCATTTCTGTCTTTTATTTATATACCTCAGTTTTCTGGAGTCATCCTATATGTCTCTCTCATCTTTTCAGTACAGATTAGGCACACATTACAGGGGAGCAAAAGGAAATGCAAATGTTGTCATCTAAATGAAGCCATAGCCTAAGTCAAATTGATTACAGTGTGGGCGTTAAGCACGTGTTTAATTTTTCACATGGAAATCTATAGGTGTTAAACGACATCCTCAAAGCAGAATGGACATGGGAATCAAAAATAATAATCCAAAAATGCTTATTTGTATGAATTTGAAAGAGAGCTATCGAAGAAGAAGAAGAAGCTTATAATACATTCAGAATGCAATAAAAATGATGGATATGGCAAATAAAAATAGACGTAAAAGTAGAAGAATAAAACAGAGATACAGAGGAGGAGTAAAGAAACCAAATCCAAAAAGCAAACAAACTACTGAAAATACATTCAGTTGTTGCATATGAAAAGAAAAAGGTGGATCAATTCAGTTCTTAATAAAACCTCTCCACATACTTGCCTGTAGAGCAAGGGGTTTAGTGGGCTGTTCAGTTAAGTTAGCATAGGAGATAAATTTATAACATATCCAGTAAAAATGATCGATTTCCAGTGAGCCATTAAGGACTCTCCATTTATATGTCATGTTCGGACAATGCAATGTCCCATACTTTCACTAGCCACTCCTCCTTAGAAGCAGGTGATTTGGACTTTCAATGGACAGCCACTGTCAATCTGGCTGCCGCAGGAAGCATGAGCACAAGAGATTTATGCTTGATAGATGAGTTGGTCCCACACTCCAAGGATTCTTCTTCTTCTTCTTTGGCAATCACTTGTAGCCGAGTAAGATTGTCTTCCATAAACACAGTTTTAACAATGAGTCCGTAAGTGACTGTGGAGGCCAATTCTGGATCCACACGTCCTTCCACAGTGCGGACATAGGTTCCCGGGTGGGAGTTGATCACAGTGTGGATTTGCCAAGTGTGCCTTCCTCTTAGCACGCTTTTCCCTTGCGTTCTGAGTTCGAGTGTCTTCAGAGTCCATGACACCTTTGGTAAAGGCTGTTCTCCAACTGGAGCGCTCGCAGGCCAGTGTTTCCCCATTGTCGATGTTTAGACTACATTTTTTTAGATTTGCCTGGAGCTGGATTTTGACACTGTAAATCATAATGCCCTGTGGACTGTCCTTCTGAAAATTGGCTGGCCAGATAAATTGGTAAACATCATTCGGCTCCTCCATGATAATATGACAGCAACAATCGCAGATAACAATGGCTCTCAAAGTGAACCATTCACAGTGGGTTCAGGTGTTAAACAGGGTTGTGTTATTCCTCCAACTTTATTCATTATTTTCATTGCCATGATCCTACACTTTGTCAAAGGGAAACTCCCCACTGGGGTAGAAATCATATATCAAACAGATGGAAAGCTCTTCAATCTGAGCAGGCTGAAAGCAAAAAGTAAGGTTATCGTAACTTCCGTCATAGAGCTTCAGTATGCTGATGACAACGTATTGTGTGCACACTCAGAGGATGACCTCCAAACCACCCTAAATATATTCACAGAAGCTTACAAAAAGTTTGGCCTATTGCTCAACATCCAAAAAACCAAAGTGCTGCACCAACAAGTACAAAGTAACTCCTCTGCTGCACCACAAATCCAACTCAATGGTGTAATGTTGGAAAATGTCAATCACTTCTCCTACCTAGGCAGTTATCTTTCCACAAGGGCCAACTCCAAGGATAGGAGTGTCAAAGCACAGGGGACACTGCCTTGAGGTTCAGAGGTATGTGTGGGTCTTTATGTAGCCAAACTGGTACCATCCGCACACCAGAGGGGGACACTGAGGCTTGGAGAAGTACATAATAGCTTTAAGAGGTGAGAATCCCCCAAAACAACCTAATGAGGACTGAATAAGTTAGTCTGGAACCTCCTAATGGCAGCAGAAATATTGAAGGAAATAAATGGGCGAATAATGAGGTACTGTACTGAAAATGTGGTCACCAAAGTGTGGGATTATTACAGGGTTTTTTAGGATGACTAGATATATTTAGTTACAGATAGATAGCCGTGTTGGTCTGCCATAGTCAAAACAAAAAAAAATCTTTCCAGTAGCACCTTAAAGACCAACTAAGTTAGTTCTTGGTATGAGCTTTCGTGTGCATGCACACTTCTTCAGATACCATCTGGTACAGTGGTGCCCCGCTAGACGAATGCCTCGCAAGACGAAAAACCCGCAAGACGAAAGGGTTTTTCGGTTTTTGCGACGCTTCGCTAGACGATTTTCCCTATGGGCTTGCATCGCAAGACGAAAGCCCATAGGGAAATCTCGGGGACCTTTTTTTAAATGCTGGCGGTGGGGAGCAAAGCCTTTTCCCCCCCTCCGGACTTCAGAAGAGGTCCAGGAAGGCCGGCGGGGGCGAAAGGCTTTGCTCCCCACCGCCAGCATTTTAAAAGCGTCCGGGATAGCAGGGAAGCGCTTCCCGCTATCCCGGACGGCTTTTGAAGGCAGGCAGGGGGGGCAAAGACTTTTGCCCCCCCTGCCTGCCTAACCGGGGGCTTTTAAATCGCCCCGGGACTGTCCGGGGCGATTTAAAAGCCCCCGGACGGCTTTTGAAGCCTCCCCCCGCCGCCCGGCTTCGGGGCATCGTCCCAATGCCGGGCGGTGGGGCAGGAACGCCTCCCCCAGCCGCCCGGCATCGGAACGATGTCCCGAAGCCGGGCGGCCGGGCGGGAAAGCCTCCCCCCGCCGCCCGGCTTCGGGGCATCGTCCCGATGCCGGGCGGTGGGGCAGGAAAGCCTCCCCCAGCCGCCCGGCTTCGGGGCATCGTCCCGATGCCGGGCGGCGGGGCAGGAACGCCTCCCCCAGCCGCCCGGCATCGGAACGATGTCCCGAAGCCGGGCGGCCGGGCGGGAAAGCCTCCCCCAGCCGCCCGGCTTCGGGGCATCGTCCCGATGCCGGGCGGTGGGGCAGGAAAGCCTCCCCCAGCCGCCCGGCTTCGGGGCATCGTCCCGATGCCGGGCGGTGGGGCAGGAACGCCTCCCCCAGCCGCCCGGCATCGGAACGATGTCCCGAAGCCGGGCGGCCGGGCGGGAAAGCCTCCCCCAGCCGCCCGGCTTCGGGGCATCGTCCCGATGCCGGGCGGTGGGGCAGGAAAGCCTCCCCCAGCCGCCCGGCTTCGGGGCATCGTCCCGATGCCGGGCGGTGGGGCAGGAACGCCTCCCCCAGCCGCCCGGCATCGGAACGATGTCCCGAAGCCGGGCGGCCGGGCGGGAAAGCCTCCCCCAGCCGCCCGGCTTCGGGGCATCGTCCCGATGCCGGGCGGTGGGGCAGGAAAGCCTCCCCCAGCCGCCCGGCATCGGAACGATGTCCCGAAGCCGGGCGGCCGGGCGGGAAAGCCTCCCCCCCCGCCCGGCTTCGGGGCATCATCCCGATGCCGGGCGGTGGGGCAGGAACGCCTCCCCCAGCCGCCCGGCTTCGGGGCATCGTCCCGATGCCGGGCGGTGGGGCAGGAACGCCTCCCCCAGCCGCCCGGCTTCGGGGCATCGTCCCGATGCCGGGCGGTGGGGCAGGAACGCCTCCCCCAGCCGCCCGGCTTCGGGGCATCGTCCCGATGCCGGGCGGTGGGGCAGGAACGCCTCCCCCAGCCGCCCGGCTTCGGGGCATCGTCCCGATGCCGGGCGGTGGGGCAGGAACGCCTCCCCCAGCCGCCCGGCATCGGAACGATGTCCCGAAGCCGGGCGGCCGGGCGGGAAAGCCTTTGTCCCCCCTGCCTGCCTTCCCAGGGGCTTTTAAATCGCCCCGGACAGCGGAGAAGTCCTCCGCTGTCCCGGGCGATTTTAAAATGCCGCCTGCCAGAAGAGGTCGGGGGAAGGCTTTTTCCATAGGAACGCATTAATTGATTTTCAATGCATTCCTATGGAAAACCGTGCATCGCAAGACGAAAAACTCGCAAGACGAAGAGACTTGCGGAACGAATTAATTTCGTCTTGCGAGGCACCACTGTATCTGAAGAAGTGTGCATGCACACGAAAGCTCATACCAAGAACTAACTTAGTTGGTCTTTAAGGTGCTACTGGAAAGAATTTTTTTTGTTTAGATATATTTATTTAAGGCAGAGATAGGGGAAACTCAGAGGTGAGGAGCTTTTTGGACCTGGTGAGCCAGACCTTTGTTTCCACCCCCTCCCACCTTGTGGGCCAAATTTGACATGTGTCAATCACCTAATATCATTATGATGTCAAGGACTGACAGGTGGGTAGCCTTCCCCACCTGTCAAAAGTTGGCCCACAGAGGTTGGTGGGATAAATGTCCAGCCCCCTGCTAAGGCCAGCACTTCTCAGTCAGCTCATTGTCAGGCATTTGAGTGCAAAACACTTTGCAGGCCCTGTGCTCAGCTCTTCCAAAAGGCAGAACTTGGGGCTTGCAAAGCACTTTGTGCAGCACTTCCAAAGCCCCAGCCATCATTTTGGGTGGTCGGAAAACTTCATGCAGATGGAAACAAGTAAACATTTTTTTTAAAAAAAATATGTGTTTGATTACTCTTTTGGCTATAGATGGGTAGCTGTAAATCAATACATGTAATCAAGAATATATGAAAGCGGCTGCTTTGGGTTGATCATACCTCCAAGAAACAGTTATTCACCACAAATAAAAGGACTTAAAATCTGAAGCATTTTGCCTTCATTGGATGCCACAAGTTCCTATCTTGACATTGCTCAGCACTCACTGTATTAGTCATGAGAAACCGAGGGAATGACACTGCAGATCTTTCTAAGAAATCAGAAGCATTAAAACAGAAAAGGCTCTCAGAATGCTATTAAGCAAGTGCAGGTGGTAGTAGAAAAGCACCATCAATGGCACTTGAATAATAAAAAGTTGTGTTCTGCAGTATGTTTGAACTTCACTCCGGGAATAGTGAGCACCTTTGTGAGAATGTGTATACCAGAAGAAGCCTGTCCAGTCCTGATTCTGAAGGAGGCGGGTGAGGGCAGCTAGGTTTGGAACTATACAGAAACAAACAAATCTAAAAATCAAAAGGAAAAAATCTTTGACACAACCACAATATTCTAGCCTATGTACTTTAGTCTTCACATGCAGGTCTTCAGCAAATCCAACGTATAGATGTTTGGAGAGGCTTGCCTGGGTGGGTTGTGCAGGCAAGGTGTAATCCATGCTCCTAGGTATAACCTCTCCCCGCTGAATTCTCACCTGAACCAACTCCCTGCATCTTACTACTTTGTGTTACAGTACCTTAAATTCCATTGTTCCTGCTGTGTATCTCTTTGTGTTCTACAAACGTCAAAAGATTTAACTTCAAGAACTCTTGAACGTATTTCACAAGAAACCCTGCATTTTTTTCATTATGTACATAAAGGTCAGAATGATACCTGTCCAAGAAAATTTTCAGATCGTGACTGGCGGTCCCTACTGTTCAATATCAGTGCATTTACAGTTTGCATGATGGAAATGTGACTTCTCAGCCTCAGTTCTCTGTGAAATGGGAATAACAGTTACCTGTTTCTGTTGTGAGAGCAAAACGGAATTACAATAGAATGTTGTGCAAATTAAAAAGTGCAATATAAATGATAAATAGTCCTACCATATTGCACCCAATTTTCTTCTCAGGTGCAGCATAATGGCTTTTCCCTCTAAGTATCACCTTCAATAGTCTGCTTACAATGGAGAAACCTCAGCTGTGTGTAACTCAGTTAAATATCATCAGACCTATAGCCCCAGCAGGATAACTACTATTAATTTAGTATAGGTGAATCAGCTGAGACCTACATTGCAGGCAATCAACACGGTCCCTTAATCAACTGGAGGGAATGCTGCAGAACAGCAATAGCTTGACCCTTATCACAAATGTGATACAGTCTAGCAGGACTAAGGGAGGGAAAAGCATTCCCGTAAAACTAAAACACCATTCCTAGATAGTACATCTGCTTTAATTCCTTAAAGCAACGGGGTGGGGGACTTGCTTAATCACAGTGCATTGTTCTTCGCTATTTGGTAGGACGCTGAATTCAAATGTAGCTGTGTTATTATAATCAGTATGAGAAAGCAGCCTTCTATCTCTTAATGTGAATTTTGTGCTCATGAAAGTTTCCAGATGGGGACAGCCCTAGGGATCTAAGTTGTTTATTTTCACAACATGCTGCAAATGGGCAGAAGCGATGCTGATTTCCCCCCAATGTTCCCCTAGGTTCCCTCAACGCTGAAACACAAAAGATGCCTTACCTGTTGTGGGGAATTTCTGTTTCGATTTCACCTCCTATTCAAATTCTGGATCCTCTCTATTAAACTCAACAAGTGTGCACATCTGTGACTACTTTGATAATTTCTGTATATGCAGTGTGAATATGGGCCCATTAAGAATAGTTAGGAGATCAACAAATCATTTCACATACACCCACACACCCATTGACTTACAGCAGCTGCTAACCCGGACCAGTTTCTCATCAGTGACCCAGCCGTGTAGTGCACCATATCTCATTACTGTCCACCGAGATAGCTAGTCTCCATATGATAGGGAATCCTGTCATTCTGAATAATACAGTGAAGCTGAATAGCATTTAATGTGCCATCAAAATAAAGAGCATTTGAAAATATATATATTTCAAGAATGTCTGCAAGAGATTTTGCTGTGAACAACAGAGGGAAGATCAAAACTTGGGCACAGGAAGCAAATAAGAAAAGGAAATTACTTTGTATGCACAGTTAGACATTTTTCTGCACATTCTTAAAGAATATTAAATGGATAAAGCAATTAATATTTTATAATTTATAAAAAAAAAAATTTTACAGTTTTATATTTGTATTTTAAGGGATTGAGTCATCCTGTAGCTTTCTGCCAGCTTAGTCTCAAGTGTCAGAAACAAATGACTTTAGTGTCCCACAAGACAAATGTTCTTTAATCATCTAATGCACTCATCTATCCTAAGCTTTAACCCTAGTCCTAAATTAAGTCTCTTGCGAAAACATAACTTCATCAAGAAACTTCCATCAATCGTATATGATTCTGATAAGCACTTTTAAAAAACCCAAACAGCCGGATAGTTGTCAGTCTGGACAAAGTTGCATCCCATTTGAAACTAGCATGTTTCAGTGATGCACTGGTAATAGAATTTTAGAGTGAAATGGACAATGATCTCATATTTTTATTGAAATTATTTCTCCCCCATTTGCTTCAGCTCATCAAGGGCAACATCAAAATGCAGATCAGGCAAAAACATAATCCTCAATTTGGATCCAGCAGTTTTTATTTTAATATGTTTTTCTGGAAATATTAAAATTTATTATAGTTTAGTTTCCATTAAACTTTAATGATGATGTGTGTAGTGAAGCCTGTATCATGTCTTCATTTTAATTTTGTTTGGTTATTGACTTCATCATTTGCTGAGGAATCTCACAGATCCAGGAGGCCGTGTGCTAGGCAAGGAAAAGTTGCTAACAACAAAGATGGCAGATAGAAACAATTCAGCCCTAAAGTCAATTTGTGGACATGATTTCAGTTGGGCCACCAAAGGGAATGGGGAAGGCCCAGAGGCAGTTAGCTCCAGCCCTTGGAACTGTGTACAGACCACACACACACACACACCACTGGTCCTCTTCTGCACCCTTCTCTGGTGGCTTGGCCAGGATGGAATGTGCCTTTCAGCACCGATTACAGCTCTTGGCTGTCTGGATGGAGAATGGGCCTGTGTGGGTGTGGCCAACATCCACTTTTGCCACACCCACCTTTGGCGTCCAGCCCCTGGAAGGTGACCCATAAGACCTTCTGGTTAAAAACTCCCCTTCTTCCCCATAGTAGACAGAAGTAGAATTATGGACTGTAGTAGAATTATGGACTGCAACGGGGATTCAACATTCCCTCTATTTCCTTGTCTTGAAGAAAGAATGCCAAAATGGTACCACTCATACACATGAGCAGACTTGAGGGAGACGTATTTTTTAAAAATTAGTAACAAACATCTCCATGAATATCTCAAAATAGCCCAAACATGATCAATGGCCACAGAATACTGACTGTTGTGGAACAGGGAGACCAACAATGGGCCAAGAAGGGAAATGGAATGGTGTATCATGGATGATACAACAAATCAATGATTCACTGGAATACTTGTGAACAGGAACAGTCCATGCTGAAATATTTTGTCGTGGTTCACCCTTCCATCATTATTTATTTTGCGAAACTCAGAAATAGAGAAAAAGCACCCTGCACATAGAAACCTAGCACATCAGAGAGATGGCTATACTAAACATTTATCAGGTTGAAATGTTATGGAAGATATGTGGCTGCTAATGGAAAAAACCAACCCCACCTCTTTCCCACTCCCCCGTAGATTTCAGTTACACAAAACATGAAATTGTACTCATATTCCCTGCAAGTGGCAGCCAGTGTTGTGGGGTTTGGATGGGGAAACTCAGTGTCCAGTTACCATCCCTTCACACACTTCACATACAATGTTCTACCAGTGTGCAGTATTATCCACAAATTCACTACAGTGGTACCTTGGTTTAAGAACAGCTTAGTTTATGAACAACTGGGATTAAGACCACTGCAAACCCAAAAGTAGGTGTTTTGTTTTGTGAACTTTGCCTTGGAATAAGAACATGTTTCGCTTCCTGTTGAGTGTGTTCCATTTGTAAATTGAGTCCCCCGCTACTATGGGAAAGCACGCCTTGGCTTTGGTTTAAGAACGGACTTCCAGAACGGATTCAGTTCATAAACCAAGGTACCATTGTATATTGCTGCCAAGGGTTGCCATATTGTTGAGCTTTTTGGGGGGAGCAAACGAAAATTGTTGAGATGGGGCGTAAGCCCCCAAAATAGTGGTTTTTAGCTTTTGGAGCTGTTTCCGCTGCATTTTCCATTGCGTTGCCATACTTTCGGGTTTTCCCTGACATTTTGCTGTTTCGGCAAAATCCTCCCTGATGCCATTTTTACACCCGGAAAACAAGACATGTCAGGAATTTTCCTGGCGTATCAAAAGCCTATTGCTGCCTCAGTTTCCTATCCTTTGGACACACAATAAAGTTTCATCATTGGCAAGTAATGTACAATTAAAGCATCATGTTGGGATATGGAACTCTGCTATCACACATGAACCCAGAATAACCTAGAATTAACACAGTATTCTTATTACACTGCCTCCCTGCCCCCCCTCCCGGGCACCCATCCCCAAATAGAGGACTCCGGGTATTCACACAATTTCTCCTCCTCCTTTTAGCTTTCCTTTAGGACAGGCGGAAATAGCATTAGTAAACTCCCTGGGATTCTTTTCTCACTGCGGCTTTAAAGTTCTAAGGGAGAGATAAGCGCCAACAGCAAATAACTGGATTTAGAATAAACTCGGAAATTATCGCGAAGGCCCTTCCTTTGCCACAATTTGTCAAATCTGCTGATAGGAAACAAATTCTATTCATAAAGATTTTATTTTGGGGGGCTCTCTTGTGACTTGGTAGCAATTCAATTATAGTTTTGTGAGATAGTGAGCCCGGAGAGGGAATCCAGACTGACAAGAAATATGACAGGACAGTTACAGAGTGTTTATGCAATTAAACTTTCACTGACAATACCTGCGGAATGATGAATGCGTGGGCGGAGGTATGTGTGCACAAGCAATGCCCCACAAGTATTGCACATTTTTCATTATTATACAACTGCTCAGCCCTTGCAAGAATAGCCTGGAGTGCGATGGAAAAGAGAATACCCTTCTCCAGCATGTTAACCAAACGCTTTCTTTTCTCTCTTTCTTTATCCAGTGGGTCTTGACGTGCCGGGTGATAAAAGAACATCTAGTTTAGCGAAATGCTTCTGAAAGATTAAGATTTAGCGTGAGTTTGACATGTATTAATTTTGAATTCTTAAACAGGTTTTATTCTTTTTCCACCTGAAACTTTATATCATTTCAAAAACTGAATGAATATTGCATAATTAAACTGAAAGGTTATTCATTTTATGCATATAAGTGCAAAGGCCACGATAAACGTGGGATTTTACTGATTGTAGATTAAGAAAGAAAGGAGAAACTTAAAAGCCTTTTGTAGGAAACCACAAAAGCTTACAGACTAGATTAATATGGTTAGTCATCATCACTATTATAGTGTGCCTGTCTTCCAGGGATATATAAAATCAGAAGGCTTATTTCAAAGGTGCTAAAAGATTATGCTGAGTTTCCCAAGCTATTACAATAGCTATTTTCAATTTTCATGTGAAGTGGCTGGTTTGTTTTTGATTCTTAAAGTCTGTTGACCTGGCCCAGTCTCTTCATTAAAAACCTATGTACAGTGTTTAGTTAATTTATACCAGCCTTATCTCCCCCCCCCCCCCACAAAAGGGAAATTATAGAGATGGAAGGTGCTACTGTAATGGGAATTCATATCATAGAGGCCTAATCTACACCTAGCTAGTGCTTTGAGTTTATGCAAAGTGCATGCGAAATGGCGTCTTTGACAAGAGAAACCAAAAATATATGATCTGGCATATTCCACAAGCTTTTGCGAGTTGTCACGAATGGCACTAAGTGTTTGAATCGCCCCACGTGTCCAAATTCACATGCTGTCTGCTGACTCACTTTGGTTTCAGCAGGACTTTCATCTATGTAGCTGGTCTCCAGTGCAACTTCTGGACACAGCCTTGCAGTCTGCATGAATTGATTAGATAGGTGCAGGTTTCTTATCTGTCCAAGCATGCCTCCTTCATGTGGTCTCTAGCATAGCTGCTTTCTTGGTTGGAGATGTTTGGTGCTCAGGAAGTGCTTCATAAAAATACAGCCCTAGCCATTAATGGAGGAATGGTGCAACAGAGCCACCCTCCAAACATCAGCGTTGCTGCTACTTGCTTGTGGTGGGGCAGCCATGTAGCCCTGCCCTTGTGGCACCCAAGTTAGGAGTGTCCAGAGTTTTAGCTGTGTAGCGGCACTTTGATCCTAAATGGAGTTGGCTCCACCCTGCCAAAACCACCCCCGGTCCACATAAATGAACGAGACTCATAAATGCTTCACTGAAATGAATGGGGCTTTAAGCAACTGCATCATGGTACCCATTCATCGCAATGGGAGCTACTTAGGATTGGAGAGGTCCATCATCAGCCTGGCAGACAGGAGCATCTCTTCCTGCACCCCTGGCCCCCTTTTTCTCCAAGTCCCAAGTAAAGGTTGTGTCTTCTGTGGCAATCCATCCCCTACGTATTGTATTTCAATGCATCTTTAATTTACAGTGTGATCATATTCAAAATCAGTTTGTGCTTCCATGCTTTTATTTCCTTAATGGCACATTTTCATCCTCATTTTCTCCTTGTTTGTTTCAAGGATTTAACTTAATTCTGTTGCCAGATTTTAGGTGGCTGCGGCCAGAGAAGGGACGAAGATCTCCAATGCATGCATCGCTACTGCTCTGAATCAGCTAAGGCCATAAGGTGCATCAAATATGCACTCATTGTACTTGGTGGTGTGTCCTGATACTTAAAGCTGAGCATGTGGGAATCTGCTTACATGTGTGAAAGGTTCCTTATAAGCACCAATCTTCTTTAACATACTGGTGGTTCAGGCCATGAACCATTGTTGTTGGCACCCATCTGTATCAGGAGACAATGAGAGTGTGCCTTTGGTAGTAAAGTCAAATCACCGGAGAGTTACAGTGCCTGCTGTGGTTCTAGAAACCAATATGGGAGAGACATGTTCCATTGCAGGTGGGGCAGACTAAGGGGTCTGGTTGTGCTGCTGCAGGTGCACCATGGCTTTTCTTCTCTCTACACTTCTCCCAGCGGCCGTTCCTCCTCCAGTCACTGCTGTGGATACATGACCTGACTGTCTGTCTCCAGACTCTGCGGTCATCTGCAATGTCTTCCCATATGAGGGGGTTGGTTTGGCCAGCCTTTATGTCACATTTGCAAAAGGGTGTACACTCCGTATACACTCCATGAAAGGTCTGAGCTGCGCTATATAATGGTTCCAATGCTCAGAGAAGCGATGCCTCTCTTTTGCCAAGTACACAATGGCAGGGTCCACCTAATTCAATGTGGTCTACATTTATTGGCAGCAGGTCTTCCTGGTTTCAAACAGGTGTGTTTCCTGTCCCTATGAGATGCCAGGGGTTGAATTTGGGTCCTAGCACGTGCTCTGCCCCTGAACTTACAGCCACATCCCATGCGAATGAATTGGAGATGGCGTCTCTATAAATGCAGCTGAGCTTGGCAAATATAAAGGAAGCTCCTCATTTTACATTTTCTGCAGTACCACAATGCTTTCTCTTAACAACCATTTCAATACTGTCCTCCTGGAGTATAGCTTCATACAGACTCTTTTCTAAAGGAAGATGATACCATTGAGCCCTTTATTCAGAGTAAAAATTTGCCTTAGGGCCAAAAAGTGATAACATATTTAAAAAGATTGGGTTTTTCCCCCCTTCCAAGATACAGTTTGTATTATCCACTAAAACTGATACCCCCAAAAAATATTGTTTTCACATTACTTAGGTGTTAGAATTACATGGCAGTGTTCCTTTATTTTCAAAAACCAAACCTAATCCTGTTAATTCAGAGTGAATAACAAACAGGACTAAGACTTTTCCCAAGTTGTTACATTTATTCAACCTGCTTGTGTTTTGTTCTTCATCATAATTATTTCCAAGTCAAATCTGTGCTGATTTCCTTGTGGACTCGCATACCTCTGACTAACTTAAAGAATTGAGCTGGGATAATTCACACTATTCCTCGGGGGTCATGTTCTCTGTTTTTTTTCAAGGACATTTTTATTACAAAGCTGATGAAATTTGCATATTAATTCATTTCTTTCAATTTTTTAAGATTAAATGTTGTCAACATGTATCAGTGCAAGGCTCTGACAGTGCTGATGAAATGGGTCAGTCAAGCTTGAACATTTAGAGTAATGCAGCCATCTGCAACTGCCAAGCCCCTGGTGTAGTTTAGTGCTACCAATGCAACTTGATTAAAAAAAAAACTTTTATTCAATGCAGGATATTAAAACATTATCTGTGAAATGATATGTGTTACTCTTGCCATTTGCAGGAAAAGTATATTTGACAACAAAATGGATCTCAGGATCTCCTTGCTGACTTGAAGTTAGTGCATTGTCAGTCATAATTAAACTCTGGGTAGGGAAAGTTCTGTGCGCGCCTGCGTACAAACATGCGCTTACAAAAGAAAAAAAAAGAGGGAGGGAAACTTTCTGTAGCAGGGCTTAGATGCCATTAAACTCAGCTTAATAACTCCTAGGCTTCTACTGTTTGAAAAGCAATGTTATTTACAAGAACAGAATACTCTCAACTCTTAAATCTCAGGGGTCCTTGGAAGCCGTGAAATCCCACTGAATACTTAATAGAATAATAGAAATCTGAAATGGAAAAGACCTACTAATGTCAATTGAGTTATCCCCCTGCTAGTACCAGGTTTGTTCATTGCAGAACTACCGCATTATTTTAAATAATCACAAATACCGAATGTGGCTATTTCTGAACTTCTCGATAACTACTTTCAGTAACGGCAGAGGTTATGCTGGTGATATATCTATTTAGCTATATTATCATCTGTGATCTAGCAAATGCATCGTCAAAGAGAGGACAAAAGGGGGTACAAATCTGCATATTCTCTGTGTTAGCTTAACAATGGGAAATAGCTATTTTAATAGAAATATCTCTCTCACTATAGTAGGGAAGACTATACCAGGTAACCGGGTGCCTGCTCTGTTAGCTCTCCAGGTGCTGACTGGTACATTGGACAGCTCTTCAAATACAGGACATCTTTGAATAGAGGAGTGTTATAACCCTTCAAATAGGGCACTGCCCTCTATAACATAGGACACATGGCTACCCTAGGATAGGAGGGAATGCCTCTGCTAAGCTGACTACTAGTACTACAAAGGTGTACATTCTCTAAATACATAGGAAGCATGCTTTTTAATTCATACATTCATATGCAACTTAATCGACAGATTAATTAATCAATAAACTAAAACTCATAGGATGACTTTGTTGGCATCCAAATTAATAATCTATGGGTCTGATCAAGAAAGAAGACTGCTCATAAATTTCTCAGCAAGAACGCTTATGTAAAAAAAAAAGACGCATATGTGCTCTTGATGTTTTTCGCAATGGGTTATTTCTAAAAATTATGTGAACAAATTGTTGTAATGGATCAAAAAGTGAGGTGTTCTAGATCCCACAGCCCTCTCACTATCAGTGCTTCTTGTCCATTATGATCACTTCCACATATAATACTCTGTAGTGGTTCATGCTTAAATAGCTCGTGATCGTTCAAAAGAGACAATTATTTCAATGTTTCAGCTCCCATAACAATGTAGCTGTGTCACTGATGAGTGCAGCTAATTTTCTGGGCTGGTTGCACATCTACAGTGCTTTCAAAAGGCATGTTGCTCACATTGGGTAATAAAAAGAGCTTTTAAATATTTGAATATTTTTACTTTAAAATTAAAAAAAGCACAGGTTGCATCTGTATTTTTTAAAACCTAACCTACCCCCTCCCCAAAGGAATATTGAATTGGAAAATCCAGCTTCACATTGTAGACTTTGAAAATGTCAGTTATGAAATATTTAAACTGTGCAACATAGTCTTCGACTTTGGTTTATAAAACTTTAATTTTGTGAGTTGCTAGCTCTCCAATTGTTCAATATTTTTAATTCTACAAATCTATGTTTATTAACTTTCAAGGTTTAAACAGTGTTACTGAATCTATTAAAAGTAAATTGTAGTGACTTTGCAGAATTAAAGCCCTACTATAATTTGCTATCTATTTCTGCATTATAAAAAACATGAACTCAAAGATCAAATAAAATACATTGATTTCACAACTATTTGTTTCCATAAATCACCCCAAATATACTGCTATATGCTCATACAAGCACTACAAAGGCAGTTCAAGCTTTTTTATTTATGAAAAGGTAAAGGGGCCTCTGACCATTAGGTCCAGTCGCGGACGATTCTGGGGTTGCGGTGCTCATCTTGCTTTACTGGCCGAGGGAGCCGGCAGCTTCTGGGTCATGTGGCCAACATGACTAAGCCGCTTCTGGCGAAACCAGAGCAGCACATGGAAACTCCGTTTACCTTCCCGCCAGAGCAGTACCTATTTATCTACTTGCACTTTGACGTGCTTTCGAACTGCTAGGTTAACAGGAGCAGGGACTAAGCAACAGGAGCTCATCCCGTCGCAGGGATTCGAACCACCAACCTTCTGATTGGCAAACCCTAGGCCAGGGGTCAGCAAACCTGTTCAGCAGGGGGCCAGTCCACTGTCCCTCAGACCTTGTGGGAGGTGGTGGACCATATTTTGAAAATAAAAATAAAAATGAATGCATTCCTATGCCCCACAAATAACCCAGAGATGCATTTTAAATAAAAGCAGACATTCTACTCATGTAAAAACACGGTGATTCCTGGACCGATCGCGGGCCGGATTTAGAAGGCGATTGGGCCGGATCTGGCCCCCGGGCCTTAGTTTGCCTACCCATGCCCTAGGCTCTGTGGTTTAGACCACAGCGCCACCCGCGATTAGCACCCCTAGTAGTGCAATCGATCCCATGCATGTCTACTTAGAAGTAAGTCTTGCTGAATTCCGTGGGACTTGTTCCAAGGACATGATTCTAGGATTGCAGCCTCAATTTACAATCAAGACAGAAGAAAGTGTGTGTGTTTTGGTTTACCTACAGTACACTATCATCCATCATTATCCTAGCCCTTGAAATTCCAGTACTACTCTGCTTGCTCCCCCTACCAAGGAGACTGCAGGTTTCCTGTCCACCCACTATTTACCTAAGGTAACATGTAACTCAAATGGATGATAGAGTTATAGGGTTGACTCACATTAACTGTCTCCTGGAGGAAGAAACAAAGCAAAATGCTCTTAATCAGTCATTGTCTTATATGCATGATGGAGGTACATGAGATTTTCCACAATGAAAAGTTGGGGGAGCAGGGTGAGAATGTAATAAAAGTAACTTTTGCCGACGTGCTTTGCCTCCTGATGTTTTGAACCACAATTCCCATCAGCTTCAGCCAGTATGGATGGGCTGATGGGAATTGTAGTCCAAAATATATGGAGGGCGACAGTTGATAATGGTGGCGCCACCACTGAAAAGGCCTGTTCTCGTGTTGCCACCCTCCACGCCTGCTTTAGGCATTGGTTTGCTAGGATCTGGCCTTAGCAACCCACCTGTGTCGTTGATGTCAACATAGCCTCATAGAGCTTCCTCTCAAATAGTATTTCACATAGTGATTCAGGTTTGTGTGGAAGCTGACTTCCTTTGAACCCTAGATTGAATTATGAGTCATTATACATGTGCTCTCATTCTTGTTTTATCCTAAATATTTCCTGTAAATGGTGTTTGATTTCTCCTACTCTAAAATAAGGCTCCCCATAATAGGAATAAAGTTCAAATATACACCAATACATTCCATAGTCTCCCCACTTTCTATTAGGCAAGTGCCGCTGATAGTGCTTTTTCAATATCAGCTATGCTTGTTTATAGCATTCAGAGAGCATTCGCTGTTCTAATGCTTCTGATTCCTTAAAAAAATCTTCAGTGTCATTTTGGCTGCTTGCCGTGACAAATACTGTGAACACTGAGGAAAATCAAGATAGGAACTTGTGGCACGTTAACAAAGGCAAAATGCTCCACGTTGTAAGTGCTTTTATTTGTGGTGACTGTTTCTTGGAGGTGTGTTCCTCCACCAACAGCTAGATCTGGATAGTTTAACAAAGCTTTGATTAAATGTATTATTCTCTACCAAACATAATTGTTTTGTGAAAGACTTGTTACTTGGGATGAGCAAGGGAAAAATTACTTGCAACCTAACATCCTTCATACTAGAAAGGAATTCTAGAATTTGTCTTATTATTTGCCCCGTAAATGGGACGGAAATCAATGCACTGAATACAATTGGTCTTTGCTGCTGCTGCTGCTGCTGCCTTCAGGCTGCAGGTGGTACACAACTGATTACGTCCCCCAAATTTGCATTGTCTTTCTTTTACATTGAACTAAGTAGAATGCAATAACATCATGTCATTGCAATTCTGGTGGGAGACCAACTGCAGCAGAAAGGAAACTGTGCTGTATGCAACTAACACAGGGTGGAATGAGAAACAATGCCTTCTTACATTTCTGCATCTATAGTGTATTCTTTTAAGGAAGAAGAAAAAGATCTGTGGGCCCTGTTTATCTAGGGAGAAAAGAGGAGTCTGTTCTTCCACCTTCCGAGCAGAGGCGGACCTTGAGGTCTCAAAGTGCCGCGCCACCCTGTGTGACGCCAAAATTTGGCGTCCTCCGCTTCTTGCCTTTCATTTCACCTGTTGAAGTGTATTCTACAACTGAATTCTATGATGGTTTTACTTTTTTCTCATCTTCTGTTTACTCCTGGGAGCAAATGGACCAGTGTAGAGTAGGCCTAGAGGCTGCAATAGGAGTGGGATTCTCCCAATGCTTCTTTTTTGCATCTAAAATAATGCAATGGGGACCTGCACAGAGTAAATCCCACTTTTTCCAGCTCTTATGTTCATCCATCATAATATTGGGTTAATTTGAGATTTCACATTTCATGCTTAGGTTATTTCTTAAGTTCTCTTTTGAGACAAGCTGCAGTGTACTAACATGCTGCATTTATTATATCTTTGGAAACTAAGATCAGTTTTCTTCACTCGGGTGTATCTGAAGGACCAGCACAGTTCTAGAAGAATATACAGTGGAAGTAGCAGTAAATAAAACACGTGTTTTAAATATCCCTTCTCATTAAAGGTAAAGGTAAAGATACCCCT
Organism: Podarcis melisellensis; assembly: GCF_964234715.1. Lineage (NCBI taxonomy): Eukaryota > Metazoa > Chordata > Lepidosauria > Squamata > Lacertidae > Podarcis > Podarcis melisellensis. The sequence goes on along the minus strand of NC_138528.1, from coordinate 34,042,034 downwards.
GCCCATACGGGCCAGTCTTGACAGACTCTAGGGTTGTGCGCTCATCTCACTCTATAGGCCGGGAGCCAGTGCTGTCTGCAGACACTTCTGGGTCACGTGGCCAGCATGACAAGCTGCATCTGGCGAGCCAGCGCAGCACACGGAACGCCGTTTACCTTCCCGCTGGTAAGCGGTCCCTATTTATCTACTTGCACCCAGGGGTGCTTTCGAACTGCTAGGTTGGCAGGCGCTGGGACCGAACAACGGGAGCGCACCCCGCCGCGGGGATTTGAACCGCCGACCATGCGATCGGCAAGTCCTAGGCGCTGAGGTTTTACCCACAGCGCCACCTGCATCCCTTCTCATTATTGGTTTGCAATTCTTTTGACAATACGAGTCAGCTGATAACAGAACGGTCAACACACACACACACACACACACAAACATGTAGTAGCTTAACCAAATGGCATTGTATTATATCATATTTCAACAATGTTAATAAATTATATGGATATATATAATATTATTGCTATTATATGGAAAATGTTTTGTACCTAAGAAAAAGCCCAAAGTAAAAGCAGCTGGGTTGGCCCATAATAAAAAATCCTAATCAATATTAGGACAGTGCTTTTATTTGACAGAAGGAGATGTCACTAAATACCTATTGTGCAAGCTTTTGAATTACCTGTGCTTCATTAGGGTACGTGACAGAGGGTGGGAGGAAAAAATCCAGGCTGGTTTTAAAACCATCCAGGTATGCATTTATAAACAGTGTGAGAGGCAGTAATAGACTTTATTAAGTGCTATGCATTTTCAGGTTGTACCAAGACACAATGGCAGATTCTCTAAAAAATATAAAGATCAGTTGTTACTCACGTCTGCCTCCACCTTAAGCAAAAACAAGTTCTTTGGTAGGTAGACAACAGGTATAAAGAAGAGAAATTGGACAGTCTTTATATTGACAAAAGCAATTTTAGGTGGTGTGCTAGGCTTATAAAATGCATAAGATAAACTAGCTAGCTTTACCTAACATTTCTGGTGCAATTTGTCCTATCCTGTGTAATACAATACCATCATAATGACACTTGTTCAGCAGACTATTCTATATTGTAACAAAGTGTATTTTATTTCTAAAGGTTAAGAGAATACAAAAATATCCTGAACTTCTATCTTATTCAGAGAGCAACATGCAAACAATTTATACTTCTGCTATTAAAAAATGCCTTTATTTACTTGCTATGTGTCTTAACCCTGATCCATAGATTAAATGCTTAATCAGAAGAGACTCTGTATGAAAAACCACTTAAAGTCTTTCCCTGTCTCTTGTTCAGCATACATAAAAAATGGAGCAGTATATTTGTTCCCACAAGTAGAATGTGAGAGTACAGATGCCTTGCTCCCTCGGAGTAGTTTTCCTTTGTTTCTTTTTTATTCTGACATGCTCACCATATATTTTAAATAAGCAAACTATGCCCAACACCCCATATTCATGCTCAAGTAAACTATCATTGCCATAATTCAATATTTTTTTGTTTTCCCTGTGGCTTCACAGTTTATGTGGCATGAAGTACACTGGTATTAAATTGCAAGGAAACAAAACTTAGCGTGAGACTGGGAAGATACAAGTGTTGGCTAAGGAATAATAGCATAGGCTGGGAGAAAGGGCTGAATCTATAAGATGTGCTGCTAATGATGTGGTTTAAGGACTCTATACATATATTCCAGGATACCAGAGGGAAGGCAGAAGGCAGACAGGATGCAGGAATTCAGAGGAACTTAGAGTCATTAAGCTGGAAAAAAACACTATTTGATTAATTCTCTGCAGCAACATAAAATAACCTTATTTGAGTAAAACAAGGCTTCACCTACATTAATTCACAGGGAATTTATGCTACCTTAGATACAAACTTTATACTAACTTGTTCACTCCAGGGAAGGTTCATATTTTGGTCTGGTTTTCCCCCACTGTTTTTTTAAAGCAATAATAGCCTTGTAGGTTGGCTGCAGTGTCAGCATTTATCTTGAAACTCTTGGATATTAGTTTTGACTGCAGTCACCTTTCTGACAAGTGTTATTGCGAGTGTGGTTTATATCCCTGTTCAGGATGATTTCTAATGATAATGCTGTGTCTACCTCACTGCTTCACACTAAATTATAGATACCACGATGACAGGACAAACTATATTCAAGTGCTAAACTCTACTCCCTTTGTGTGATGTCAGTGCCTTCCACACACTGTGAGTGGAATTAAAAATTAGGAAGGGGAAATATGCAAAACATTTCTGCTTAAAAATAATGTTCTGTCAGTTATTAAACAAGTGATATTTCATTTAATCAGCTCAAGGGGATTATTTTAAATGAAAAGGGAGAAACTACAATTTTATTAACACATTCCTGCCCTAGAGTCCTACTGTAATAATTCCTTACCTGACTAAATTAAAAAGTTATAATTCAGTCTGTCGACAGCATAGAGTTATGAATCATCACGTTTCATTATAGTCTGTTTGGGCATGGCATGCAGTTCAAAGAATCAGGTCTATCTTTGGCATATATATATATATATATATATATATATATATATATATATATGCTTTCGTAGATTTTCACGGGTACAGGAATGCAGGTTTTGGTGTCCTCGGGTGTCTTCCCGTGTAAAAGTTGGGGTGTCTAGGCGACGTTTCGACGAAACGTCGTCGAAACGTCGAAACGTCGTCGTCGAAACGTCGCCTAGACACCCCAACTTTTACACGGGAAGACACCCGAGGACACCAAAACCTGCATATATATATATATATATATATATATATATATATATATATATATATATTGTAAATACTGCAAAGGCACTAAAATTAGTTGAAATAGATTACTGTATAGTACTGTTAAGAAGGGGGCTCTACAATGGTTGACTGGCACTGGCCACCAAGCAAAAAATTGTGGTCGCCTACCCCCTGCCCTTTGCAGCTAATGAAACCCTCTCCTTCTCACAGAAAAGGTAGTGGATTCAGAGGACTTGCCCATTTGGTTGCTACTTAGCCAGGAGCATCAACTGAGTTATCATCAAGGAAATATCCTGTTTCCCCTTCCTGCTATGAGAGGTGTGGCAAAAGGGTTGCTAGGGCAACAGCTGAGATAACAAAGCAGGCAAAACACTCCCAGCCTTCTTGCAAGAATCTTACAACTTCTGGGGCAATTTCTGCCCAGTTTTGCAGTTCTAAGGTTGCAAAGAAGACTCAACTAATCACACTCCTCAAACCATGGTGGTTCATGTACCGTGGCAGGTATGGCAAACAAAGATGTAGAAACCTGATTAAGAACATGGGGGATGATCTTACTGGATCAGCCCAGAAGTCCATCTGATCCTGCACTCTGCTTCCAGTCAATTGCCCCTGTTCCTCCCCCAGCATCTAGTAATCAGAGGTCTTCTTCTTTGGCGATCACTCGTAGCTGAGTAAGATTGTCTTCCATGAACATTGTCTTAACAGTGAGCCCATAAGTGACTGTAGAGGCCAATTCTGGATCCACACGTCCTTCCACAGTGTGGACGTAGGTTTCAGGGTGGAAGTTGATCACAGTGAGGGTTTACCAAACATGCCTTCCTCTTAGTTTGTTTCTCCTTTTTGCCCTGAATTTGTGGTTCTTCAAAGTCCACAACACGTTTGGTAAAAGCTGTTCTCCAGTTGGAGCACTCACAGGCCAGTGTTTCCCAGTTATCAGTGCTTATGCTACATTTTTTTAGTTTTGTCTTGAGAACATTTTTAAACCTCTTTTGTTGCCCACCAGTATTTCACTTTCCATTCTTAAGTTGGGAATAGAGTAGTTGCTTTGGAAGATGATAATCAGGCATCCACACAACATGACCAGTCCAACAAAGTGGATATTGAAGAATCATTGCTTCGACACTGGTGATCTTTCCTTCTTTTAGTACACTGGCAATAGTTCGCCTGTCTTCCCAAGTAATGTGTAAAAAAAATTGGAGACACCATTGATGGAATCTTTCAAGGAGTTAGAGAAGGCATTTATAAGTGGTCCATGTTTCACAAGCATACAGTAAGGTTGGTAGTACAATAGATTTGCAAACAAGCATTTTGGTTTCACTCTGTGCTTCAGTCTGCAGTTGCAGAGCTCAGGCAATGCTGGAGGTATGCTGCCATTGAACATGGAGGTTCTTCCTGCAGTTCTTATGGATAATACCCATTAATAGACTTATCCCCCCATTGTCTAATCCACTTTGAAAGCCAGTAGTTCACCCACACTATTGCTTCAACACCTGCGGCAATAAATCCCATTATTTAACACTACAGTTTTAACTAGCACTTATTTTCATTGTCTTAAACCTACTGCCAGTTAGTTTCCCCAAATTCTAGTGCTTGAGTGACACAGAGTATTCCCCCACCTTGCTGTATGGATTTACATGTAAGCAATTGAGTGTATTTACTTCTCTACCTAGAACATAAATTGCAGCTGAGAACATGTGAAATGGTTAAAGAATAAAATATCTGCTATCCATTCAAGCAGAAAGTGTACTGAAAATATTCAAAGTAAATGATAGGGAAATGGAAGGTAGCTAAATATTATAAAAAAGATAGAAACTGAAAGAGTGGTATTTTTTATAACATTAGTCCCTGATGATTTTTTTTCATTTATCTTTTGAGAGAGACATTCTTATTACAAGAAGTGTTCACTAAAAAATTAATTGTTTATTAAGAATTAATTAAAAAGGTTTGCATTGGCCTAATTGAACTGGGAATATCTTTCGCACTTCTTTGAACTTGCAGGTGCTGCTGTGGTTGTAGTTAAGACGTTATATTATTGCTTTACTCCACTGCAAAGGGTTGTGTCAAGAAAATCTTTAATATAAAAATAAAAAGGAGTTCATGCATAAAGCATGACGCCCTGAAGCATATTAGATCTGTTTATCTCCCTGTTTAAAATGAACAGTACCTGGTATAGTTTACATAACAAGGCAGGGATCAGCTTGATAAAGCATTTATATCACCAGGGGAACACACTGGCTCATTTCCTCAACACCTTTCTGCATGACTAGCTTGCCAGCTACTATAATAGCAAACAAAGTTTTAATAGGTCAAGAACAGAGTGGTCGCTTGTATTAAAGTAAAGCATGTTTCAGATTGTCCAATTGCTCTGGGAGGGGGGAGAGAAATACTGTATATTTTTCTGCATAGCTTTATGAGATTGTTTATTGTGTTAATTATTGGTTGGATCATTACATGCATTAAGACTTCTTAAAGGGTAGTCATGTCTGTTTCAGCAAAAACAACATAAAGTCTCGTGGCCCCTTAAAGACTAACAAGAATATTATGGCATAAGCTTGCATGGACCAGAGGCTGCTCCATCAATTGCAAGTAGGGTCAAGTGGTCATGAAATGTAAACAGATTGTGACAAGTCAATTAAAGCTTATATGTGTGCAAAATAAATCCAGTGACTGTTCACAACGGCAGTAAGTGGTGATTTGATGAAGTGGACTTTTAACTCACAAAACTGTATGCCAGGGGTTAGGAACTGGATCCAGACAGTGGCTAGATCTCTAATTCCTCCTCATTTCACAGGTGAACTTTGGCAGGTGGGCAGGACCACCTATCTGGCATTCACAGGGCGTAATATTGATGCCAAGTGATTGAAACCTATCAAAGTTCAAATGAGGTCACTGGTGGGTGGTTTCCACAACCTCATTTGAAAATGCCGGTTTTTTTAGTGCCAATCAGCTGATTCAAACTGGCTTACTGTGACCACTGATCAGAACTTACAGGGTGCCCCTTTGAAGTCCATTCTAAGGAATGGGTTTGGATTCCTCTGCCGAGGGGAAAGTGCCCCATTTGGAGAAAGCAGTTCATCCAAATGGTTTTCAAAGGCACTCTCTGTAATCAGCTGATGAGCAAGCCCCTTTGAAGTCATGCTCCCAGGTGATTGGATTTAAACAACTTCCTCCAAATGGTGCACTTTTTCTGTCTGCAGACATACCCCTCACATACCTGATAAGAAATGGATTCTCAAGAAGAGACTCATCTGATTAAAAACTGAGTAATGGTCTTTCCATTGCCAACCGTCTGAAAGGGGAAATGATAGATATTTGGAGTTAATAAGTGGTGAATGGATGGGCTAGTGTTGTTTCTAGGGATGGGAGCATGATCCGCAGGTCTCACCAGGAGATTAAGGGGCAAGGGGTGCCCTAACTTTTTTCAAAGAGGCTCAGATTTGATGAAGTGAACATGCGTGAGGGCTGGCCACCCCAGGTCATATACTACCACGGGTGCCGGATTAAATCGAGCGGCGGGCTGGATTAGGCCCCCGAAACGGACTTTGGACATGCCTGGTGCAAGGTATCCATGCAGAAGTCCAGTGAATCGGTGCCACCTAATCTCAGAGTTGGTTGCCTGAACAGGATTGTGTGAGGTTTCAAGACAAGTAATGGTTTTAGTGTGGTGCCCCAGTTATGTATTTTCTACAGCAACAAAAAATATAATGGATCTTCCATCTAGTTAGTAAGCAGTATATGACACAATGCATATGAAATAGGCTTGAGAGAAATAATCAGAAGTCTGATTATTTAGATCACAAATTCACACAAGGTTTGGCAAACTGCATACTAGTTTAAGCTTAACTATTATTGTGATTGCTAGATTTCACAATATCAGTACTTTAGCTTCTATTTTCAAGTGTTCTTTCTTACTAGAGTGGAAGCGAATTCTATAAATCAATACTGCTATTCCTCCCGGGAAAACAACAAAAACATAATCTGGTTTTCTGAGAGCTTCCCTCCCCCTTTCTAATTATTAATTCACTTAATTGTCTTGATGTCTGGCTTATGAAGTTGCTGAGTCTTTGTGATTATACTTCGGAAAGCCCCTTACTGTAACAAGTAAATGCTATCTAAATTACTTATGCAATAAGAATAATAATATCTGACTTTAAGGACACTTGCTTTATGTGATATTTCTATCAGCTCATTTGTTTGCATGATTCACTTCTCTTCTAATGAGGAAAGTTGATGGCTCATGATTTTCTATCAAAAATTAATCATTGTGTTGTGGTTGCATTAGTGTTGTGTAAAACAAGACCCTCCTAGGGAGCTTTTTGTAGATGTGAATGGGAGTGACATTGCACACACATTCACGTATAGTTAACAAAGAAAAAACAACAACCAGGCAAGGCATTGTTTACATGTTGATCATTACCTTTTGATGGCCTACTGAGATTTTGGTCTCTCTTTGCACTAATCTTATGTTAGTGACTGTCATATTCCATTAGCAAATTTAATCTTTGCTAATGTGATAGAAAGTTGCTAATACAATGAGACTCATTAACAACTTTTGCATCGTGTTAGCAAAAGCCAAATTTGCTAACAGAATGCAAAAATTCTAATATAAGGAAGTCATAATTATGCAAATGCATGATTTTATTAAGTATGCTCCCTATATCTCACTAGCGCTCTTGCAAGATACAACAGTCAGAAAATGGCTTTCATCCCTGCCTAAACCTTGACTTACAGCAGATGCAGAGATTTTATTGTTTGTGTCAAAATGATGGCTATGCAATAAATGAACGTCTTTGTCTAGGCTTTCACATCTATCTCCACAATAACGAAGACTAGAAACTTGAATAAAAGACAGCTCAGAATCAATTCAAAAGTTGCAAGAATAAAAGGGGTGTAGGGATCCGAGACTTTGTAGGATTCCCCAGATTTCCAGACTACGTAGCAGTCACAATTGCCTATTCATATATGATCTGGAGTGCCTGTGAACACATGGCATAAATGGTTGCATTCCCCCATTATCTCTTTCTCATTAAAGAACATATATTGGTAAGTCTAAGAAATATTTGGATGTATTGGTGCAGATGCTGAAACAGGCCATCAAACAAGTCATACTAGGTATCCAGTTTAAATCAGTTTTATAATGTTCTTTACTGTGCAATTTGTTTGCTGTGAAATATGTTAATATGATTTCTTTGTAAATCTCAAAGGCCCAGAGATCTTACTGATGCTTTCCCCCCTTCAACGCATGAAGTGCAGAAGTTGTCATTAAGGAGCTCTTTGAACTCCTAAATAACATACTATTGTTAAAGTAGAATAACAGTTCACACTGGTCTGCTTCTGAATATGAAAAACTGCAAACATCAAAAGTGGCATTATGGCTGCAGTCCTCAAACCACTGCGTACAATGACCCATTTCACATACCGGTATAACACTAACCAAATTATGGTTTAGTGTGTGAATGTGCAGGCTCCCAAAACACAGACCATGGCCACTTTGCTCCTCCTCTTAGCATGATTTCTGAACCTTGCTCAGTAACCAAGGTTTCTTCTTGGTTTACAGAACAACCATTATGTAGCATAGTAGCAGCAAGACCAGAGGAGGAGGAGCAAAGCAGGCAGCGTCTTCCTTCCAGAGTCTGCATGATTGCACATTTGTGCTAAGCCATGATTTAGCTTAATGTTACATGCTACATTTACATTACCAAATCCTGGCTTAATAAGAAGGGGATGTACAAGGTGAATTGCACCTGCCCACAGTGCCTTTTCTCCTGCTTCTCACAAGTGATGAAACAAGCCAAGAAACCACACTTAAGCATAGCTTCCCATTACATGCAAGCTGGGAAACAATGGTTAATGGCTTCTAGACAACCCAGGATATGAACTCATGGATTAAAGTTGGTTATCAATTCTGGCTTGCTTGGAAGCCCTCGGAAGAAGAAGAAGAAGATGAAGAAGAGTTTGGATTTGACATCCCGCTTTATCACTACCCGAAGGAGTCTCAAAGCGGCTAACATTCTCCTTTCCCTTCCTCCCCCACAACAAACACTCCGTGAGGTGAGTGAGGCTGAGAGACTTCAGAGAAGTGTGACTGGTCCAAGGTCACCCAGCAGCTGCATGTGGAGGAGCGGAGACACGAACCCAGTTCCCCAGATTACGAGTCCACTGCTCCTAACCACTACACCACACTGGCTCTAGTTAACTATGGCTACCTTGTTTGTTTCCCTACTTGTGTGAAGGGAAGAGAAAGGATGTGGTCCAAAGGAAAGCAGAGTAATATTTTGACACCAGCTTGGCTGCAGGAGTTGCCGGAAGGAGGCATACAAGGCACCATCCAACTGTCTTAGGGACTCCACTCGGGATTTGTATAGGGTTTACACCTTAACCTTTTCTTCTCCCTAAGATATGCCACAAGGCAGCAGTGGTTTAGGATCAGAGTTTTCCTTCTCCTAGATGGGCTACCGTCTGAGGTAGACAAACCTCATGTGCCCCTCACTTCCATCTGCAGCAAGTGCAGAAACCTCCTTCTTGACCATTGGACACCTCATTGGTCTCATTCCCTCAATCTGCTGGAGCCTAATCTTCACATGCAAGAGAAGTCTCTAACTCACTGATGGGTCTGGGAGGGATCACTGGGGGAGTCCGTTGTAATTGCTTTACATCTTGTAGGTTTCAAGGAGAAAGTGAGTTGTTTCAAGATAACACTGTGTCTCCTACAAATCTCAGTCTCATCATTTACTGGACCCAGCTGAAGCAGCATATATGATCATATATTATCATATATGATCTTTTCTTCCCAGGTTGTGTTCCTAGTGCAAAGCTGATAATGTTAATTATATCATGGCATCCTAATAAAATAAATGTTGTAGGTAAGGCAGCATCACTCATTAGATGAAATAGTTCTAACACGCTTTAAAACGCCCGGTCAAAATCAAAAGCAGCGCTGCTTTTCAAGGACAGAAGGGTGAGTTGGCACACATGTGGGAGAAGATTTGCTCATTAGGGAAGGTTTTTTTATACGGTAACATATAATTAAGGTAATGGTCACAGCTTGCATGACAATAAACACCCTGGCAGTTGTTTGATTACTGCATGGGTCAGAAGATCAGGTTTTTTTCCTACAAGACGTATCCACATTAGTGAATAGGTTAGAAAGTAAATTATAGCTGCCTTTCGCAGGGTATTACTGTCAAGTCCCATTGTTTTGGTTCTGTTTCTACTGTACATCACCGGCAATATGGCTTCTGAAGGCTGCATGTGACAGGTTAGGCATTTTATCCTTTGAGTAAACAGTAATCGTGGTGTGAAGAAAGTGGGGCATTGGAGAATTTTTCCCATTCTTTGAGAACTCCACTCTTCCTTTTTAGTTTGCTCCAAGGGCTCTTTGGGGATACATATATTAAGCCCTTTAAATAGTTCATAATAAATCTGTGTCTCAGGCTGATTCTGACAGGTTTTTAAAGAGTCTTTTAAGAGAGAATCCTCAATCATTTGTTAATCCATGGGGTGATCTCCAGGCTTGGAGGAAGAGAGAGAGAAAAATCAACAGTGCAGGCTCCTGTGTAGTGAAAATGCAATGTCGAGGAAATGATAAATATGAGCAAAAACCGAAGGAACATTGTGCTGGAGGAGTTTTAGAAAATGTGGTGTGCCAAAATAGTTTTCTTCTCAATTAGTCCGTTTCCAGGCATAGATGCTACTAAGTCTGACTTGGAGAGAAATATCTTATAATTTATTGTCTGGCATATTCCTCTCCTTGTGTTGTGTCAAGGTGTGTTATAAACCAGAGCTTGCCTGAAGGAGGGACTGACAAAGTGTGTTAAACTTGCACAAAAGCCATTTGTGTGTATAAAGAGAAAAGCTAAAGCAAGCGCCATTCAAGACATGTGATAAATTCTGCCAAAATACCTGCACGGTAGGCTAATTTTAAAAGGCCTTTCTTTGAGGAATGTGACAGCTGCTGATTGGTTTTGTCAAAGGTCTTGTGAAAATCCCCAGTAACAAAACAATCCTGTTCAGTTTGACAGGTGGTCTGTGGTTTGTTTGTTTTTTAATTTTAAAAAGAAAACCCACACCAAATAATGTGAATTGGTGTTTTCCAAGAAATGGACAAAGCGCTTACAGCATTTGAAGAAATATTACTGTTGAGATCATCAGATTAATTTACAGTGCATTCCGATACATTGTCTACTCGGAAGTAAGCAACCTGAGCTATGCAGTCTCAAAACTCCCAAGTATAGTGAAGGACTAAGAGGATAATCTAGGAGCCAGGAAGCTTCGAGTTCAAATCTAACCTCAGCAATGATAAACTCATTGGTAAGCTGCTTAGCTTTTTGTCTGCCATGGGGTAGTAATAATAATATTGTATTAGCCTACAGGGCTCTTTTAAATATCACTGCAGTTGTTTGTTTGCTTGAGGATTTGTATTTGGTTAATTTTACTTATTTGTTTATTTTATTAAATTTCTATATCACCTTTCATCTGAGGATCACAGGGCAGTAAAAAACATATAACATAATAACAAACAATAATAATCTCCCCTAAGTTTAAAAGGCCATAGATTGTTTAATTAGCCAAAGGCCAGGGAAAAGAGAAATGTAATTTTGCATGTTTTCATAAATCCATTCCAGTGTTCTCCCACAGTTATCTGTGATTTTTTTCAAAAAAAAAATCCATACCAAGCTTGATATTGATATTTAAATATCCCTAATTACATACTGTTTCATTAAAGAATTAAAGAATTTTATAGAGCAATCAAAACTGAAAAGCAAACACACAAAAATGGCAAGAAAACAAACACAAACAGGAAGCACAAATAGAGATTAAGAAACACAGGGAATCATTTAGACCAACCAATACGTGCTAGAATGTGGCAGTCTTAAAATGTTTGAAATTGTCAAGTTTTGATGTTTTTGTGAATTGTGATATGTGGAAGAAATCGAATGAAGTTCAGGATAAGCCAGATGTATTCCAAAATAAAAGCTTTATAGCACAATCCTGTCATAGATATGGAGTCCTCAGGGGAGCAAGGCATTTGCAGTGAGTCTTCTGCCAGTGCCTTGCACTTCTTATATGAAAACACAGGACAACATTCTTGGATTGAAACAGGCCACAACTTCATTGATTACCGATGAAAGTGATTTGGCTTGGGCATTGGGTGATTTCCCACTCAGTCAGCCTGCCTTCTTCCTAGGGGGTCGATTCTGAGAAAGGGTGTCCCTGTGACTTAGAGAACACCTGGGCGGAATCGACTCCTTGTGGAGTGCTGTGGCCCTCAGCCTGCAATTGGACTTATGGACGAAAACACTTTCCCCTGGATCCCTTTAACAGGATACCCCAATTCCTGGAAGGGAGAGGCAAAGCCATACAACTCCCCCTTCTGATTACATACTATAAATCATACCCATACATCTCCTAAAGCCCACCCACGATTGGCCGATATCATGAGTGGGAGAATTGGAATTCCCTGACACCAGCAACTGCCACCCACCAACAGGTTGAACAGAATTTTCTCCGTGGAACCACTATGACATGGTATTTTAACAATGTGAAGAACAGATCCTGAATAGTGCATGAATAGCCTTGGCAGGCAGTATGGTTTAGAACAGTGGTTCTCAAAGGGTGTGGTGCGCCACACGGGTGGCAGGAGAGGGTGGCAAGTGTGGTGGGAAGGTTCAAGGACAATCCAAGAAACATTTGCAGAATATTTATAGATATCCCATGATCGTATTATAAAGTTGTTGTGTTCTACGTTATAAATCAAGCACTGCTAGGATTTGTTTCTTTGGGTTTTCCAGCGCATTTCTTATCAATAAAACATTCAGGGTGGTGTGAGCAAATTTTTATTCTGGAGAAAAAAGTTCGAGAACCACCGGTTGAGAATAAGAACTGCTGTTTTTGTTGGATTCAATAAGGCTTTAGGATTGGCACTTTGGTACTTGGTGTGTTGTGGGGCTTCTTCTGCAGAATCCCTCCCCAGACTCAAGGTCCGATCAGCCAAGAGCAGCACTGGGGCAGCACTGCTGCTTACTGGGATGGGGAGGTGGATGTGCGCTTTGATGGGAGCACCAGAGAAGCTCCACATAGCCCAGACCTCCCCACTGCCCTCTGAATCAGCTGCAGTGATGCTACCGCCAGGAAGTTCATGTTGATGCTCTGCACCACCTGCATCATTACCTCTTTTGGTGGTTTCTTTCCCTCTTTAGAAAACTCTTAATCCCCTTTGGAAGAGAGATTGGAAGGAAACCTAGGAAGCTGCTTTACAGTGAGTTGGTCTGCCTAGCTCATTGTTGCAGTGATGGGACATTGCCAGCTCTATCTGGAGATGCCAGGTAGACCTGGTGCTCTCCCATTGAACTGTGGCCCTGCCCCAAAGGGGCCATAAGCAAAGTAATTAAGGCAGTAGGTATCTAGCTCCTGTTTAAATATTTGCACCCCCACTTAATCTGCCTTTCAAAGAAGATTACAACAAAATCCATCAGTGGAACCTGATGCTAGATGTTTAAAAATGTTTTTGTTGCAGCATGCTGGCCATTCTGCATAGTGAACGGTCTCCTTGTTTGTAAGGAGTTTTGAGAGTCTTATACTGCTTGTTCTTCATTTTATTTAGGGAGAAATCTGAAACCCAAACGGTGCAATTTCTTCTACGATAAGTTTACACTCCCAGCCAGTTTCCACTATTTCCTCTGCATTCTCATCACACTTCAAAATTGCTGAGCTGTTTTTGTTCGCAACTGACATTTTGAGAATGATGCTTTGGGAATTTCAAGACTGGAAATTTAAGCCTGAGTGGTAATAGTTTGAACTATTTTTCATGCCTGAGAAGAAGGCAGATGGGGGGAGGGACTCAGTCTCACATCTTTAATTGTGGTAGTGGTTGTGATAGGGTTATCACAATGGCTGTCGTAAACAGCTCTACAGTCAACTGTGTTGTTGCTGTTGTACATATGTAGAAATTCATAAAGCAGATACCACTGTGAATTAATCCTTGGTAAATATTTATACCTCAACAGCAGCCACTCTATGCACGTAACATAACCTCTAGGTAAGATATACATACATTTATCAAGTTACTAGCATAAATAATGTGTAATAGAACTCTTTCAAAAATAATACATTATGTTAACACAATTTATGATAAGGTATTTTTTAGCAACAGACATAGATAGAGGAATCCAGCTTAGATACTAACAGCCAGTTACTGCCCTTGGTTAGGCTACACAGACAATTCATGTATATAAAATAGTGTATTAAAGTAAACTTACAAAAGCAAAGAGCAATCATTGCAAATGTAATTTTTTCCCCTTCCTCTTTGGGATTCTAATTTTAAAAGCATTAAAGAAGACAGCTGCTCATGCTGTGATATGCGCTAAACAGCCTGAAGGATGGAAAAAAATATATTTGTAGCTCATAATAACTATTGACCTTTCTGATATACAATGTTCTCCGTGTTAGCTATTCTGTTCTATCAACAGTGAAGATTGAACATGACTTCTTAATAGAAAACATGGGGTTTCAAGCTGCCTTCACAAAGGTGTTTATGTATTGTTATTTTGTACTGTAGTACAAAGACTAAGTCCTGGTGCCCTTTGTCTGACATCATGTTGTAAAAAAACTGAGGGAAAGGGTCCTCACTCTTATGGACTGCTTTTTAAGAGGAATTGGCCCATAACCATTTTATGATTGCGATAAAAACATTGCTACCCTCGATCCTGCATGGAGGTACAGAAAGTTGAATCCTAGAGCATCCCCAGAGCACGAAGTGCATTTTTCTTAAGAAATAGATCCCTCAAGTGGCAGCATTTATAGATGCTTTGCAGTAAGATGGGAAACAACCGCTTGCTTGTTGTTGTTGCCCTGGTAGTATTCATACTGTTTTGCTCTTTGTAGTGCCACAGCTTCCTGCATAATATCTTGTGTTGGGTGTCATGTACTTTCAAAGGCTAGCTTTATTATCTCCCATTCTCCCTCCTCCACCACCACCACCACCCCTTGAACTCTTTACCGCTTTAGAGTCCTGTGCAGAAACACCCACTGGTAGCAGCTTGACTTTGTCATTATGCATATTTTCCGCAGAGTGGTGTCATCCAAACACTAGCTGTGTGAGCAGCATGAGGCAGTTTAAATGCTCTTCACTTCCTCAGGGGAGCCCACACCAAGAAGCATGCTCCTGCTTGGCATATGAAAATCTGGAATGGAAGCTCTTTTAGTATCTTCGGTAAATCACAAGCAGAGTGGCAATGGTAGGCAGCAGAAGCAGGATTTTTGTGGGCTTAAAAAAGAAAAGAAAAAGACTTCTTATGTTCTTAAGTTGTTCTCTTCTCCCCCATCCACCTCTCAGTTTATTTTATTTTAATGCCACTTTTAGTGGGCCAATAGTGGCAGTACTAAATTACAGCTGTTTCCCCAACTCTGCTCTAGTCTAAAATGCTAGTTAATGATTCGCAGGATACTAAAGAAAAGCAGCAAAATTTTCCCAACAGGATGAGAGTCCCTTGATCCTGTTAGGACAAAGTATATTACCATCTGGGTATATCTTTCAAATTCTCTTTATACCCACATATCCGCTCTTTAACATGAAGCAGTTACGATTTATAATAGCATTTCCAAAGGATTGTGCATCCCCATGTCCGTGTTCAAGAAAAATAAACTAAGTTGCGTTAATTTCAAAACATTTATTTGGCTCCTAAATAAGTGGTCCCTTGTGCAGGAACATGATTCACAACAAGTTCAGTGATATCTTTGCCTACAGAGGGTAAATGATGTAACTCATAATGGACATTAGCCTGGTTTGTACAACACACTAAACCAAAACCATGGCTTAGCATGGACATGCAAGCATGAGGGTCCCTAGAAACAGGTTTTTAGGGCTTGTTCCCTGTTTGCTGAATGCTCTCCTCAGGGAAACACAACTCGCACCAAAACTGTCCACATTTAGATGCCAGGCTAAGACATTCCACTTTATCCTGGCTTTAGGGTGTTATGCTGTAGGGTGATCTCTGGTTTCTTTGTTGTGCTAATCTTTTATTTGGATGGGATACCCGTAGTTACAGCTTGTGGTTTGTCTGGTTCATAGGCAATCCCATTTCTGGGATCTGGGTGGGTTCATATGGGAAAGGGTCGTCTTTCAGGTCTGGCCACATAAGGCTTCATATGTGAAAACTAGTACTTTGATCATCTCAGATAATGCATGTATTTCTGTTTTCCATTTAGATTTATGAAGTGTTAATTTCACTGGATGTTTTCTAGTTTTACCATTATTCAAAATAATATGCAAACCTTTTCACATTTCCAAACTACTCTTGTTTTAAGTATCAGTCTTGCATGCACACCTTTGCTATCATTTCTGTGCTAACAGACAGCATCCCATAACCCTGATAATTTCTGTTTGCCTTCTGCATACACTTGTTTGCTCTTTTCTTTTTTAAAAAAATCACGTTTAAAGGGTTACTAGAACTGTATGTTCTAGTATTATTATTTATTGAATTTATATACCGCCCTATACCCGAAGGTCTCAGGGCGGTTCACAGAACAAAATCAAAATATATAATCAAAATAAAAACAACAACTCAAAAACACCCCCCCACACACACAGAAAAAAAACCACATTTTAAAAGAGCATAGGATGTCAATCAAATCAACCAAAGGCCTAGTTAAAAAGGAACGTTTTTGCCTGGTGCCTAAATGTGTATAATGCTGTATAATGTGTATAATACATTTGAGTTCCATATTCGTATATATACAGATTCTTTCCTTAGCTTTTCAGGGAAGTGTCTACTAGGATTGCAAGATCACCTGAGTGTCTGTTCAAAAACCTAAAAAGATCATATAGGGTTGTTTTACTGATGAGCATTTGCTTTGCACTTTTCAACGGAGAATTTTATCTGCTCATTCATTGCGCACTCTTCCCATATCATGCTATCCTTGAGGATTTAAATGTCGGCCTGCATGCAGCAGAACAACTTTTTCACATGCACCTGAGAATTGAAGTTTATAAATTAAGTGCTGCTCTGGCCTGATGCTAAGCACTCTCACCCACTCTGCCATTGAATGCTCAAAGATAATTAGAGCTATGAACTTCACTGCCAAGCCAGCCACACCTCCAATTGTCTCCCAACCACTGCTTCTCTAAGGAAATGAGAATATGGCAAGGAAAAATGTAGAGAGGGACTGACAACAACCTTTGCGATATTGTGAAAGGTTGAGCTCAGGTGCTGTTCTTTTTCCTAATCCCATGAGAAAACAGCAGCTCTCCCCCCCACCACATGCACTCCCTCCTTGTAATAAATGTAATAATCATAGTGCAATTCTATATGTGCCATCAATAATGGATGCTTTAGTAGAGATTTCTGCATTGCAAGGGTTTGGACTAGATGACCCTTGGGGTCCTTTCCAACTCTGCGATTCTGTGCTTCTATTTGTCTATGCAAAAGTCAGTTCCACTGAGCTCAATTCAACTAACTCCCCGGTATGAGTAGGATTGTATAAGATTGTAACCGGGTGTTGCAGATATCTGTTTATCTTTGAGAAAGTCCCATTCAATTCAATTGTATGTATTTGTGCGTATGTGTAGATCAGTGCCGGATTTACGTATAAGCCAAACAAACTATAGCTCAGGGCCCCACTCTCTTGGGCTCCCCCAGAAATACACTTCTTCTTAATTGTATTTCAGTTCAACAATTACTTGGATAAAATACATATTTTGTTTTGTGCAAATGGCTTTAGATACCTTTTAGGTCTGTAAATTACCATATAGCATATATTCAACACAAAAAAGCGACAATTTGTTGTTGACAAAGGACAGCTGGACATATAAAGGGCCCCATTACCTTCAGTAGCTTAGGGCCTCATCAAAGCTAAATCCAGAGCCCTGGCGTAGATAATTTGAACCCCATGCCATGATACGTAATTTGGCCTGATTTGGCAACCATATCTTGACAGCTAGCCGAATTGCAGATAAATCTAGCATATAGATTCTTCTATAGTGGTACCTCTGGTTACAAACGCTTCTGGTTACGAACGCTTTGGGTTATGTATGAACTCCACTAACCTGGAAGTAGCTGCAACTGGTTGGGAACTTTGCCCCAGGATGCAAACAGAATCCAGGAGTCTCCATTAGCAAAAGTGCGCCTCAGGATAAGAACGATTTCAGCTTAAGAACAGACCTCCGGAATGAATTAAGTTTGTAACCAGAGGTACCACTGTATAGGTTTGAGCCGAGGTATTTGTTTACTCTCAATCAGCCAGCCCCCGACTACCTTTTCAGTGGTGCAGTTCTGTTCCTCTGCTGTTCTTCTGGCTACCAGGATCATTTCAGGACTGCTGTGCTTCTCAGCCTTGTCTGTATTTATTGTCATGGTTATTGCTATGGGATGGGTATGATTTCCATGGTCTGATTTATGAGATCAGTGTTGCTTCTCATGTGTGCAGTAGTCTACGGAGTGATTTATTGCAGTGATGGGTGGTAAATACTGAATCCCTCAAAATTCCATAAGCATATATTTCATCCCGGCTTCATTCAGATTATCAGACCCTTTTATATAATGGTGAGACATTATTAAATTACTTGACTAAAATTAGCGCTTAGAATGCATTCTATGAGAAGTGCAGCTTTCTGTTTCCCACCTTTTCTCTCTCTCCACAGCATGCTACTGTCCTTCTTGATTAGTACAATAATGAATGTGGACTTATTGTAAGTACAGTAAACCCTCAGCTTACGCAAGGGTTACATACCAGAGAAAGTGCCTAAAGCCCAAATCATGTATAACCAACACACGCTGGGTGCAATGGTGGGTGAGACTGCCAAAGTTTGTTTTTTTCCTGGGCACCCACCTCCTTTTAAAAAATAAAAAAATTAATATGCACAGGTTAAATGCACTTTAGGTTGTGAGTTTAACCATACAATAGTTGAAAAGGAAGAATCAGGGCTGTGTAACTCTCCTCTATATTTAGAAGATTACCATGAACAGCATTTCAGCATATTTTACTTGCTGCCTATGTTAGGTCATAATGTACTGGACTATAGCAACTGCATGTTTTAAGCTGATTCTAACATTTATTCACTCAGCAGGAAGAACACATGCTGTGGTTTCTTAATGTACACTTTAAGCACTGTACTGTAGAGTGTTGTATAATATCAGTAATAATTAATGGTGAGCCTCTCGCTGCCAGATCTGCTTATGACCCTTTTTGTGGTTTCAGGGTTCCAGTAACCTTGATCCTGATCATACATTTCCTTGCTTTGAAAGTTTCATTTCTTAGATGTTGCAAACATGATATTGCTGAATGGAACTGAAATGTTGAGGCCAGGTTTGTGGCATGGTTTCTGATGGCTTCACGTTTGTTCAGGTCTCCAAGGACTAACACCAATAAATGTGAAAGAGACAAACAGCAGATTGGCATACTTTTCCATTTCCACCAGGATGGAAGAAAAAATGCGCTAAATTAAGTCTAACCTTAAATGTATAATCTGTCCTTGGGAAGGAGAAAGGGGGAAAAAAAGGATATAGCATCTTCGAGCTCTCGGCATCCCTTACGAGAAAAAATTGGTTCTAAGGGTCTCTGATCTTGTGTTTTAGTAAAATAGAACTGCACGGCTGACTGACAGTTCTGATCTAAAGCATTTACGTTTAAGTTTTGATCTCTCTGCTTTTGATTAAAACTAATGAGCTCATTTAATTCAAAATGGGAATCTCTGATAAGAGAAATAAGGTTGATGTGATTGGATTAGAGGGGCAAATTAAACTCTTAGAGCAGAAGTTTGTGCTTATATAGTGTATTAAAAAGCTGTTGGCGTATTATGGCGTGTTAGATGATGAGAAAAATTTCATAGTAATTCATATTTAATCAGAAGAAATGAAAGTACTAAATATAACATGGCTCTGCTTTTCCCTCGAGTGATAAAGAGCTGTACATTTAAAATGACATGGAATTCATGCTCTCTAAAACAAAAAAAAGCCCACTCTTAAGAGAGACACTAAAGAAAGGGGCATTCTTGTTATTGTATTCATCACAACAGAGCTAAAATGCCATAAACACAATGTAAATGTGATCACATCAGTACAAGGTATATGCAAGGAAATATAACAAGAAAAGTCTTGCCTCATAACTAGCAATACTCTTTAAAGACACTAGTAAAACATTTTTTTGGTTAATTTAAACTCCCTATACAGAAATATTGCCAATATGGCTGTTTTTTATGAAGGCTTGCCCCACATTTAATTATTTTAGACAACGAAAGTGTATATTTACATTTGATATTAAAATGATATAAGCTTTCTGGTGAGCAGGCTATGTTCTTATTTTCAGGGGGACAAATGAGTGTTGCCATTATCTCTCCCCAACTTCCAAACCATTTCCAGCTAATGAAAGAGCAAAGAGAGAAGCAGACCACAAGAGTGAGAGTTGCAGTTTATTATCTGAAGATTGCCCAGTGCATTTTTTCTAGTAGTCTTACTTGAGAGCACTGGAGAAGGCCACATAGGACCAGTATAACTTACTAGGCAGACAATAAATTGCTTCTATCCGCCACCAGCTTGAGGCTATCCTCTCTTTTTAAAACAAAAAAAAATTCCTTCCAGTAGCACCTTAAAGACCAACTAAGTTAGTTCTTGGTAATGAAGAGGTGTGCATGCACACGAAAGCTCATACCAAGAACTAACTTAGTTGGTCTTTAAGGTGCTAATGGAAGGAATTTTTTTTGTTTTGACTATGGCAGACCAACACGGCTACCTATCTGTAACTGGAACTCTCTTTTTACTCTTCCTTAAAACACACACACACACCACCCACCTGGCTCCCTCTCTTTCCCTCCTAGTTATAGTCAAAGAAAGAGTTCCTAAGCAATCAGCCCAAGATAGTCTCTTGTTCTTTCCCCCTACCACAATCACCACCATCACCACAACACTGTTCATGCTGATCCTAGGGATAAACGTTAAAGGTAGGAGCAGGTTTGCATTACCTCAACAGTGAGGAAATCAGCAGCTTCCATGTGATCCATCATCTGATGCAGGAGGTGGTTCTGGTTAACATATATTATTTTCACCCTTCCAGCCATACTATAGAGTAGATGCAGTGAAAGGAATGAGCGATATCGAGTAATTATCCATATGAGACATCCAACTTCCTTTCCTCTTCCATCTTCTCCAGTGACAACAGCAGGCCTTTTTTTGCCCAGTGGCACAAAGCATTTTTAGTAGGAAAATATTACAGGATGAAAGGATTACCCTCTCACTAGAATGGTGGTCCTGATCTAATTCAGCACGGGGGACAGATCCACAGCTGCCATTAAAAAATATATAGTGGGAGATCTATCATCAGGATCTCCCACGTCACATGAAGTAATTCAAAAGGATATTGTGAAAATGAAATTATCTATGAATTGTTTTATTTTGTTGTTGTTGTTTCTACTCTAGTGGAAGCCACAAGCCCCAGCCTACTTACAACGGACAACAATCTAGAGCGTTCTTTTTTCATCCGGATGAAATCTACCCTGACCAAGCGAGGTGTGCACATAAAATCTTCAGGATATAAGGTAAACATTGGTCTTGCCTCCTTAGGAGTAGTTAGAAGTTTCCTTTACTCTCAAAGAGGATTGTGGTGGCTGAAGAGCTAGCATACTTAAGCATACTTCTTATATCTGGATATCTGCCAAAGTCTGAGCCTGGAAAGTTTGCCAAAGATTGAACAAGACTTTTAAAGTTAAGAACATTTCCGGAGGAAAAAGTACATGGATATTTTATTTATTTCCCATTGCTATTTATATTTCTAAATGGCTATTATCTCCCCCCCCCCCTTTTGGAGGATGCAGTAGTCTGAAACTAATTAAATATCCCTGGAGGTTATGGCTGTCTTAAATCCAGTGACTGAGTAAATGGTGATCTGACCCACTAGTTTGAAGAAGTCAAAAATAACCATAGGAGGTGTGTGCAAAGTCCTTCCGTCACATATCATACGGGATTAAAAACAAAAACAAAACACTGTAGCATTCTTCAGCCTCACTGTCTATCTGGAAAGACCTTGACTTACAACACAGTCCTATACATACCTACTCAGAAGTAATTCCCATTAAGTTCAATGGGGCATTCTCAAATAACTGTGTGTAGCACTGCAGCCTTAGTAGCCCACAAAGAAGTAAATATTTAAGAATACCTGGAAATGACCCACTGAATGCAAATGACTTGCTTCTGTGGAAGCATGCATAGGGTTTACCTGTATGACTTAAAGGTTTATTGTCATTTTTAAAAAATCACATCCTGTTCATTGGACATGAACAGAACCTTACATATCATAGTCATTATTCTAAGGTGTCCTCTGTTTCCAGCCTGCCATTAGAATTATTCAAATTTTCCTGAATTTACATATGAGCCTTAAAAAGACCTATATGAGTAGATGTGACTTAAGGGCATCAGGAAACTGGCTTTAGTTATCACTACCCACCCTACCCCACCCAGCATTTATCACTGTCCATAAATAAAACATACCCGAGGCTTGCCTCTCCTTGTTTCCCTTGGGGTTAAGAATAAAGTAGCTCTTTAGTATAACCACAATTTTGAGTTTGAGCTCTTAACATTTGTTTACAGTCTGTGCTGCTGTCCTATTTTCTATTGTCCTGCAAGAGAGAGGAGCCTTGTCCAATCTTCCTGCTGGGGTCATCCAATACATATTTAAATCCAAGTTCACACATCCTTTTGCTTTGCTTTGCTTTGCTTTGTGTTGTTCGTTGTTGTTTTGTTTTCCTGCAGTCCGTCAGGACAGCAAGACACACAAAACATTGGCTCATGGGGTAAAATGGCAGTATTAAATGGTTATTGATCTTTCAGCTAATGGGGGGACCACAGAATACAGCAACAGTGACAAAGTGCAACCTTGGAAAGGTCCAGGATTTGAAAATAATAGCAAAACTGACTACTTTCACTTCAGACAAGTGCCCAGGTAAAACCGAGGCTCTGGGCAGAAGCTTCAGGAATATTTAAGTACAATAATCCCTACTCTATTTTTCTTATACCTTTTAAAAATGAGAACCTTAATCTTATCTCACCCAGCGATAGCAGCATATAGAACACATTCTGGTACTGTTCTTTCTAAAGTGAATAGCATTTCTTTTTGGTTCACTGTCACATTTATATCCCACATTTCTTCCAAAGAGCTCAAGGTGATGTTAATGGTTCGCCTTCTCCCAGTTTTTATCCTCACAAGAACCCTTTGAGGTAGGCTAGGCTGAGAAGAGAGAGACGAGCCCAAGATCACCCAATGAGCTTCGTGACTTCAAAGGGAATGAACCTTGGATTTCTGGATCCTAGTCCAACAGTCTTAACTTCTATTCTTCCCTGACTCTCACAGAGCATGAGCAGAGGTGTTTTTGTACCAAACAGGCTTGCATATTGTATGTGAGCACACGCATCAGCTGGCATGCTAAAGACATGTCTATAAGCAGGAAATGGTTGAGAAAACAAGGAAAGGTGTACACTGTGCAAATGAAGACCTTTCTTTTTTACTTTTAGACAATGTCCTCTGAAAAGATGAAGCATCTCTTCAGTTAGATACTGGCAGGTGGAACTGAGTTTCCACTCCAGAACACCTGATTTGAATGCAAACAATGCTTTTGGAGGTTTAAGAAGCTATCTGACAATAAACCTTTTGTATATTTTTTAAAAAAAAGAATTCCAAATTGAATATGCAATTTCCATATTGTCACCTGTTTCATATTCACACATCATGCTAAACTTACAGCAGTCCCCTTTCTTCTTAGGCAAATTGCCATCCATTGAAAGCATGGATGGGGAACCTTTGGTCCTCCAGTTCACACTGGACTACAGTTCCCATCATCCCTGATCATTGGCCATGCTGGCTGCAAATGATGGGAGTTGGAGTCGCCTCTTTCTCCGTGGTGTAAATGCTTTCTGTACTGTTTTAGTCACTACTGTTTAGCCTCTACATACAAATTAAGGATGAGGTATGACATTCCTCTAGTCCTGTAGTTGTTCATTGAACTTGAGGGAGGTAATTTTTCATAGGAGGAAACCCTAGAACAAAAAGGAAGTTTGTCCAGCTATGTAGGGTGAATGGTGTGGAGACTTCCAAGAGAACAACTTCCAATAGGGTGGGGAGGAGCCCATGATTGGCTGGTATGCTTCCTTGAGTTTCTAGCCATGAGACAGATCTGAACAGTGTGCATAGCAAGGAGGAAGACCTCCTCCTGTTAGAGCTCAGGCGTGGACTCCTGGGGACATATGAGCCTCAGGAGAAACCTGGGCAGCTTGCGGGGCACGTATTTTGAATGCACTTTCAAGACTTGAAAGAATGCTGAACCATCAGCATGCACTTAATATTGAATCCAAGATTTCAGCCCATGCCGAAAACTCTCTCTGAATTGACAGAAGAAATTACTTTAGTGCTGACCCATCATAGTAACTGAGTAAACAAGTACATTGGCTATCATGTTCTCAGCAGCAAGTTACACATAACCTCAGGCATCTGTGAATGTGTGTTCTTGAAAGAGAAAATATTTGCTGCGATGCAGAGATCATTCTGGCCTTCAGCTGAGCCTCTGGTGGTATAAGGAAATGCCTTGGGATGTTTAGCCACCATGAAGGCAGCCTATGTGAGAGGACACCAGGGACATTTTATTTCAACAATTTATCCGTAGCACAGAAGATCTAAATATACACTTCACTAAAGTCTTAAAAGAATATATATATATATATATATATATATATATATATATATATATATATATGGTATGAGCCAATGTCACAGACTGCTTTTGCAGACAGATTGGTTTTCTCTCGGTAAAAATTTGAAGAATTCCTTTTTAAAGGAATCTGTCAGACAAATGTCCAAAGCACCTGTGGAAAAAGCACAGAAATCTTAATAATTAAACTTGTCTTTTGTCTTTTTAACAGTTAGTACTAATCATAGCACATTATCTTTAAAAGAGAGTGGGGGGACAACTGTTGATTTGATAAGCTCAGTGAAAACTAGAAATGCAAATGTTCAATCACAGGCAGACAGCCAAAATTTCAGTAATGGAGACTGAAAATTTGATTAATTTCTTTCCTATAAATCAACTCCCATGTACAGAAATAATTTTGAAATACGTTAGCTCACAAAATTGAAAAATGTTGAAAGCTACAGAAATGGTTTCCACAAACAAGTCCTTATGCACCAAATTTAATTTTGTGCAGTGCTAATTTCCTGACATCCCAAAACTAGGTGTTGTATCAAGGTTGTTTGTGGGGATGATTATAAGTGACTTAGTGATTTAATAAAGCGCTCTTAAAAGTTGCGCTAAGGACATAAGTCTTGTATTACTGGAGCAGAATAAAGGGCAGGGGGACATTTTCATGGGGAGGTGATGTCAGCTGAAGAGTGGGGCAAGATGAATTTTTTGTTTGTTTGACTAAAGTATTCTTATACCACCCTCTTGAAAAACACCTTGAGTATGTTCTGCCTTCATGCAGAACATACTCAAGACTATACAGTAAACAGCAGCTCATTTTAAGACCATATGATGTCTTTCTTTCTTTCTTTCTTTCTTTCTTTCTTTCTTTCTTTCTTTCTTTCTTTCTTTCTTTCTTTCTCTCTCTCTCACCTAGATAGCTCAGTCAGTAGCGCATGAGACTCTTAATCCCAGAGTCGTGGGTTCAAACCCCATGTTGGGCAAAGGATTCCAGCACTGCAGGGGGTTGGACTAGATGACCCTTGTGGTCCCTTGCATCTCTATAATCCTATGATTCTAAGAATATTAACAATGGGAAAGAGCTGTAGCTCAGTAGCAGAGCATCAGCTTTGCATGCAAATGTCCTGGGATCAGGCCCCAGTGTCTTCAGGTAGGATTAGGAGAACCCTGGTCTGAAACCCTGCAGAGCCACAACTAATCAATGTAGGCAGTACTGAGGGCATGGACTAATAAATTTGAATAATAATAATTCAAAACAAAAAAAAACTTACATAAGCAAAATGGTATCTTAATATGGCAGAGGCAAAAAAGATGTGATTCTATAAATGAAGGTTATGCCTTTTAGTTTATTTTCATAATTAACCTCCATCTGATATGGCAGATTACACCCTATTAGATAAGCTGCTCCTATAATGTCTATAGATATCTTATAGATTAGCACAGTGTAGTCTTACCCATGTCAGTAAGAGTTGTTTGCAACTAGGCCTTTGCTTTAAGTTCCTATGAAAATAGTGTTGCCAGTGTAGTTTTTCATCAATTGTAAAGGTTAAAGAGGGGGGGAGGGAGGGGGGAGGGAGGGAGAGAGCGCTGGACAACTCCCCCCCCCCAGCTTGTACTGAACAAAAGAGCTGATACACAATAAACAAACATGCATTATGGGTTGCCTTCAGTCACTTTATAGTCATATACATTCATAAATTTTGATACAGCTGTAAGAAGCCGACTTTGATGGGACAAAGCTCACAGAAGAGCTTTAGATCATAGGAGTAACCAGAGACGAAGTTTATGTTGACAATTTATCAGCAATTCTCTGTCAAAAAAAGAAATGTTTTTAGTGTTTACCTATTAGCAGTTGCATGCAGATGATGAAATTGTGTTTTGGGGGGGGAAAGCCTGCCATCTGTCTTTTCTTCAGGGTGTTTTTTCTTCTTTTTACACTTTATCAAGTTAAACTTACAAATATCTTGTTTTGCAAAGCAGAATAGAACATGTGGTGTCCATTACATGGACAAGGACAAAGCAAAACAGACTCAGCAGCAATGTCAGTCACTTAAGTCAGGAATTTTAGAATCACAGAGCAACTGATGCCTTGTGTGTACCATCCGTGAGAGTTATTCAGCTTTTCCATTCATTGCATTATCAGCTGGAAAGCTATTTCTCTCATTTCATTAGTGCTGGAAAACTAATTAATTCATTGCTCAAGAAGTGCTAAAAGGTTTCTTTAGCAAGGACTATGTACGAAACAATGTCTTTTTGTTGCATGAGAAGCTGTCATGGAGAAAGGAGAAGATACATTTAATATCTCCTTTTTTTGTTCAGATATGCCAAGATTTTATCAATAATACTGGTTTTCTGCACCAGTACTCATCTCCAGGAAAACACACACTGTGTAGCTGCCTGGATGACACCTCTAAAAATATGAATGTTGATGATTCTGTTAAATTGGCAGAAACTGTGCACACTATCATGAGACAGGGATTTCTGAAAAGACAGTTGCCAGGTTCTTCCATGTATAACCTGTGCTTGTATGGCAAGGCATTTATTGTGCTATAAAACCCATCACTGATTTTGGCCAGTTCAGATTGATTCTGCAGGAGCTGTAAGTAATGAACCCTACGGACAGAGCCAAAGGGGAAAAACATGCCAATAAACTTTTGGCTGCATCAGTACAGGCTGTAGAGTTAATTTAACCACAGTTTCTTTTACCAGATCATGTAGCCATTGCCCTTCAAAACAGGAATATGTATCCAAAACAATGTAAAGTGCCAAAGCCCAGCCTTTTCTTAAATTTAGCTGTTGAAACAGGTGTTCAGGTGCTGTTTTTCCTTAACACCACAGAGAACTTACCAAACTTTCCCTTTGCACCAAACAACAGCATGGCAATTCAATGACTTACCGTATGTATTGTGTTAGTTAAAAGTCATTTTGAGCAGTTTCTCAAAACTGACCTTACCTTCTTCTTTTTCCTCTTAGAGGGCCTATGTCTTTCACAGTTAAAGAGAGCAGTTTTCCTTTCTCTGCCTCTCCACTGTACCTGTGAGATATCTTGTCATGCATATATTATCTAGGCACAGAGAGCCTCTGTCAATATTCCCACTGGCTTCACACGTCATTTGTAGCCTGCAATCGTCAAAGCAGTTTCATTGGTCTAGTAGAGGGGTGGTTTACCTTCCCACTCTCCACTGGCGGGAGCAAAGTCTGACTCCACCCCATTTGATTTACGCTTGCTTGAGCAAGCAAATTTCCATTTCTTATAGCAGGAGCAAGATAGATTGCAATGGCTCAGTTCAGATATTACACTATGGGCTGCCATTTTGTGAAGAATATGAATCACCCTTATGTATTCCTTTCCACTACCTCCTCCCCTCACACACTGTGATTCCTTCATTCCCTTCCTGTTAGGTGTTATGTGCACACCAGGCAACTTTGCATAAGCCATTATTTGTCTGGGAACTAGGAATGGAAAACATGCTCAAACCATGGTTTCTGTTTCCCGGGGGTTTGCACATACTTTGCCCGATCTGACAAACAATGGTTTGGCAGAACATAGAACAAAGAGGGAGATAAAAAGAATCACAGTACACAACAGGATGATAGTGTGTGTGAACCTGAGGTTTGTTCACACAGCTGAAAGCCCTGATTGGACCATTTTTGAAATCTGGCTCATGTTCTAATTTCGTATTTTATGAATTACCAGTGACCAGGTGGTAGCCAGCATAATTTTCCCTTTCAGTAATTTAGTAAACGTCTACTCAAATACAAAAAAAGCAAAAACGCTTAACGTTGATGGACCGACAATTGTTCTGAAACATCATCACTCTACTTTACTTATAATGTGATTAATTTGAGAACAAATTACTAGTAACCTCTTCTTGAAAAAAAGCATATTTTAGGTAGCATGTTAGTTAAAGAAAATTAATTTCTCTGTGTTAAATTTGCCAGCTTTGGAGTTAATTACCTTAGCACAACAATCCATTAATAAATGTTAAGGAAGCAAGGGAAAGTTGGTCAAGTTTTTTTAAAAATGCCTTGATTTCAACTGCAGATATACTAGAAGTTTATCATAATTTGTTATTGATGATCTAAGAATGCAAATTTTGCACTGTTTTCACTTATGCCTATATGGTTTTCTTATGATTTTATTTTAGTAGCCATTCTAATTCAGGACAGCAGAATTCTGTTCCAGTGCTAGCAAATAATTGTTATGTGTGTGCTGATGACATAGCTCTACTATCATACCCTCCAACACGACATTGCCCCAAACTGGGACACCATCCTCTGGGTACGCACTCCTTCACGAGTCACATGACCTGCACAAAATTACGGACTCGAAAAAAGCACTTTTAGGATGCCCAGAACCCAAAGTCATGGACCCCAAAATATGTGTTTTGGGGAACCATGTGAAATTGCAGGCCCGAAAATAAATGCTATTCTCAGGGTGAGATCTCAGCTCCAAATCGCATGAGAGCATGGCACCCAAAATAGCGTCTTCTGGGAAAAGATGGGACATCCCATTTTTTCCAGGACAGTTGATGGGTATGTATTATATGATGAACCCCAGTGAAGGGGATTCACAATTAGCAGGCCTCATCCTCAACACTGGTCTGTCTGCATAGTCCCAACACATGCGACGTGCATGTGAGTAGGCCCTGTATGCTTATTTCAGAATCCTGAGCATAGCTAGTTTTCCAATTCTCTCTATATATGACTTATCTGGACAGTACAGTGAGCATGTCTCTAGGTAAGGCTACAGCCTGCTGTTGTGTTCCTACTCTGTTTCTTACGCATGTTCCCTGTGCATGTATTAGCCCTTTTCAGGTGTTACTTTCATGGTTAAGGTCAACACATGACATGAGAGACAGCAGAGATAGGTGGATTAGCTCCACCTCCTGTCACTGTTCTGATCACCTTCCAACTTCCATGACATGAAGCAGGGAGCTTCCTGGACCCATGAAGCCTCCCCCTGTGTTTTAGAACCCTGAATTCTGAAATGCAAGGGAAACCCCCATGAGCACGGAAGTTGGATTGTGATCAGAACAGAGACAGAGCTAACATGCCCCAATGCCCCATTGTCTCCCTCATATGTTTAATTTGGAATCTAATCCCTGAAGGAGGCTTATAGTTCATCTAAACAGGGTTAATGCCATGTCCTCTGGTGTTTTACTCCTACATGGCAGCTAAGCTGGGCACAGGATTTTACAATGTTCTGGGAGAAGCTGCTTCCCACAAAATTGAGGTGTGATTTTTGTTCCTTCCCCCGCCAAACAATGGAGACAAGTTCTCAATTTCAGCTAAGCCATGAAGTTGTAAAAATGCAGTGAAAAATATCACCAAAGGGATTATGTATTCCTACAGTCATCAGAAAATGGAGCTGTAGTATAGATCAAAACCTTGGCATTGCGACTTAGCGTGGGATTTGAAGATCTTGAGATGCAAGAATCAGTTGCTGACGCTGGGGAGCATATCAACTCAAGGCATGCATTAAGGGGGAAATGAACTGTTTAGCTTACCTATATTATTCATACAATAATATTATACAATGAGCTGTCGAGGCTTCCTATAGAATCAACAAAAAGGAGAAATTACTCATGATTTAATCCTCAGCTCTGCTCACAATTTGGTACAAACTGCTTGGAACTCACATGGCTTT
The DNA here is from genome assembly GCF_964234715.1 of Podarcis melisellensis. Classification (NCBI taxonomy): domain Eukaryota; kingdom Metazoa; phylum Chordata; class Lepidosauria; order Squamata; family Lacertidae; genus Podarcis; species Podarcis melisellensis. The sequence goes on along the minus strand of NC_138528.1, from coordinate 34,011,952 downwards.
TATAGTCAGCATATATGCATGGAAAACTGCCCAGAAAATCTGTTACTTCTGTATTTAATTTCAAAAGGAAAAAAGTATTAAGAATTAAATGATGGCGCATGTTACAATTAGGAAATTTGAGTTCCTTTGGTGCAGAAGTACGCAGTGTTGTGCCCTCCTGATCCCATCATGCTTGACCATTGGGAATGCTTGTTGGGAGTCCAGGAATATCAGGTTTGGAAGCTATTTAAAACTTCTACAACAAAGGCTCTAGCAGGCAGTGACTGACCAGGAAAGTGAACGTGGAGCCCAGTATGCAGTAGCTGCAAAAAGGCAAATTCCATGTTTTAAGGGATCATTAGGAAAGGGATTGAGAATAAATCTGCCAATATCATGATGCCATTATACAAACTACAACCACACATTTGGAATACTTTGGAATACAAATGTTCACACATTTGGAATACTTTGTTTGGGCACCATACTTCAAAAAGGAACTGGGAAAAGTTCATCAAAATCAGCCAAAATTACCATGGAGTTAGAACTCCACCTATGTAAGGAAAAGTTACAACATTTGAGGGGTTTTTGTTCAGAACAAAGTCAAATAAGGGGGATAGATGTGTGTAAAATTATGCTTAGTGTGAAGAAAATGGATAGATAAAAACACACACCCCAAATACTAGAATTTGCAGTCATCCAATGACGCTGACAGGTGGGAGACTCTGAAGAGACAGAAGGAAGTAAGGTAAAGGTAAAGGGACCCTGGATCATTAGGTCCAGTTGTGGACGACTCTGGGGTTGCAGCGCTCATCTCACTTTCTTGGCCAAGGGAGCCGGCGTACAGCTTCCAGGTCATGTGGCCAGCAAGACTACGCTGCTTCTGGAGATCCAGAGCAGGGCACGGAAACACTGTTTACCTTCCCGCTGAAGCGGTACCTATTTATCTACTTGCACTTTGACGTGCTTTCGAACTGCTAGGTGGGCAGGAGCAGGGACTGAGCAACGGGAGCTCAACCTGTCACAGGGATTCGAACTGCCAACCTTCTGAATGGCAAGTCCTAGGCTCTGTGGTTTAACCCACAGTGCCACCCACGTCCCTTGCACAGAAGGAAGTATTTTGTCCTTATTCGTCATTATAAAATTGCATCTGAATGCCATTTGCTGGAGGATCACAAGCGGGGAGAGTGTTGTTGTGCTTAGTTCCTGCTTGCAGTTTTCCCACAGGCATCTGGTTGGCCACTGTGAGAACAGGATGGTAGACTAGTTGGGTGTGTGATCTGTTGAACTCTTCTTATATTTTTAATGTCTGCAGTGGATTAGCAAAGACACAACAAACGGCATCAGCATGGCAAAACAGAAAAGGGGAGCTATCATAACAAGAGGATTTCCTTTTAAAAGTCTTACTTAAATGAAGGGACAAAAAATGTACCAAATGTAAGCTTACAATTAAGGGATCAAAAAAGTAATTTATGGAGGAGGATTTAATGTATAAAAGTTGTATCATTAGAGTTTATTTAAATCAGTAGCCATTGCATGAGATGGCAGACTCTTTTATGGATTGGAAGCAGAGGCCAGTTTGACAGTTTATGTAAAGGAGGAGAGTAAACCGTGGAGTTTTCCAAAGATCTGTTTTAGGACTGGAGTCATGTCAATTATACTTAAATGTGAGATCAAGATTGAAGAGCAAGATAATACACTGGGAAAGATGGACATGGAAGTGGGAAGTAAGTTTAGGACAAACAAAGTTTCATACAGGGATTCATTTAAATAATTTGTTGCTGATAAATTTGGCCATTAGTTTACAAGAATTATGCAGTTTCGTTGGGCTAGGTCTAGCAAATAGATACTTTCTGTGAGAGCTAAAAATCACACCTCCATATTCATGCCAATATTCATGCTGACTACCTACAAACTATCTGGAACCTGGTGACAAATAATTGAAGATAACTACCATCATAATGCCTTTTGTTTGCAAGCTTCTCAGGGGCATCTCTCTCTCTGGCGTTTTCTCAGAGACAGAATGTTGACTAGACACATTCTATGTAGGCAGTTCTTGTGTTCTTAAAATGCAGACCCACAAGGAAGCCTTAAAACTCATTTCATTTAAGTGGTTTTGATTTAAAAGTATGTTTAAGGATGAGATGTATTGTTCCTTATCCTTAGTGAACACACGAGAAAGTCCTATTTTTTAAATAAAAAAGCACTATTGTTTTTGTGTATTGCATAATTTCCATATTGTGCAGGAAATTCCACACTATTCATTAATTTTTGGGGGGTTAAACTGTTGCCGCTGGTGTGTTGCTGCATTTATCATTGGAATTTAAGCAAATGCACTAAAACAGCAAAATTGAGTACATAGTACTGATTATTTCTTAATATCGAAATGTTTTATCTTCCTGTGGCACTGTGGAGTGTACAAAGTGTGCACGCTTCTAATGACATTCCTTAATAGCATTTGTACCTGCAATTAATTCTTTAATAAATTTCAGATAGCTTTCTGTGCTTTCAAGCCCAGTGAAGGATCTGTGAACACACGATGCCGTAGTGTTTTTGAAATTAAATGGCTATGAGCTTGAATCAGTGCAGGATTGACGTCTACTATATATCCCATGGAAGATTTCCAAGCAAGGATGAGATATCAGTATTAAAAATAATAAAGGATAACAAACCTTTATTCCTGGTGCCTCACACAGCTCTGCCTCCCTATCCTCCTGCTCTGTAAATAAAAGTATTAAAAGAGACTCTTGCTTTGTGCATAAGAGACTGCTTGGTAAATAGAAATTAGTACTCCATGGCAACATGGACTCCCCTTCAAGCTGGGCTCTCATAAAAAGGCAGCTCTAGCGAATCCAGAAGCCAACAGCAGAGAGTTTCAGCACAGCAGCTCAGTGTTCTGCTGGGGAGAGGAAAACAGTCGTTAACCCACCTTTTAACCACTTTCTTCCATTAGAGTGTGTCGCTCATCCATTATTCCACCTCCAGCACCCTCTGCTTAACTACCCGTTGTTTAATCAATTCATCGCTCTTTAATCAGTTTAGAAAAGAACAAGTGGAAATAGCCACCCACTTACTGTTGTTGGCGACGGTGCTTGGGGGTACTTTCCTGCTGCTGCTGCTGCTGCTGTTACAAGTGGCATGAACACACTCACAGAAGCTACAGGTTGGCACAGATGCGGCCAATTCCCTTTCCCTTAATTTGCTGCTGAAATGAGGATTGTCTCTCGCAACATCAAAGTAGGAATAAAGGAGAATGCCTCTAAGTGTATGCCGATTGCTTCCTTCTTACCTCTTATTAACAGCAACCGGCTCACATACCCAGATGCAGGAACCAGCACATCCAGAATTATAAGTTAAGTCAGTGGACAAGCTGGAAGGCTTTGGGGCACCAAAGAGAGCAATTTCTCCCCACCAAGTGGCAACCCCAACCACCAGCTGTCCAGGATCAACCCCGGGCATTGTAGGGTAGGAGCAGAGGAAGCTGCCTTATACTGAAACAAACCATTGGCCCATCTGGCTCAGTGCTGTCTGCACTGACTGGCAGCAGCAGCTCTCCAGGGTTTCAGACAGAGAATCTTTCCTAGTCCTACCAGGGGGTGTCAGGGACCTTCTGCATGCAAAGCAAGTGCTCTGGTACTAAGGTGCAACATCATAGGAAGCCGCCTTATGCTGAGTTAGACCATTGGTCCATCTGGCTCATTACAGCTGATTGGAAGTGACTCCGAGTTTCCAGCAGGAGTCCTTCTCAGCCGTAACTGGAGATGCTGAGGGTTAAATCTAGGATGTTTTGCACGCATAGCATATGCTTACCCCCTGAGCTATGGCCTCCCGTGCAGACTTTATTGAAATGGATGTGAGCTACGCAAGAAAAAGCTCCCAGTCATTTGGCTGAGGCTGGTGCAAGAGAATCTCCCAGCAGATTGTGCCCCATTCAGGGGATCTGTCCATGACAACAGCCTTATGGTAAGACTCTTCACCCTTCCAACCTGAAAAGACAGAGATCTTTCAGGTCGGAGTTGGTGGCAGATGCCCCTTTCAGCAAGGGGGAAATGGGGAAGAAGAGCATTGAGGAAGGTAGTGGAAACTGGCTACATGAAGACAAGATAGGAAGAAAGGGGAAAAGAATAGCTGAGTTAAGGCTGGATTGGACCTTGCAGAGGAAGGAGAGAGAACTGAGCTGCATGGAAGAAGCCCACAGCTTCAGTCCCAAATGGCATCAAATTTTAAATCACACAGATTTGGAGTTTTTGGGAACCTTTGGCTCAATTTTCCACCTACTGGCTCAAGATTATATCCTCCTCTCCTCTTTCTGAAGACAGATGATTATAACAAAACCCCATTAACCTCAGATCGCTTCCGGTGGAGGGTTAGCTCACCATGGTACTGCTCAATATCTGCCATTGTGCTCAGTGGAAGGCCTTTCTATGCAATATGTTCTCTATTGTTGTCAAGCTGAGAGCATCCAGCGTCCCCAGGTTTCTTCTCAGGGCTCCTCCAGATGACCTATTTATGAAATCCTCCTGATTTGCTGTCACAAACTTTACGTGGGGGTTAGGTTTTATCTGGTCTTTTATTGAGCATTCATTCCAATTTGCTTACAGGGTGTTTGTACCTCTTCCTGTTTATCATTAGATCATTACTCACTTTTCAGTGTGTTTCCCTAACCACAAAAGGTCCCTTTCTTTTTAAAAGTGGGTAGGACATTGCACTAAGGCAACAGAGCACTTTAATCCAATTTCCTGGGATGCACTTGAATCGCTCCTGGAAAATATTGACAGCCTGGAGGCACCCTAAGGCTGAATGCAGCAAAGGTCCACTGCAATATATGCCCAAGGTTCTTTAGTCACTTGCCTATAGGAATTGGCAGGTGCATGCTTAACATTGTACAGATATCTGTCCCACTTTTTAATTTGTTTTCCCTTGGGGGCTTTTATGTTGACCTTCTGGCAGTCCCCCAATGAGAAGTTCATCCTTCTCATTCACTCCCAGATTCCCTTCAGTTCATCTCAATTATGTGTCCTGTTTCTGCCTGAAGTTTGGGGGTAGTGGATATAGCTGTTCTCCTGTACAGCCACTGGGAAATGACAGATGAGCTCTGGTGGACACAGTTCAGGACACTTCCTTCCTTCAGTATCAGAGCAATTCTGCAATGAGACTCACTGCCAGTGCATGAAAATCATAGCGCTGGTTGAACCACTGGATTGGGTTGACAGATTTGTAATGTACTGGAACAAACGTGAGAAAATCTACATCTGTCTTTGCAGAAAACAGTGGCACATGTGACTTCGATTTCCCTTCCCTGTGTGCGGAAATGCATTAATAGCAGATATTTTTGTTTTATCTAGCTGTTGCTCACTGTGTTGAGAATCACCTAAGGTAATGGTGGGGCTGTGAAGGAGTACATCAAATAAAACCATAAAAAAGGTTTTACTTCTGCCTCCCATGATAGGGATGGAGATGATACTTCTGAAGAATACTTATTATTGGTTATCTTTCCATGAAGCAAGTCTGCATAGGCAAGCACACAGAAATTCTGATTTACTGATTTTCTTTTTGCCTCCCCATCTCCTGCCCTTGCCATCATCTTTGAGCTTTCCTGGTCTGGTGTGTTTCCATGCCATCTTATTTCATTTAGGGTTGGTTTTTTTTCCCTTTAAAAAAAAAATCTGTTCTGTCCTGAAGATGATTATGCCAGCTCCACAAAGGTTTGCATTGTAACTGATAAAGCAAGACCTTTCTGTAAAGTTTATTTTCACTTTAAAAGATCTGTCGGAAACCTGGCAGCAAAAGCTGCCGCTGTGAGCCCATGAATGTCAGAGTTGATGATTGCTTCATTAGAACCCTACAAACTTCAAGAGCCAAAGGCTTTCATGTTTCTTTACATGGTATTAGGGAAAATAAGCTCAAGGCATTATTTCTTTAAATGGGATTTCAAACATTCCCTCCGGAAAATAAAGTATAACTTGTTTGAATACCAGGGAGCTTGTAGGGGAAATCTGTTTGGTCAGAGTTGTGAAAGTTGGCCTTTCTCTTGGATTTTCAGTTTGGGGCAAAAAGAAAGAAAGAAAGATAATTTGCATAGCACACGTTACAAATAAGGCTGAAATTTGGTGAGAAACTGTCCACAGCTTATTTAAATATTTATGGTCTCCACTTTCATAGAATGTGTCAAGGCGGCTTAGAACATACAAAATATAATAAAAACCAGTCGATAAATATCCATGAAGCATAATTAAAAGCACCGATAAAACAATAGTAGATACTGGCTGGTTAAAAAGAGAAAATCATATTGTGGGTGCCTGTCTAAACAGTACAGTTTTCAGAAGGTGTCTGAAAGAAGGCAAGGATGGTTCCTGCAGAATCTCTACAGCTAGGGGTTCCACAAGCCAGGGCCTGCTACACTAAAGGCTTGATCTCTACTGTAGGCCAGCCGAACCTCAGGGGTGTAGGGAACCACCAGAAGTGCCCCATCAGTGGTTTATCAGCTATCAAAGTGGAGTATAAGCGATCAGATGGTCCTTGAAATGCATGCAGCAGCATGTCAGGGACTGACTGGATGGCAAGGAGTGGTGGGAGATTCCAGCCAGAGAACCCCATAGGGAAGCCCTAGAGGAGGAAGGCTCAGAGCCAGGGGAGTGGCAGTGAGATGCTGAAGAAGCAACAGGCTTGAGGGAGAGAGAAGAGCCAGAGGCAGGAAGCAATTCAGACTGGGCATGATGTGAGGAAGGATGGGCCAGAGGCGGCAGAAGCATCTAGTATATCTGGAGTGTCTCCACCCCCATAGTTCAACCCAAACACTGAGGTCCAGCGCCGAGGGCCTTCTGGTGGTTCCCTCACTCCGAGAAGTGAAGTTACAGGGAACTAGGCAGAGGGCCTTCTCGGTAGTGGCACCTGCCCTGTGGAATGCCCTCCCATCAGATGTAAAAGAAATAAACAACTATCTGACATTTAGAAGACATCTTAAGGCAGCACTGTTTAGGGAAGTTTTAAATGACTGATGTTTTAATGTATTTTTAATCTTTTGTTGGAAGCCGCCCAGAGTGGCTGGGGAAACCCAGCCAGATGGGCGGGGTATACATTATTATTATTATTATTATTATTATTATTATTATTATTATTAGAGCTTGCCTTTCCTACTGTAGTAAGCTCACCTCCCCACCCCCCCTTGTTTCGAAGGTCATGTAGCCCAGTATTGTCTGCTGCAAGTATGGCGAAATTTTGGCCTTCCATATGTTGTTGGACTACAACTCCCATCATCCTTGACCATTGGCCATGGTGGGCGGGGCAGGTAGGAGTTGGAGTCCAACAGCAACAGGAAGGGGACAGGTTTCCCATCCCAGGTCTACAGGCAGTGGCTCTCCAGAGTCTTTTCCATCTGGTCTTTTAAACTGATCCCTTTAACTGGTGATTCTAGGGGTTGAAGCTGAGATCTTCTGCATACAAAGCAAGTGATCTGTGACTGAGCAGGGTAACTTCCTGCTGGTTTGTACCCTGTATTGCTACAGCTTCAGCGAAAGAAAAACTCTGAGGCTGTTTGATTAATATTCAGTTAAAGTATCATTTTAAAAATAACTTCTATGCTAGTCACTCTTAATATGAATCATCTAAGCCACAACAAGAATGCCAAAGAAATCGAAGGTTCTTAATCTTTTTTACAGGCACAGGTTTCAGACCATCCCTAAGATGACACCTTAATAACCTGACATTAGACATATCAGTTCATACTCGAAAAGCAGAGAAATGCAGCAAACAGATATCCAAGTGTAAATCAGTTCATCTTGAATCCTTCCGCAAATGGTCTGCTCTGGAGGTCATATCAAAGAGATCCTTCTTCCAGCTTAAATCGGTCTATTCTAAATTGATCTCAGCCCAGTCTCACTTAATGCATTAATGTTTAGTTTTTTAAGAATATGATACACAGTGTAGAGAAATCCTACATACTCCAGTCAGACTAGTTCAGAGGACTGCAGCCATAGTCACCATCATATTTGTTGTCTTTCATATCAAAAGAGCTCTTGAGAAATTCTCTTGAAATGAACATTCTAATTTCTTATTATACAACTGCTCTGTATTCACTCTGAAAACAGCTGCATAGTATTCTAAACCGTGAGTTGTAAACATTGATCTTTTTGTTATGTAGGCTTATATTAAATTGAGATACCTTTTTTCTTATTTGTTCCTACAATTGGGTTCCTGGTGTCAGTTTGTATTTGGCTGCTTGAGCATATTTTAAAGTGTTGCTCCGTCTTGTGATGTTCTTGCCAAGAGCTTTCTTCAAGCAGCCTACACTATAAGTGTTCTTGCACCAACTACATTTTTTTAAAAAAACACACCCTAAAAACCAATTTTTCATGCCTTTTTCAGGTTCAGGTTGCACAGTGTTCACTTTTAATTTTATTATATTTCTTAACCCTTCTTAAAGAACTGGTGGTCTGGAAATGCTCATTTGCTTTGAAACCTGAAAAAAAAGATAAACTTATTGCTAACAGATTTGTTATTCAGATTGTCAAATGGAAAAGGTGTTCTATGGTATTTTAAAATAAAAAATGGCATGTGAGATTACCAACAAACACTGAAAGGAGAGTTTTAAGAGATCTGATTTGATTTGCTGCTGTGATGGTGAAGAAGAATTATTACTCTGGTCTCAGATATAGTGAGTGATATAATAAACAAAATGGTGTGAGTTATGATTCCATGGCAATACCTATCCTATTAGGTTGTCATAAATCCAGGTTTTGCTATGTGTGTTCAATTTCTGTAACACAAATTCTGTATCATTGTTTATTTTCAGAAAGTGAGGTTGTTTTGTTTTGTTTGTTGTAAATTTGATTAATAGGAAATAGGAAAGAAAGCACACATTTCAAAATGGATTAATTGTATAGCTAGTAGATGCCATTCTTCAAAGGTAAATTGAGAGCTGGTACTTATAAAAGGAGAATTAAAGCTTGAACCTGCAACCCAATCTTCAATATACTGGCCTGTCCCATGATTAGGTTCATTCAGTTGAAAAATGATAGTCTGCACAGATAAACAATCCTGCTGCAATATCACACTATAAATTCAGGATCCTGTGTGGTGTATTGAATATTGTACAGAATATGAAATGGGCACCTCCTTCTTCTAGCCCTTCTCAGAGGTATGTGCCTATCTGTTCAGGCACCGGCTGAATTCCTTAGACCTCCCTCCGGCGACTCCCGGCAGGAATAAACATACGAGGTCCGTTCCGGCGATTTTCCTCAGGCTGTGAGGAAAACACACCAACTGCTTCTCCTCCTTCTCCTCCTCCCTTCATATCCCCAGGGAGGGGAATCAGACACAGACAGAAACGTATCTACATGTCTTTATTTGTGTCTTTTAGCAGTCATACAGTAAAGATGTCTGCTCTCTTCAACAAACAGAGAGAAACTCCACTCCACCCATGTACATCCTGTACAGGTCATATGACAAACCCACTGAGCTAACATCCGGTGCTCAGTACAGAATGGACTGCCCCTTTGTGTCCATGGCAACAGTCACAAACTTCCTGTTTGGCTTTCCAGCCACAAGCAGCAGACTGAGCTGCTAGAGCCTTTGCTTGCTGCAGCACTGGTGCTTTAGAATAACATACTCCCCCTAAAGTATCAATGCGTGCTGCGAGCAAAGCGTCATCCAGAGAAGAAAACAAACAGTTGTTATACTTATAACATTCCCCTGTTGTTTCAGTTCCACCCTTGGAACTACCCGCCACTGGTTTTACCAATGTACCTCTCTGGTTGTGTGACTTCCAAGGAATGAGTGCTTCTGCATTACCTTGGTTAACAACTCTCTGTTGTGCCTTTGTCTCTGACTCAGACACAGCTTCAATTTGACCTTGGTCGTTTACAACAGCAACAGCTAAGTTAGCAAACTCTTGTGAATACCTCTTTGGTGGTACACCCTTCGTTGCTCTCTCAGACCTTTCTGGTTCAGTCTTTGAACTCTCTGGAGAACCAGTACTAAGCTTAATCAGTGGTTCATCCTCCTCTTCTGAGGGTCTAGTCATTATCTGAGATTTCCTCTCAACGACCGTGACAACTGAGCTGTCTGAGCTATCGCTGTCATCATCAGTACTACTGAACTCAATAAGTTCAAACTCATCATCATCAGAATCATCATCACCTGTGGGAAATGTGTGAACAATCACTCTTTCCTGTTCAGGAGCACTCTCTAGAAATTTTGTGAGAATCACCTGACCAGATTCAGACAAAATTACTCTGTAGAGACCCTTTTCATAACCCACAAAAATGCCTCTGGCATTCTTTACTCCACCTGGAGCTTCTGTTCCCACATGAGACCCAAAAACCTTGAAATGGGCAACTGAAGGTTTTCTGTGGAACAGTTTCTCAAAAGGAGAACTTCCCAACTCTTTTGAAAACTTTCTCAACCACGTATAACAATATGACATCAGCGATTCAGCCCAGTACTCATGTGGCAGATGTGAACTAAGCAATTGCGCTTCCATTCCCTTTTGCAATTCTTTGTTCACCCTAACACAAACACATTTGTTCCAAGCTTCTTCGGAACTAGCAGTTTTGTGTCTTATCCCTTTCTTCTTCAGGAACCTCTGGAAAACCTGTAAAAGAAAAATTGGCTTCTCATCTGTGCAAAGACAATCTATGTCAGCATCATGCATATTTTTAACCTTTTCACAAAACTCTTTAAACCTTTCTAAGGCGTCTTTTGGTCTCTCCAAAAGATAAATCCAGACAAAACCTGTAAAAGAATCAACACATATTAGGTAATACTTTGCATTGCCTCTAGATGGTGCTAAAGGACCAATCACATCAGCATACACCTGCTGAAATGCCTTGTCGACCCTCGAGGGGACCTGCTTGGCGTTTTCCTTGGCTACACCTGCAAAAGAAATCATGTTAGAATCAAAAGAATTACATTTCATGTAATCACTTTGATCAAAAGTCAACAAATACAGTCCATCTTTCTCTTTGGCAGAAAGATACAACTCTCCATCTTTGTAGATCTCGCAGTTCTCATCATCATAGGACAGTTTTAGTCCCCTCTTGGCAATCTGCGAAACGCTGAGCAGATTGTACTTCAACTCTGGAACCAAATAAACATTGTTTATAGTCAAGTTCAGACTTTTAAGATACACAGTCCCAATTCCGGTCGCTTCCAGCTTTTGACCGTTGGCTAGTTGCACAGCGAAGCTTTGCTTCTTAAACGTAGAAAATAGTCCTCTGTGTCCTGTCATGTGAACCGTCGCGCCCGTGTCTAGGACAAAGAAATTCCCCGCTTCTGGTGTGGCTTTTAGCGACATCAAAGCTTTTGCAGTCTTAGCCTTTGGCTTGGTGTGACCTTTGTCTGACGCCTCAGACTTTGCGGAGCTCGCCTTAGCTCCTCTGTTCTGACGTGGCTTCTTGCAGTACCGCTGAAGATGCCCAGTTTGGTCACAATTGTAGCATCGGACAACGTTTAAAGCTACAGCGTTTTCTCCAGTAGCAACAGTAGTGGGGGTGTCAGAACTCCGTTCTTGACTCCCCCTGTCCTTGACTTCCAGTGCGGCAAGTCTGTCATGTTCACAAAGAACCACGGCAAAGACCCTGTCCGACGTTAGATCAGCTGCTGGGAGAGACCCCAGCTGAATGGCAACCGTTTTGTAAGTCCGATTCAGGCTGTTGATCACCATGAAGCAAAACACTTCCTCCTGCAAACGGAAATTGCGTCCCACCATCTGTTGACGCAGAAATTTCATTTCCGTCAGGTGCGCTTGAACATCTCCATCAGGCGCAAGCCTCAGGTTGGTCAGCTTCTCAAAATACAGCAACGCTGAAGAACCTGCATCTCTCTGATGTGTCCTTCTCAGCGTGTCCCAAACATCTTTCGCGTGCAGTAAATCTTGTATATGGATCAGCTGTGAATCTGACACGCACAGAATTATAGCAGTTCTGGCCTTCACATCCTGTGACTCCCAAGCACGCGTTGGTGCTGCTGGAATGGGGTTCTCAATCACCCCAAACAGTCTCTGATTCTGCAGCAGGGCCTTCATCTTAATAGACCAAGATGCATAATTGTCACTGGTCAAAAGGTCTGGAGTAGGCAGGCCTCCCCCCTTCTTGGCATCCATTTTGAGTCCTTGCATTGACTCTCAAACACAAGCCTCTAAAATCCAATAGCTGGCTTGTTTACACTCTGTGCCACCTGGCAGCTCTCAACGCTAGCTGCTTTGGAAAGTTTCTTCCAAGAGTTCCTTTGGAAGGGCCTAGTCATAACAAAACCTTGTTTTTGCCTCTCCGAGGCAAAAGCCTGACTTGTCCAGCCCTCTCGTGAAACTGGCCTTCGTTGCTAAGCAACAGCATTCCTTTTCCTTGAACAGGAAACCACAGGAATGTTTGGAATGCAGAGCTCTTGTCTCTCGGAGCTGTTTTTCCCAAACGTTTCTCCCTCGAAGCAGAGAATGAATCAATCTGCATTCACACTTCTAAGCCCGAAAATCTCATACCTGGGCTCCGTTGCTTGGCTTTCAGATTCCTCTGGTCAGCTTCTGGCTGCAGAGAATCAGCTTTCTCACCTCAGGCTTCCATGGAGGCCGTTTCTTCTGCAGAGGTCGATGAAAACAGCAACCGGCGTCTGCTACCAATGTTAGAATTCTAGCCCTTCTCAGAGGTATGTGCCTATCTGTTCAGGCACCGGCTGAATTCCTTAGACCTCCCTCCGGCGACTCCCGGCAGGAATAAACATACGAGGTCCGTTCCGGCGATTTTCCTCAGGCTGTGAGGAAAACACACCAACTGCTTCTCCTCCTTCTCCTCCTCCCTTCATATCCCCAGGGAGGGGAATCAGACACAGACAGAAACGTATCTACATGTCTTTATTTGTGTCTTTTAGCAGTCATACAGTAAAGATGTCTGCTCTCTTCAACAAACAGAGAGAAACTCCACTCCACCCATGTACATCATGTACAGGTCATATGACAAACCCACTGAGCTAACATCCGGTGCTCAGTACAGAATGGACTGCCCCTTTGTGTCCATGGCAACAGTCACAAACTTCCTGTTTGGCTTTCCAGCCACAAGCAGCAGACTGAGCTGCTAGAGCCTTTGCTTGCTGCAGCACTGGTGCTTTAGAATAACATATCACACTATAAATTCAGGATCCTGTGTGGTGTATTGAATATTGTACAGAATATGAAATGGGCACCTCCTTCTTCACCATAAAAGAAAAGAAAAAAGCATTCAGCTAGGCTTTGGCAAGTCATGTAGCCTAAGCATCTCTCATAAGCTAGCCTACCTTACAGGGTTATTGTGAAGATGACATAGGATAGCCACATGCATGGTTCCAGGAACTCTGTAGACATAGGTTGTAATACATGTGGGATAAATACTACAATTGTGTGATAAATGCTGCTGCTGCTGCTGCTACTACTACTAATCAAAGAACACTACCCTATAGGCATATAAGCTGATTATTAGTGTTTGCAAAACCCCATGCACAGTGCCTCACACCCTGGCAATCAGCTGATCATTTGTGCTTTGAAAGCTGTGCCATTACCCATGTGGGCAAAATCAGGTCCCCTGATGTCACTGTGGGTGGCCTCACCGGCCTGTCCAGCTTGGCCCACAGATAGTGGTGAAAATCAGAAGCTGGCTGGATCCAGTTCCCCATTCCTGGTGTATGGGGAATATATAAAACAACTTGATTTGTAAATAATTCCACTTGGAACCATGAAGACATCCCGTCTGCCAAGATACGAAGGAAGCAGTCTTTTAGATAGGTGCTTGTATTAGAATTCTTCAAGTTTCGACCCTTCTAGAAGCCTCTGGATATTGTATCTAGGGGGCATGCTGTTAAATTCATGTTCAATGAGAAAAATTATCTATTGCTCTGGTATCTGCATGTATAAGGGAAGTCTAGGGCCTCAGGACAGACAATTTCAAAGTAAATGAACTGCAGGCAGAGAAGAGCAATGTGGACCAGGATGTGTACATAGGGTAGTAATGCTTGGTGTACAAATAGGAGGATTCTGAGTACCCAAGTGTCCCTATTTTCCTCTGTGAGAAGTTGGGGAGTATGAGCTACTTGTCACCAACAGATTAAGACAGAGCATATGGCAGGGGAAAAGATATATATTTGTCCAATAAATGGTGCTTGCTAGGATCCCCACATACATCATAAACTGTGTTTACATCCACATTCAACATCTTTCTCACTCAGTTTCTCATCAGACAAAATAAAATAAACTACAGTTTCCTCAATATGTTAGCACCAGGTGAAGATAATTGAAATTTCTTTCTAACCAGGGAATGAAGTATTTCAGCACAAAATGTGTAATATACATTTTAGTTCTGCGTGACATTATGCAGATGTTCCGTCATCTGTATAGTTACCATACATCTGCATGCATATATATATAGATTTGATTTAGCACTCTGATCAATAAAATAAAACCTCCTGGATATGTTCAGCATTGCCTTTCAATCTTCAGAGTCTGAAGCGGTGAAGTTGCCAGATCAGAACATTTATGTATCTAGCCCAGTATTGCAGCTCTGACAGACAGCCGCTGTCCAGGGATCCAGACAGAGCTAGTACTTTCACCTCCCTTTAACTGGAGATTCTAGGGATTGAGCTTGGACCCTTCTACATGAAAGCATGTACTCTATCACTGAGCAATGGGCACGTGGGAAGCTGCCTTATATTGAGTCAGTTCATCTTGCTCAGTATTGTCTACACTAATTGGTAGCAACTCTCCAGGTTGCGGTCTCTCAATATTACTGGAGATGCCAGGATTTGAATCTGGGACCTTCTCTGCCATTGAACCAAAGCTTTTCCCCAAGCTATGGTCCTTCTCATAAAGTTAGTGCCCCTCCAAAAGGGCAGGCTACGTACTGGGGGAAATTTGTCAGCAACTGCACAATAAACAGAGCACTCCGTCTTTGGTTGGCTACCAAGGAAGGCACAGTGTTGGTTGACTGAAGAACCAATCTGGGAAATAGGCCATGGATCTTGCATTGTAGAATCAACAGAACTGGTTGCAGACTGTGCAGTGTGGTTATGTTTCCATTGCCTCTTTCTATCTTAGGACAATCAGGTAACATGCAGTTCAAGTTTGCCATTTCTCTTTGAAGTTTCTGATCCGATACTGTGCAGCAAAATCTAATTCAGACACCACTGAAAAAGACCAGGCAGGGTGGAAGACAGATGATATGGATATAACTGTGATGGAAACAAATTTAAGAGACTGGAATAAGATCTAGTTTATTTAGTATGAAAGAACTGACATTAGAGTCAAAGACCATCTCAAGTGTAAGCAGCTCCAGCTGAATGTGGATCTGACTGGTCCTCAAATCAGAACCTACAAAGAAAGCACTACATTATTTGGATTCTGTTTTAAACTGTTTCCACTTGTAGTGAAATTTAATGGAATTGGCTTGGCAATGTGTGTATTACATCAGGTTTGAAGTGCAATTCTGAGGAAGCTAAAGCTAAACTAGACATGCTTTGGAGACTGACAGTCAACCTTCCTAATGTCCTTCCCTGTGGTTAAAAGCAGCCAGGGAGGAGGGGACATATTGCCCCCAGATGGGGCACTAAGTAGGGGGGGCTTAACCATGTCTAGCTTTGGAAATCCCCCTCAATCTGCTATTAGCTGGAGAGAGTCAGAAAAGACAAGAACAATTTGTGGCAGCTTTTACTAAAAAGAAAAAAGATATTGGGAGATGCAGTAATGGATCTCCCATGTCACATCCAGTTTTGCCCTATGATACAATGACTCCAACAGAACTCAACGGAATCAAAGGACTCATTGGTGTAATTTAGTTCCACCGAGGCCCTTGGGGTTGAGACATGCTGGATTACGCACTAGATTTCTTTCTTGTGGAATCTGCTAGAGGAGGGCTTTCGACACTGAATAAATAAGCACTTGTTCAAAATCAAATCTGTTTGATATTAAGCAATACGTTACAAAACACTGTTTCGAGCATATATGCAGAAGATAAGTAGGCTTTAAATATGGCATATCTTAGTGTTTTGCCCTTGGTGTTAACGCCAACTTCAAACACATAGTAACTCTTCATATAACAATAGTTTGCATCTTGTGTTTACTACAAGATTATTTATCATGTTATTTCTAGTTAACTATTAAAAAGCAGTATATTTCCAAGCATTTACAGATTTGTATTTCCCCCCAAGAAAACAGAATTATGATCAAATAAGACAGATAATGATAAATAAGCATATAAGTAAGCCTAGCTTGAAGGAGCAAAGTATACTATTAATGTCCCTCCTGTGAAGTTAAATCCTATTTCTTTTAGCTATTTCTTCATTAGTTAATGAGGTCTCACCAAAATGGGTTTTTAAAATGGTATTCTTGCATCCTTGCCTCTAGAAATATCTTATAATATTCACACAGAACTTCGTCTTCTGAAGGTACACTATATATGAATTTAGGCAATAATTACCTCAGTATCTGGGTGTTATAAGCCCACAACATCCAGATAGTCATCAGTACATATATAGCTCACAATTTTCAGGCAGTTTTTAAAATGGAGAATTTTAGAAAAATAGTAGTTTATATCTGGTCCTCATTGCTTGAATTATTTTTGACACTCTGTGTAGTTGATCGCTTAAGAACTTGCTAATGGAAAATGGAGCTTTCCAGCTCCTAGTCAACATTAATAACCTGCACAGATTAGTAGTAACTAACTTCTCTTGGCTCTTGCTGTGCCTTGGTAAAAATTATCAGTGGAGGAAGTGTCCATCTTCTGAAAAATCCCTATTGTAGTTGTCACTGACAGCTTCCGTGTTATCATCTCATCATAAAGGTCCTTGATTGGATGAACCACGAAGATTAAACTCTTCCTCAGAGAGGTGGGGGAGAGAGAAACACAATCTCTCCAGTTAAATGCAAAGGTGTTCTCTGAGGATGAAAGAGGTATTTTAAATACAGATGATTCCTTACAATTTAACAAGGTAAAATGGCTAGTTTCTTATGCCTATGCAAACAGGACACAGCTTAAGTCCTTCCATACATTCAAGGGGAAGCTGAATTAGAAATGATGTGGCTATTTTCCTCTCTCGCTTCAAAACAGTGTAGATTTTGAGAGTTGTAAATCATAGACAAAAAGGGTTTCCGGCTGAAAAATGCTGACACCTGGACTGGGGCAGGGAGCAGAACCCAGTGGAAACTAGCAAGTCAGGGCATGGGAGTCCAACAGTTTAAATAAAGGCTATTGGGTAGGGCTTGTGTCAGTTGTGTCATGTTTTTGTTCACCTAAGGCAGGTGTGGATGCGGCTCTTCAGATGTGGTTGAACTACAGCTCCCATCACCCCTAGTCATTGGCCATGCTTGCAATGGAGCTGACTTATAAAAAAACAGAAATTCTAAATCAATTGCATCAAACAACTAATTCCCTCCATTAAACAAAGAGAATAAAACGGCAATGAATGACTCTTATTCATGTACCAGATATTTCTATTTCTTGCACAGTACCTGGGTTGCCCCAGCAAGGTGTTGGCTGTCGAACAGGCTGATCTGTTGCTGACTCATGTATCCTGTATCAGAAATGCACAACAATATTTAAGAATGCAAAGCAGCGTCTCTGTGATATATATTGCTGGCAATTTATTTAATTATTGGTCTGTATTTTTTTCCGAATTGCGGCTATACATGTTTTATAATTTAATCCCCAAATGTTTTAAAATCAGTGTTCCATTTCTTCCATCATCACTTTAAGCACCGATCTTTTTCTTACTTGCCTTCATGTTCCGCTTTGTTCTCTCTCTCTCTCTCTCTCTCTCTCTCTCTCTCTCTCTCTCTCTCTCTCTCTCTCTCTCTCTCTTGCAAACAAATAAATAAATAAGCGGACAGATAAAAAGATCAATAACCCGAGGCAGCTTGCATATTAGATTTGATAAATGTGAAGCATTTGGATATTATGTTCTTCTTCTTCTCTTCTTTCCTAGCATGAGGACATTCAGGACATGTTGACAGCCAATATTAATAAGCTTAAGACTAATACTGGCAGTGGCTAAATACAATTCTGGCAGAGTTAAGTGCTCTTTACAATAATAGCGCTGTCCTTTAAAAGGATTGCTTTCACATTTGTATCATGCATTTACTGAGATTTCCTTTTGCTGTTTGTTGTTTTGCAGGTGATTCATATAACAGGAAGGTTGCGCCTGAGAGTGTCGCTGTCCCATGGGCGGACAGTCCCTAGCCAAATCATGGGGCTTGTAGTTGTTGCTCATGCTTTGCCCCCTCCTACGATCAATGAAGTCAGAATCGACTGCCACATGTTTGTTACTCGAGTAAACATGGACCTCAATATCATTTACTGTGAAAATAGGTACAGCATTTTGGCTTTTGGTTTTGTTTTGTTTTGTTTTTCCAGTGTTGCGCATCTAAACATCCCTGTTCTTCTACCACAATACACATTCTGGAGGAGGGTACTGATTTCCTGTGAGGATAATGATGCCAGCTGTACAGCTATGTAGAAAAAAAAAACCCCACCAAGTATCTCCTTTCAATCAGACGGGGGAGAACCTCATTTTGAGATTTGGAAAACTGAGTGGGAGATTGATTGACTGATGGTTGCCTAGAGAGTTAACGGAGGGAGGGATGCCGGAATTTAAATGTTGCTTTTCTGACAGCAAACTACTGTGGTAACCTCTGGATCAGCAGTTCGCACAGTGGAATACTGGTGCCCTTGGGAGTACATCAGTGAGTGCCTGAGTAAAATCATAACAGAATCTACCCTTTCCCACCCCATCTGCAGCAGCTATTCACACAACACACAGGCAGATAGGCATATTTTCCCAAGGGCAGACAGTCATTCAAGTTTTTCTTAATTTTCTCTCAAGCCATATCCTACATTGGATCATTCTCAGATGGTTTTCTCATCAATGAGGTAGAACACCATTTGTAAAGTTTGCAGCTGCACATCCTTGCCGTTTTTTTCGTAAGTACCGTTCGTTCAAGACACTTTTGGTACTGGCGATACAATGCTGAACTGTGGTCCAGTATAAACAGTTTAAGTTGTCTTTAATCCATTACAAAACATCAGCCAGGTAACTCTCTCTGCTTTAAAACGCTGCTTTAAAACGCTACTTTAAAACGCTGAAGTGCATGAGATATCACTTTATTCAGAACAGCTGCACCTTCTGTTGCTTGGCTGGACTTTCAAGGAATAGGCCCAGTAGGTCAGCGGAGGCACCTGTGCATGATCGTGTCATGGAAAAAAGTAATACCACAGTTGAACAGCGGGGATGTTTGCAAAGAAGCCATGGGAAAGGTGATAGTTAAGTTGGTAGTACAGGAATAGCAAGCATACACGAATTGTAGAAACGAGAAGGTAAAAAAGTAAAAACATGTTTCCCCCCAGTTTGGGCAGTAGATTAGGGCTGGCTTATATGTCAAGCTACCAGGTTTATTTCTCTCCTTCCACAGTGTGAGATACATGGGTCTTTCCCGTAGTGAAATCCACGAGTTCTGGAGCTGATAAACATTTTAGAAATCTGAGCATGGGTGATGTATGCATCACCTTTCCCTACTTTTTGTAAGTAGAGGTACACACGTAAAGATATTTGGAGCACAGAGAGATAAGCCCTGTTCTCATCCGTCAACACTGAATGCTTGCGAATGGCTGTGGGTGGCAAAAGCAGGATCACAGCAGCACAGTCCCTGATCTACATGCATTCAATGGGTTGCTGTAACTTTGTATACAAAGTCTATAGGTTTGTCCACAAAATAGGGGACCCCAGATTTTTATGGGGTTCCTGAGCATATGTACAGTTTGTATGTGTCTGTAGCTGTGGTCATGGCAAAGCCTGCAGCAGGATTCTCTTCCCTCCTCATGCAACACACAGTCAATGAACTTAGGTAATTGTGTGAACACAGCTGTATTCTTTCAGTCCTGCAACTAATCAGAGTTTCGTGTTGACTTGAAAGACCTAGTACATAAATTCACAAATGAATTTTATGCACATGCTACTGCACCTATCACACATCAGAAGGAAAGAAAGAATCTTAGAGATTACAATATACTGTGCTCAAGCCAGATGACGAGTCAATAGTACGCATTGTGTAGAATGAAATTGCATGGTCAGGAGCTCTGTATTAGCTGACAGTGTTTCGTATTAGATTTTGTTCATGTTGGTACAGTGACATGTTAAAGTGCCCTAGAGTACAGAATTAATATTTCCCAAATATTAATAACAATGCAATAATATAATGGTTTGTGCCTTTCATTTCCCCACTAGCAAAATGCCCATCAGTTTGGCAGGTGTGTGGGAGAAAAGTCCCATGCATTACAGCTTCCCTTGCAGGAATACTTCCCTCCTGTGGTCTCAGTGGAGGCCATGTCCCAGTATCAGGGTTGGGAATTTTTTTGTCCCCACCATGATACTGCCTCCAAATTCAGCATACTTACTTTTCTCTCATACAATTGGATGACTATTAGTCACTAGGCGAGGAAATAGATGTATGTATGTATGTTAGAAGCACAGGAATCACCTAGCCTTCCCTAATGACCTCAGGTTCTGAAGAGAGCAGACTTGGACCCTAACAGTATCTAGTGATGACAGCCATTTATTTTGTCCTATGGAACACAATGGTACCAACTGACATAGAAAGCTACCATATACCAGCTCAGGTTATTTTCCCCTCTAGTAGCCCAGTATTGTTGCTCTGACTGGCAATGAGGTCTCTGTCACAGACTCCAAGGTCTCGGTCACAGGCTTCCATCACCTGTTAACCTGATTTAACTAGGGACTAGCAACATGAAAACACATGCTCTAACACTGAATACACAGTGGCCCTGCCCCTTCATCTACAAATTTCTGTCCTGGCTTCCATTTCTTCGTCACGCTAGAATGATTTCCTTAATTTTTGGAGTATCTGCTCTTAAGTTTCTTATTTTGGTGACTTTCATTTACAAGAACACCACATGAATGCTGAGCACTGAAACTTGTCAGTTTTCAAGAAAGCAATTTGCTTCTTGTAACTGGCTTGCCCACATTTGCTCCTGCTCTTGGGCTTCCCATAGGCATCAGGTTGGCTGCTGTGAAACAAAGATGCTGAACTAGAGGGGACATTGGCCTGATCCAGCCGGGCTCTTCTCATATTCTTTTGGAGAGGAATGTCCCTACCTCCTGTCCCAGCCATACTAAACCTGCAGTCTGTCATGAATGGGATTAGGGCGGGGGGAGGCTGTCCAGCTTCTCCTGGTCCACATCAATTTTATGAGACTTATATTCTACCCCTTCCCATCCTGCAAAACCTGACAATTGACTGGAGACAATTTGGTCTCCATCAATCTACACAAAAGTATATGTTATCCCCTCTGGTGGGGGAGAATAGAGGAAGCAGAGTATCGTAGGTTTTTCCTGCTTCCAGATGATGTAGGCAGCAGTCGTGTGTACACACACACACACACACACACACACACACCACCTTTCACTTTAGTAAGCGATTTTTGCCAGATAGTGAGAACCTGCCAGGTAGTTCCCTAATTCACTGCAATATTTTTATCACACCTAGTTCTTACTGTCTCTCAGAGTGACTATAGGGAGTAACACACTGCTGGTTATCTCTGCACTCTAAATGTGTGAACCCTGTTTGTACGTTGATAGCTCTATCTCTAAACTAGTCTTAAACCTCTGCCATAGGGGAGCAGCCCTGCAAAATGTACCCTTGGGATCTTCATGGCTAAATGTTTCTAAAAGAGGCATTTGTGGGTGACAGAATTTAAAGCATAAAAATGAATTATATCTTCTAAATGAGGGTGTGTGTGTGTAGAACCTATTTCAAATGTTTGTGCAGACGAGGCTGATTCACCCAACATGATTTTCAATTTTGAGGATTTCCCCCCCTCCCTTCCACTGAAGCCTGAGGACATTGACATCTGGACAATCAATGACAGAGACATACACATACAGAGAGAGAGGCTGAGCAGAGCATAGAGCAGAAAGAGGTACTGAAAGGATTTAAAAGTTTCTGTGTGGAGTAAACCACAAAGTCCCAGTTGAAAGAGCCAGGAGTGAAAGCGTTGCTCCCAGCTGAATAAGACTAGAAAAGAGAACACCCCCAGGCATCTGTATGTCTCAGCATTTAAATTATATCGCTTGAAATGTCAGTTTTGGACTTTGTGCCAGGAAACAGTTGAAGAGCCTTTTTTCCCCATGAATATACCCAATAGAAGACCAATCTGTTGAAATGAAAGGTATCTCTAATCATTTAGCATAAGCATAGCATGTTTTCATTTTATTATGTAACCTTGAAATATCTTGCTCTTTTAATGAGGAGCTTTGTATTTTAAGGAATTATATTATCTTAGTGGCTGTTGTATGACACGAGTGGACCCACCAAAGATTTGCTTTGCATTTAATTTAACTGGCTGGTATCTGCAGCTTTCCTTTAAAAGAGACAAATGGAAAATATCACGATCTTAGTTTGTGCCTCATCTGTGCATAGAAAGCAGCAATGTCATGAATGTCCTGCTGTGATGAAAAACATTTCTTCAGATGCCCATTTTGTAGGAACCAATCTTAGAATTTCCTGTGTCCGCAGATAAGAGCATGGGCTAGGGACATAGCAATGTCTGTGCCAGCACAGTAGGATAATGTGCAACTGGAATTTCAAGAATGTCTTGGCAAGCAGATACACACGTGCTGTTTTGGGGGTATGGATATAACATGATGCATTGTTCTTATATTATTATTGACTTATTGCTCAACTTATAGGCTCTATTTTCTTCCTTCATAGGATTAGTGATTACATGGATCTGACCCCTGTAGATATCGTAGGGAAGAGATGTTACCACTTCATTCATGCTGAAGATGTGGAAGGGATCAGGCACAGTCACTTAGACTGTAAGTACTTCAAGGCATGTCAAAATGAACTGGCCTTACAACTGCTCTTGAACTATTCCTTGCATATTGTACATTTCTTTGTGGTTTACCTTGGGAATGGTTCTGTTGTAAAATGCTCCCCTCAATCATTTATGATTGCCAATGAGAGTTTGCAGTGAAACCCTATGTGTCTATTCAGAAGTAAACCCCAATGAATTTGACAGAACTTACCCCCACCTGAATACGCATAGGATTGCAACCTCGGTCAGTATAAATCTTTTAATTGGTTGACAGCTCTAGTCCCTAGTTATCGTAGCTAACAGTTGATAGACCTGTTCCCCGTAAATTTATATATTCTGTCTAAAAAGCCATTTGTACTAGTGACCATCACAATATCCTACAGCCCAAAATGGGCTGCGGAAAAGAAAGAATAGTTTTAAAAGGCAGATGGTGCCATGAGGTCTGGAGACTGCTGAGAACAGTGATTTATGAGTGTTAGTAAGTGTGGACAAGGCCGAGAAAGGGTTCCCCAAAGCACGCAAGGATCATTCTTTTCTGGTAAAACTTTTTGGTGTGGCAGGACATGGTACAGCTCCTGTGGCGACTGGCTTTATGTTGCTTTCCAGTCGTGTAAGATGGACAGGTCCTTTATTTGAGAATGCTTGTGAGATAAGCTGATAGTGATACGGCCCTTCATACCTCAGCTGCTGTGCTACTAATGAGTTTGCTATTGCTTCATGTATCATTTTATGGGCACTGTGCATATTGCTGCATGCATAGTTATCAGAGACTCAGTTGAAATGTGATGCTGAGCACATAGGACATTGTGCTGGTACATTTTTATACAACCAGCATCAGAAGTATTTGGGCCTGTGGTGGGATGCATTTGCATTCCACCCTCATCTTTGATAAGGAAGAGTAGGGGAAACGCTGTGCTTTTCCACTGGCAGAGCCCCCTGGCTGCAATTATTTAACATAGCTGGAATTAATGCCGAGGAACTACTCTGGAGTAAACTATTTAAAATTGGGGGCCTCTTTACCAACTCCATGCTAACTTCCTGTCAAATAAATCCCCTTGTAGCCTTGGTTTTTTTTTTAAATAAATGTATTAGTATTCTGCATTCAGATAACCGTAAGAGGGACAAAGCTAATGAATATACATCCCATTGCTTTAATATATGAAAAAGGCACTTTAAGAGGCACTGTTCTGGTACAACAGTGTTGCCCTGTTCTGATTTAGCAAGTCCATTTGCAACTGGGGCGGGGAGGAGAATGAATGGGTGTCACATAATGTAGAAGCATATGACTCCTCAATTAATTGAAAAAATTAATGATGTTCACTGAACAGTAACATCAAGTACTTTCTGGCTGGGAACCCAGACAGGATGTAGAGGAGTCAAGACCTCCAGAGGATATCATGAATATACTTCTGGACGAATATAGGACAATAAACCAGGATTTTAAAAATGGATATATTGCTTGTAGGAACATTGTCACTAGCATTGCATGGCCACAGATATAATATGTTCTTTTCCATTTTGGAATCTTAATTGAGGTCTAAATTCATAAACCTGACTCTGACAAAAAGATACTTGTCACCCTTAGCTATTGCTTGGAGAACATCCTCCTATTTCTTCAGGACTTGATTTACAGCTATAAGAAACACAATTCTTTAGGAACAGCGAGCAAGGGCAGTTCATTTCCCATAAAGCAAAGGTCTCTGATGAATATGTTTGGTAGCATTCTCTCTGATATACTCCTATTCGGTTTTCAGTAACTGAAATAATCCAGATTTTTTTTTAAAAAAACAAAAACGCTGCTTCACTACCATTTTATTCACTGCTTCCTTTTTGCCAAGCGATCTTGCCCTTCAATTCAGAGAGAAGAGTTTTCTCCAAAACCAGTTACACATACATACATGGCTGCTTTTGTGTACATTCATTTGAAGATTTCTATTGACACATTTAATATTACTTAGTGGTTCAGTCTCCCAGCTACAAATGAACTAAGCCTTTTAACTTGTACATATCAATTATATTTTTCTTGTTCTTTTAATAACCTTAAGCACATAAAAAAGCCCAGATAGAATGACTCGATAATTCTTGACAGTAAAAACACACTTCACAAGTTTTGCTATCATGCTGTGGAATAACTCTACAATGTCAAGTAGCACACAATTAGTAAAACTGTAGGGGGAAAAAAGGAGTGTTTTGATCCTGAGGAATTTTGATCCTAATCATATCGAAATTTCAATGCTCTTGTAGTGCTTAATATCTTCAATCATAAAAGAAATCAAACTGATTCCAATGTCAGCCTTTTGCATTTTGTGGCTGCTGTGAAATGCTAAAATATACAAATGAATGTCACTGTTGTACAAGTTTATAATAATCACTAAAGCAAAAGAGATTGATTTTAAATTAATGTGATAGTATGTCTTGGGTTTAGATGATTTTTGAGTGAGCTAACTTAGAAGTCAGACCAACAATGGAGAGAGAATTTATCTTGCAGCATAAGCATTGGCAAGAGTAGCTAACTGCGGTGACTGGTCAGCCGGAGTATCTACCACGTAGACAGACACTGACCTTTTGATGCAAAATGTGATATTATCGCAGTTGAAATGAAAGGGAAAACACACACACACACACAACACAGAATGGCACATCAGTGAACAAAAGATTCTCAAAACCCATGCCTGCACAAGGCCTTTTGTTGCCTGAAGTGGACCTAAATGGTGCCTCTTCCTACTAGGGATAACACTTATTCTTGTTATTCAAACATAATGCACTGCTTAAAATTAGTGCTGTGCTGAAAATTTCTCCCACTTTCTTTTCACACCAACCCTTTTCACCAACTAATGAGAAAAGAAATTGCATGTGACAATTGTTAAAGGGGAAGAATATTTTAGTGTAATTCCCATGGATGGGGTCCAGGATTTTTGTTCCACTTTCACTTTTTGAGGTGGCTGAGGGGTGTTTAATTTCTTACAATTCACCTCACCAGTGATCTGCGCTTCGTACTCTTCCATTTCCACACATCGATTAAAGTCCATGGGAGGAGAATGTGAGGTAACTCCTTTCAAGGCCCCTTTCCGTGTCAGGAAGTGCTGGCAGCCAGGGAGGCTGCAAAATGTTGGAGAAATGTTTACTAGAAAGAAATTCTCTTTCTCTCTCTCTCTCTCTCACACACACACACACACGTACTACCCTTGACCACCTCACAGCGATAAGGTAAGCGCAAAAACCCTCAGCCCCAGAAATGCTAAAGAAATTAAAAAGTGACCTGAGAATAAGGCAGAAAAACAGGGGAAGAAAACTTTTGAGAAGTTGAAGAACAGATTTCAGCATAACACTGCTTGAGAAAAGAGTTATAGTTGAATGTAAACACCAAAATGTATTGCAGCAAAAGGGCATATTGTCAACCACACAATTCTTCTCCTTCATTGAACACTACATTGAACTAAGAGAACTCCGGGAAGCTTGTCTCCTGGTTTCTGCTCAATTTAACTTAAAGTCCATCTGATCTCTTTGGAGTCTGCTTACGCAGAATGGTTTGAGGGGAAAAGAAATGGAAGGATGCCTGGAGCCCATGGCTCAAACAAAAAGGGGGGGAGGGAGGTGATCACTTTGACTCTGTCCACTTGGCAAAGCCTCAGATATTTCTCTGATACTGTTCTGTCCCTTCCCAGTCAGCAGCACCTCTGTCCAGAATGCCAGGGTTCATGTTAGCATTCAGCGCTGCCAATTATCCTATGGATCCAGACATCCTTGCCCTGGGACTGGAGCTCTTCACACCAGCTGCCCGGGTTCCTGGTCAGCTCTCAGGTCCTCCCTCATCTTCCTCAGGGCAACAGGATCAGATAAGACAAGCCAGGCAGGACCTCAGGGCTCCTGTCTTGTGGGTGGCACCATAAATCATTGGCCCCCTGGCCCCCTGCCTCTGTCACACACTCCTCAGAGCTTTGCTAGTCCCTGACATCTATTCTACCATTGTGCAAGGACTTGCGGGTGCATTATTAACTAGTGATCATTTATTTCCCTTTTCCTTGCTGTTCTTTGGAGCCAACCCATTTGTAAGAAAAGAGATAGCTCAACAGAGGTTTCGTAGGGAGTTATCATTCACACAAAGTTTGGTTGTTACCCTGCACCAAACTTGCACTATTTCAGAAATTATTATAATAGTATCATTATTATTACATTTACATCCTACCTTGCCTTCAAGGAGCTCCAAGTAGCATAAATTGTTATGCCTGTCACCTTAACAACAACCCTGTGAGGTAAATTATACAGAGAAACAGTCACTGGCCCCAAGTCACCCAGTGAGGTTCGTGCCTGAGAGGATTTGAACCCTGGTCTCCCAAGATCTTAGTCCAGTACTCTTAACCGCTACACCATACTGGCTCTCCATGGTGATGGAGAATGCTTCTCCGAGATTATTTCATCCCTAAGTAAGAAGAAGAGGAGTTTGGATTTGATATCCCGCTTTATCACTACCCTAAGGAGTCTCAAAGCAGCTAACATTCTCCTTTCCCTTCCTCCCCCACAACAAACACTCTGTGAGGTGAGTGAGGCTGAGAGACTTCAAAGAAATGTGACTAGCCCAAGGTCACCCAGCAGCTGAATGTGGAGGAGCGGGGAAGCGAACCCGGTTCACCAAATTACGAGTCCACCGCTCTTAACCACTACAGCACGCTGGCCACATTTATGAACAGGTCCCGTAATGTAGATAAAACTGCATTCAGTGACCAGAAGCTATTGTATGTTTCCTACACATCTCTCCAGTCTGTTTTTTGGGAGAAAGGAAATGATGTGTAGGTGGTCTCTCTGGATGTTGAGCTCATAATTCATTTAGGTATCAAGCATAACAGAAGTTTGCTAAATATTGTGTGGGCATTTTTTTATTATAAAAAATCAATTAGCAGTTGCCTACTATTCAAAACATCTAGCTCACTAATTATGAAATCTGTAGAAAAGATAAACATCAAAGGCTCCATTGATTCTGGGAGCTGTTATATTTTAAAAATACTGTATCTGTTTCAAACAAATAAGGCACTTAATGTACTCTTTCTGTCTGTGATGCTATTTCCCCCATGGGTTTTGAAAATGACCTTCCTGTAAGCATCAAGGACTATAACTTTTCAGATAGAGAAACTTGTTCTTGTTTTAAGTCAGTGCCAGGTATATCCCCCTATAGTGCACAGTTTTCAAAAGCAGAAGAAAAAGTAATCCAGAATTTTTCTTTTTAAAAAAGAAGAAGAAGCACTACTCTGTTTCCAGAATGAAGTTACCCTGTCAGCTTGCCTTGGGCCTTAGGTGGAGAAGAGGAGATTAAAGAGTCAGTATTCCTTTTCATGTTTCATCTGCCAGTTTTGTGAATGTAAAAAGAGAACTGGTATTTACAGCTAGGTATCCAATTGTGATGCTTTTCCGCCTCCTGATAAATTAACAATATTTTCATAGCAGGACAAATTGAATATCAATGTTCCCTACGCTCATTGATAAGGTTATTTTTGCGGAAGGAATAAATAGCACAGATTCAGCCTCCAAATTTCCTCCACTATAATGGGGCTTTGTGAAGGCAGCGAGGATGTGAAGGCTTCACTGTAAGCTGATCTCATCATTTCCTATTTACTCTATACTTACCTGAATACACAATATACTGTAGATTTTAAATGCATTTGTACCCTAGTGAAATGTCCTATTGTAAGCTGTTTCACTTTAAAAGACTGCTTTTGATATGAGATTTCTTCATCTCCTCTTCAAACTGAATTAAACTATTTCCTTCCTATAAAACACAACTCGCTCTTTAGAAAGCTTTTGGCTTTGATTTCTCAGAAGAGCCTTACAGGAAGAAACCATGTTCTTTTTTAAAAAAAATGCATTTCTGGGAACAAACTTGTACTGACCTGTTTTGTTTTACTCACAAAATTAGATGCCTGGGAAGAACGTGAATTTCTTTTGCTGTAATTTCACTGCATGCAAAATTCCAAAACAAAGCTAGCACCCCTTTGCTAAAAGAGGTGTGCAGTCCTTTGCAGTATATTTGCCCCAAGATAAATCAGTCTATAGATTTTGTACTCCCTTCATAAAGCGCTTCCTATGCAGTGTGCATTTTGCATGCTAACAAAATAAGTGATAACATTGTAAATGGATTCAACAAAATCTTGCAACCAGTTTTTAGCGAACATAAATGTATAGATAATGTATAGGTCTCGTCCAAGAGAACGTCTGCTCTTGGTTGGTAATTGTCTTTGATTAAATTGGCTTCAACTTTGGAAACATGATTTAGTTGCTGTTTTGGTCATCCCATTGTCTACAGTGACACTCACTGGTGGCATCCCTATAGCAAAAATTGTTATAAAGTAAAAGACATACTCCAGAACCCTAAATTGCTTTAGCCATGATGGCCTCCTCTCCCCCCCATATATTTAAATCCCATTAATATAACTGTTGGTTTACATAGTGATGAAAAGAGGAATGAGACCAGCTTTGTAAAAATACAGAGCTGGTCACATCTATGTAACTTCAGTGATGCCTGAAACAAAATGGTTTTCTAAAATAAAAGTTCACATGTGTTCCAGTACTCATCTCACACCATGTCTGTTTTCCTAATGGTAACAAGCATGCATTTCAAAGGGAAGCTATGAGAATTAATGGTTTAATCCTATGAATGTCTACAATGGGACTTAGCTCAAAATAAGTATGTGCAGGATTGCATCCTTCATTATTAATTGCAAGGGAGGCAGGATTTATGAAGTTCAAAGCTATGTATTTAAAGGAGGTGCACTCTTGCTGCTTCCTAAAACTCCAAGGTCCTTGTTTTCTCAAATGCGCACACAATCACTTGATTATTTCATCAACAGTTGATCAGAATCCTGAACTGCTGAACTATTTTGCTGAACAGAGATATTCTAAGACATTAAAACCTGTAGGGAAGCCTTTCCTCCAATTTTTTTCTTCCCAAACCTCAATCAGAACAATTACAAACTCAGAAGAATTTGCATAAAATTGCTGTTTCAACACGGATGCAGCCGTGGTTTGACAGAAAAGCTTTACCGTAGGTAGTTAGTATTGTGCCACCTTTTTGCTTAGCCATGCAGTTTAACCACTCCGTGAATGAGAATTGCTCCTCAGACATGAATACAAAAAAGCAAAAGAGCCTTTTGATTAGATATAAATGCAGAAATCTGGTCAACTTATAGCTTGTTTACAAAACACTATAACCCAAATTGCAAATGTTTGCTGCTGCTACAAAACAGAACAGACTGAACTTGCTGTCAATTCATTGTAATGTCAAAACACTTTGTCAAAAAGTTTTTCGAGTCAAAATAAAATGCATATACAAGTTTGCCAGTTTGTTGGCTCTCTCTCGTTATATGAAGAAGAATCAAATTTTGCGGTGCATGCATCAGGGCAAGCATTTCAGGTTACTAGGCAGAACAATTCCCCCTCTCTTCCCCCTGCATGCTGTTCTGGGGGTTCCTCTGACCCAGCTGGACCAATTTGGGGGTCCAGAGGGGGAAGGAAGGGGGAATCCCTATTCTACAAGCGGACATCCTTGTGTGAGCTTCTACTGACAGGGCTTATTAATTGAATCCCACCCATGGAAAATATGTGATCACACCTTCCATTAATAAAGTTGTTACCCTGCATGTGGGTGGGCTGGGTCAGTGAACCCCCAAGCAGGGAAAAGGATAGGACTGGACAAGGGTCCCTACAAATGGTGGGACACCTAAGGTACCCAGAAAAACCCAGCTTTTTAATAACACAGCTTCATCAGGTGGGATAGATGAATGCAAGAATTGGTATCTGGCTGAGGCAGCAAGACATTCTGAAGTGTCGGCCATGGCACAGGGATGGCATCCGGGCTTTGCTTCAGGCAGCAAAAGGTCTTGGACCAGCACTCACCCCCAAAATGCTGCCTACTCTACAGGGAACAATTCTTACTTTGAAAGGCTGTCTCATTTAAAGACAGGGGCCACTAGAACAGAGAGCAGGGGGCTTGAAGTTGCCCATTGACCGTTAGCTAGCATGTGGACAGCAGAGTGAGCAAGCAGCTGGTCACAGTCTTCCCCACTATGGTGAGACATTGTCAAGAGCCCTGTAGTGCTGTTGGGATCGGGTTTGGATTGGCAGGTTCTGAAGCAGCAGGAGGAGGAAGAAATGGGGGGTGGCCCTGAATGGTGGGAAGCTGGGTTGGAGGAGGGGGACCTCCTCTTTCCACCCTGACTTCAGCTGCTTCAGAAGGGGGTGGCAAAGGGTAAGAAGAGGTGTTGGAGAAAATTAGAAGAGATAAATACATAGAATTAAATAAGTGGGAATAGAAATGAAGGGAGTAATAGCAGAGAGCTGCTATATAGGAAGAAGACATGAAACAAGGAGGGAAGATGAAAGAAACAGTTTGGGGAATATAACAGGATCAAAAATAACAGGAGTTGAAAAAAAATATTTTGAGGGGCATTGGGGGGGGGGTTAAGCATCTGGACCAGATCCAGGCACTGCTGGAGGAAACCAATTTTCTAGATCCATTTCAGCTAAGGTTTAGGCGTGGTTTTGGCACAGAAACATTTTTGGTCGCTCTATATGATGACCTCTGTTGGTAGGGAGACAGGGAAAATGTGTGGAGGGTGGCAACACAATAATGGGCATTTTCTGGGGCATTCCCCATTTGTGGAATTCTCTCCCCAGGGAGGCTCGCCTGGCGCCTTTGTTGCATATCTTTTAAGCGCCAGAAAAAACATTCCTCTTCTCCAGGTCTTTGGCTAATTAAACCATCTATGGCTCTTTCAACTCTGTGTGGGGAGGGTATTGGTTTGCTAGTTACTATGCTATGTATTTTTGTGTTTTTATAAACTGTCCTGTGATCTTCAGGTGAAAGGCGGTATAAAATAAATACAAAAATATGAATAATAATAATAATAATAATAATAATAATAATAATAATACCCATCTCCACTTACAGCCTCTGGTGAAGCAAATTATGGTGGACTTAAGTTATACTTAAATCGGCCCTTGAAAACCCATGCTACAATGGGGATGGTTCCATTTCATCTTAAAGAGTTTTTGGGAAGGAACTGGTGTGTTAAATTTGGAAGTGCAGTGGCTCATTATGACAGTGTCTATAGTCATGCAAGAAGGAGTCTTGATCTATTACTGTGTGTGTGTGTACACACACACACACACACACACACACACCAAAGACCAGCTGTATATAGCAAAACGCCTGATGCGTTAAGATCAGCCTGGATGCTATCCTTTACATAGTTTCCTGGAAGTAAGTTCCATTGCACTCAGTAGTGCTTACGTCTGGCTGCAAATGCCTGGAGATTTGACAGAGATCTTCAGCCAGCTGAATTGCAACCTTTAGCTTTTAATAAGAAATGCAAATAGTCTTTCAAAAGGTTTGTTGCCATTGAAGCTGAAATTGGTATAGGAACTCCATCCAACAAAAGAAACATCTAGTCTCTGCTTAATTATTTTCCTCGTTTTCTGACTTCCTCTATCTGTCACAAACAAAATTATTCATTTGCAGAGCCAGGAGTGATGTTTCAGCCCCCAAATGCTATTGGGAGTGCTGCTTGTGTGCCTTGAACTCAGCTGATGAACACTGCTTGCTGTATATCATGCCTGAACCCAAGACAAGACCTGGCTATAGTTTTGCAAGTGAGATGGAGAGTAATAGGGACTGGACAGCTGCCACTGCAGCTGCTTAGCTTGAACCCAAGTACTTCCTGGTTTTAGCAGCAGGCAGCTAAAACACCAGCTTGTGGGGGGCTGAGTCTAGAAGTAACAGCCACAACCCATTTTGCTGGAGGTAAAGAGCCTGAACAGAGGGGGTGTAATGAGAGGTGCTCCTAGAACCAGCTGGGAAACATGGGATCCTGTGTGAAAAGGGAGCGTAAAAGAGAGAAAACCTCATTCCCTTTGCCTTCCTCTTCTTCTCTACAAAAATAAAACCGCAGTTCCACACTTGTCTAGATTTTGATGCTGATACAAACCTAGCCCCACATGAACATGCCCAGGTTTTGGTGCTGATAAACACAGATTATTTTGATACCGTTTTCTTGATTTTAAAGATGCAGTCCCAGTTCCGAGTTTGAAGTTTAACAGGTTTAAATACAATTCCTAC
Organism: Podarcis melisellensis; assembly: GCF_964234715.1. Taxonomy (NCBI): domain Eukaryota; kingdom Metazoa; phylum Chordata; class Lepidosauria; order Squamata; family Lacertidae; genus Podarcis; species Podarcis melisellensis. The sequence goes on along the minus strand of NC_138528.1, from coordinate 33,979,033 downwards.
TCAAAGTGACTTCTTTTACCCGTCTTTTCTTACCCTCCCCTCCACCCAAAAAAAAAATCAAAATGTACTTCATGAAACTATTGTATATGAAGCACTTATTAGCCATAATTAAATGGACAATATGAATTTACTACGTCTTTAGGACTCTGGCTTGTTCTGGTTTAGAGCAAGATGATTAATGCAAATACATATTACTTGAGATAACCATTTAGCAGCTAATTTAGCCAAATTTATTACAGCAGTTAGAGGTTTTTCATTTTAGCAGACGGAGACAAGGACATGCCAAAAGCAGAGATGTATGTGAATGCACACTGCCCTCTAGCGTGCAAGACTTTGCCAGATTAAGAACAAATACAGACGAGAGGAAGAAATACGAGCTGAAGTCCTAAGAACAGCAAACTTGTTCTTTAAATCCATGCCAAACACACACTACCTCATTCCAGCGGGTGATGTATAGCTTTCTCCCCTTTCATGGAGACAAACGTATCTAGCTACATAGCCCGTTTTCACTTGGCAAGGTGCCGGTCTGAAGCACATTTGAACATCTGTACGTATATTTAAGCATTTTTAAGCACAGTGATTGTTTTCACTTGTCCTTCCGTTTCTGGACCAATTTCAGACACTGTGCAGAGACTTTTGGCTTTAACACGCTCAATTCTTCGACTCCCTTAGGCCACAGTTCCTTCCACAGCTCTTTGGTGGATTTATTTCGCTCTGGTATTAAGCAAAGTCTCGGCAGACATTCCCCCTGCTGACCATTGGAGATTTGGTTCATCTGAGGACTGTAAATTCTGTTTGACAAGATCAAAAGAAACAGATGTGTAAGTTCAGTAGTTGATATCGCCTGCAATGAAGAGGAATGATCAAAGAACTAGGGTTCCCAAACCTTTCAAATAGCCAGAATCTCAAAGAGGTTTACCCAGAAGCTATGAATAAATCACATAGAAATTTAACTTTTTTTAAAACACACACACACAATTTGATGTTGAGTGCATCGGAAATGTCCACACAGGATTCTTTGCTCAATGAGTTCGTGGAGATTTGTACTGCTTTTTGCTGCTCCTCACTTACATGAGCTGCCAAAAGCAGATTAAAATCGCAGTACAGATGGAGGTGAACCTTTGCTTCTCTGTCAGGTCTCTAGGAAATGGCTGGATTGATTTGTCATTGTAATGCTTTTTATTAAATGTAGCAGGACAAAGGCCTCCCCTCTCCCTGTATATGTGTTGTGCTCCCTTTGTGGGGAAGATTCTCCTTTAAGTCCAATGCTAGCGGCATTTCTTTGCTCCTTTTGTTTCCCTCAATCCAGTGCTCAACAAGGGTCAGTGTGTAACGAAGTACTACCGCTGGATGCAGAAGAATGGGGGGTATATTTGGATACAGTCGAGTGCCACCATTGCGATCAATGCCAAGAATGCAAATGAGAAGAACGTCATCTGGGTCAATTACCTTCTGAGGTATAGCTTTCTGTCAGTTCCGTTATCTGCATTTTTGTTGTCACTGCATGAGTCATGTTGAATGGGCAATGTCAAAGAAAGAATAGAAGGAAGTGAATGTTCAGAAGCGGTGTCTACTGATCGTAATAGAAAGATGTTCATAGGGTTGCTCAGTTCTGGACATCTCTCAAATTCCTGTCTTGCCTTTGCTTACTAATGGTTTTATTACAGAGCCTGATTCACAGCCAGCCCTTGCTAGCATGCTATCTTTGGCTGTCATAGAATTCTGGACAATAGCTTGTTATTGTATGATTTTCCTAACATATTTTTAGCATATGTCCCCGTCAGGTCATTTTTGTTCACTTGTAGCTTCAGAAGACGTACTTATTATAGGCATTTTTGGAGTTCAGAAGCACTGGGAGTATGGGTGAAATGCTAAGATTGTAAGCCCTATAAATTGTATATAGGAAAACACCGGGCATGCTTTTCCAGGAGAATTCTAAAGTTGGCGGTACCTGCCTGATCTGAGTTCTTGGTAGATGGCAAAGAATGTAAAGAGTTCCATTTTACCCAGGGTCTTCCCTTCCCAATCTCAGTTCTGTTATCTGTAAGATGGAAACAATTATGACCATTCAGATGTCGAGTTGTGGGACCAGTGGAATTAGACTTGTAAAGTAGCTTGCACAGTAACACCCAAGTTCTAAGCATTTGTTTTCAAAAGTCCTGCTGACTGCAAGAAGGCTCCTTAGGAATGGAGTTTTAAATAGAGATACAGAAATGGAGGGACATGTGGAATTTTTGAGGGTGACAAACAAGTCATTTGTTGCCCCTTTCAGTCGCTTTGAAGGAAGGCTCAGTTTATTTCATCACTGGAGCAATGGATGGGAAAGGGACTGTAACAGCCATGTTGATTAGAGGAGACAGGAAAGAAAAGTCAAGTGTATAACCAGAAGTGGGTGCCCTACCATGGCACTGCTGCCCCTCATCTGAAACCCCTTTAAGCTTTTCTTAAGCAGAGCTGACTCTTGGCATCATTGCAAGAGTGGGAGACTTGCTCACATGAACCAATGTTAAAAGTTCATAAATACAGGCTTGCTTTTGCTTTCTAGCAACACCCAGATATATTTGTTTCTATGAAAGATCAGTGGCTCCATCTGTAGCCACCACCAGCTCTTTCAGAGGTTTTCAAATGCAAGCTTTAGGAGTGGCTGTAAGTGATTGGAAGCTCTAATGCTACATAAACCTAGTTAGTTCTCTTTGTATGCTTCATTCTGTCTTCAGCTACCCTGGCATTGAATTTTAAACAGTACAGTTTTTGAGCTGATTCACACGTTATAATCAGCCACTGATATTCTTCAGAGCAATGTTGTTGTTGCTGCTGCTGTTGCTGTTGCTGTATTTATATGCTGCCCATCTGCCTGGGTGCCCCAGCTACTCTGGGTGGTGTCCTTACCTAGAGGCAAACGTCTCTACCAGAGTTATGCAAAAGTAGAGGTGGAATCATCGTAAGATGTCAAAAAAGATTTGAAGGGGGTAACAAACTGTGCACTCCATAGATGGGAATGACAGAAAATGATTTTGTAGAGACGTCAGCACAACCTGGCTGCTTGGTTAACCACAAATGTTCTGGCACTGATACCTGAGCAGTAGCAGACATTCAGGATAGAAATTTTGATGGTAACATTTAAAAGAAGTTTCCATAAAACTTCTGCTGTGAAGAACTGGAAGGAGATAACATGTGTTTGCATGTTTGCTTTGCCGTGCTGTTTATTTGCATGTTTTGCCCCAGAGATTTGAGGAAAAGGGGAGGTGATCAAGCTCCAAGTCATAAATTTGTGTTTATATTTGCCATCTCTTCTTCTTTAGCAACCAAGAATATAAGGACACTCCAATGGATATTGCACAGCTCCCTCATCTGCCAGAGAAAACCTCAGAGTCCTCTGAGACCTCCGATTCTGAATCAGATTCAAAGGACAACTCAGGTAAGCATTCAGGTTTTTTTGTTGCCTTGCATCTTAAAAGGGTCTCTGGCAGGGAGGTGGGGAGTTGGTTTTGCTTTTTAAGTTCACAGCGTCAAAAGAGGAAAGTTAGGATTTATAGTCACAGACTTATCAGTTGATCTTGCAGTTCTCATGCTACATCACTGCCTAATGGTACTTTTGAAAGGTAACAAAATATATCCTAAACATATAAATTCAGAGTACTCATGCTTCTTTGAATTATCCACAATCTGTATTACTTCTATGCATCCAGCATTATTTATTTAATAATAATAAAAAATTATATACTGCGAGTTCATATAAAGTATCATGGTGTGATGAACCACAATGCATACAAGGCCAATAAAGCATAAAACACTAGAAAAACAATTCAAAATAATCATTCAAATGCCCGGCTAATCAAGAAAGTATAGGTAGGATAAAAAAGTGTCCAAGATTTAATAGAAAGCATCCCATTTGTTTGAGGGTTTGGAATACAATTATAGTTCTTAACTTCCAGAGTTGATTGGTTTCTTTTTTTATATCAGCAGAGTTTGGGGGTATTTGGGTTTGTTTCGACCTGAACTGAAACTTCTCAGAAGAAATTTTGAGGGAAGAAAAATTATGAGAATTTTCATTTAAGGTGCCCTACACACCCCACCCCACCCCTCACCTCAAAGGATCATTTTGCTGAATGCTATCTGTCGTTTTTTGGTGGCAGTCACAATTCCACACAGACCTGCCACCCTGCGGTGCTCTGGAACATCACTAGGACTGGAGCATAGCAGGAAGGTGAAGAACAGCACCTGGACAAAACAGCCCAATAAAGCCCAACAAATTTCCAGGATCTAGAGAATGCTGAGGTGTCAGCTGAGAGGAGAAGGAAAGTGGAGGTGAGGTTGGGAAGAAGAGGAAAGAGGCCTGCTCTAGCACAGGGGTCAGCAACCTTTTTCAGCCATGGGCCAGTCCACCATCCCTCAGACCATGTGGTGGGTCAGACTATATTTTGGAAAAAAATAGGAATGAATTCCTATGCCCCACAAATAACCCAGAGATGCATTTTAAATAAAAGGGCACATTCTACTCATGTAAAAACACCAGGCAGGCCCCACAAATAACCCAGAGATGCATTTTAAATAAAAGGGCACATTCTACTCATGTAAAAACACGCTGATTCCTGGACCATCCACTGGCCGGATTGAGAAGGCGATTGGGCCACATCCGGCCCCCGGGCCTTAGGTTGCCTACCCATGCTGTAGCACTTAGTAGCTTGTAGTCAGCATCCTGGAAGAAAAGACTGGGGCTAAGGGCCACACATGCCATGAAGTTAACCCCCCCCCCTTCTGCACTATGTTTCAGGGGGAAGGAAAGGGAAAAGAACATATTCCACACACAAACACACACACACACACACAAACAAACAAACAAACAAACACTATAAAGCAAGGACAGGAAGACAGGAACCTGTTTCAGTCTGGGAGCTGCATTCTCTTCTGGGCAATCTTCCAGGGGCCCCCAGGTGCTGAATTATACCCAGCACTGGGGGGGGGGGGGCTGACGTGTGACGTCACTTGGATTGTACATTGCATGTGACGTCAGGCTGTGCTCCTCTTCCAACACAGTGCAGCCAGGCTGTGCAGGGTCGGGAGCGACTTCATGTCAGGCCTCCTCAAGATTTGGGGAAGGGGGGACCCTTCCCACCAAGCACTGGGGGGCTATAAAAGCCTCCACACCATGGAAATGGCGCCCCTGTATGGGCCACATTCCAGTGGTGGCCAGGGCCAGAGAATCAAGTGAGCAGAGCAACAGAAGTAACTTTCACCTTTGTGCAGTAGTGGCAGGCAGGAGGGAGTGGAAGCTCCAGCCCAGCCTAAAGTAAATGCTTCCGTCCTACAGAGCTGCCACTGCCCCTCAGAGAGGAGAAGCCTGATTTCCAAGAGTCAAAAATAGGCCTGGAGAAACTTCTGCTCTTGCCACTATCTGCATAGCCTTGTCCTCTCTCAGTCACAACAAAGTATCACCGAATTTTATGTATGTGATCTGTTGACACTGTGCCAGTCAAAGTATGTTCTCGTTTCGTCTATGTGACATAAAGGTACCCCACTTCCACTCACAGTCCGGAGGGAGATGAAGGGCAGCCAAATCCCTCTCAGCTTGATACTTGCTGTGGTTTCACACATGAAAGGAAATGCATTGTGCCAGATGCTGTTGCCAGAGAAATTACCGGTAATAATATCTCACTGGCAACTAGGCCTCTAAGTGGGCTTTAAATCTTACCTTCTTGTTCTTAATGGTGTTTCTGTGCTTTTCTTTCCGTTCTTCAGAGGACAATGAGAATTCAAAGTCGGATGAAAAAGGAAACCAGTCGGAAAACAGCGAAGACCCCGAGTCAGATAGGAAGAAGTCTGGGAACCAGTCAGATAATGAAATGAACTGTAACGATGATGGCAACAGCTCCAGCAACCAGGACAGCAGAGACAGTGATGACAGCTTTGAAAATTCTGACTTTGAGAATCAAAAGGCCCCGGAGGATAGTTTTGGCACTCTTGGTTCTATGCAGATTAAGGTGGAACGCTACGTGGAGAGCGAATCGGACTTGCGGTTGCAGAACTGTGAATCGTTGACCTCAGACAGTGCCAAGGACTCGGACAGCGCAGGAGAAGTCAATGCCCAGTCTTCCAGCAAACATCAAAAGAGGAAGAAGAGGAGGAAAAAGCAGAAAGGAGGCAGCATGACTCGCAGAAGGCTGTCTAGCACCTCAAGCCCCAACGGACTTGACTCCGCATTGGTGGACCAGCCCCAGCTGCTCTCATCGCCAAACAGTGCCTCAGTGCTCAAAATCAAAACGGAGATCTCGGAACCTATCAATTTTGATAACGATAGCAGCATTTGGAATTACCCGCCCAACAGGGAAATCTCAAGGAACGAATCTCCCTACAGTATGACCAAGCCCCCCAACTCAGAGCACTTCCCTTCCCCCCAAGCCAGCAGTAGTTTACATGTCTCCATTCCAGACTCTGTCCTCACCCCGCCAGGAACTGAAAATACTGCCAGCCGCAAATCTCAGTTCAGCACCTCATCCACTTCCGCCTTGGCTCCCGTATCCTCTGACCCTTTGTCACCACCTCTGTCCGCCTCTCCACGGGACAAGCATCCTGGAGGCCCCAGCACTTCCAACTCTTTGTTGTACACTGGGGACCTGGAAGCCCTCCAGAGGTTGCAAGCAGGCAATGTGGTGCTTCCTTTGGTTCACAGGGTAACTGGAACCCTTGCCGCCACCAGCACGGCTGCTCAGAGGGTCTATACCACTGGCACTATTCGGTATGCTCCAGCTGAAGTTACTTTAGCCATGCAGGGCAATCTCCTCCCCAACACCCACGCTGTTAACTTTGTGGACGTTAACAGCCCCAGCTTTGGCCTGGATCCTAAAACGCCGATGGAAATGCTCTACCACCACGTTCACCGACTCAATATGTCAGGACCGTTTGGAAGTGCTGTGAGCGCGGCCAGTCTGACCCAAATGCCTGCAGGGAATGTGTTCACAACTGCCGAAGGACTTTTCTCCACTCTTCCGTTTCCTGTGTACAGCAATGGCATTCATGCCACACAGACACTGGAGCGGAAGGAAGATTGAAATATGACCACATACTGTGTTCAGTGTTAAACTCTGAGGCATAGACTATATTTTAATTTAGACCTTTAATTCTAGCACTTTGAATTTGAGCAGGTCAGCTTATTCTCTCAATATGATGGTCCCCATTTCACCCTCCCCTTTCTCTTTAACTTGACTTATTCTTTCATGTAAAAGATATTTTTTTATTTTTGCCTTCAGAGAGCTGAAGTACCAGTTGCCTGCCATTTTGTCTTCTTCCGAGATGTGTATTTTTTTTCTTCCTTTGCATCTTTATTAAGATGCCTTTAATATGTGTATTGCCTCTGCCATAGAATACTCAGTGATGTGGTAAAGAGATTTTAAAGTGACAACCATTGGGTTTACTTCAACATGATCTTGATGTGATCAAGATTAAAAGAAACAAGCATAAAACAATGTGCCCTGTTTGACTAAGTCAAATGAAAAGGGGTTTTTTTGGTTCCTAATTCCTTTAAAAAAATAGGGGATAGTATTTTAGAATTTTATGCAGAGTTTAATTCACTTTTTATGGTTAAGATTTTCTTACTTGCACATACAATAATTTGGGTTCTTAAAAAAGTTAATTTCTGGCCTGTGATTAGAATATTAAGATGGACTAAATGTTAATTACAGAAACGTTAACTTCATTTCTAAAACCATGGTGCTATCATTTATTAATCTGTAATGTCTTCACACAATACGCAGCTTGTGGGCTGGGTTTTTTGAAAGGAATGTCTTCTGTACTAGTCTATAGTCAGGTGCTGCAGTCTCCTTGGTTAGTTAAGACAAAAGCCCTCATTAACATTTGCTGCAGGACTTAATTTTTTTACCTCCAAACTAACAAGCATAGCCTCATATTAAATTTAAATGGATCTGGAAGCCTTTTCTTTTTTTGGTAAATGCATGTTAAAGAACAAGAAAACTCAAAACTGGTGTGAGGATCAGTGTTTGGTTGTTTTTTTATTTATAGGTTTTTACTGTTTTGCTTTACTTTATTTTATTTCTTTCTCAGTGTAACTGAGGCTAATTTTACAACTCCCAAATAACACTTCAGAGTAAGAGGGGAAATATATATATATATTTAACATGTTTTTTATTTTTTCATTTAATGTTATAGAGGGAAGGTTGTATTTTATTTTTAAGTTTTGCTCATTGATTTGTCTTTTGTAATCCCCCTCCTTCTAGTGTCAAAGCCAATATGTTTTAAAGAATGGGTTAATAAGCTTGAAATAGATAACTGCAACTAAAAACTGCACATTAAGTATAAAAAAACAAAAGAAAAAGAAATCTCCTATTTTGTCTTTGTTGCCAGAAATCAATGTAGTGTCAAACACTCCAAATGACTGTCAAGTATAAATTCTTCTTCCACGCCCATCTTTGGCAGCTGTTTGTTAAGGCATCTAATAACAGATGTGAGAACTGTAATGTGTACAATGTGTAAGTGTCCTTGGCTGTCAGTCCCATTGCAGTTTCAATGTGTGTTACTATATGCAGTATATACTAAGCTAATGTAGTTGTTTTGTCCTTTGTCTTCTCTGTGCTTTATCTCTAGTCTGGAGTGGTTAAAGTCCCATTCCTACAGTCCTAGTGAACCAGTGATTCTTGGGGGTTAGTGGTTTTTGTGTGGTGGCCTTCCTCTGTAATGTCACCTTATGCTGCTTCCACTGTCTGTATACCTTTTCATTTCTGCTGTTGCTTTGCTGTTGTGTATTCTCAGACCTCTCTCTCTCTCTCTCTCTCTCTGTCTTCCTTCCTTCACCTTTTCTCCCCTGTTTCTTCCTCTTTCTCTTCTTCTCTTTTCCCATTCTCAGAGATAAAAGACTCTTAACTAGCTCAAGGTTAATGGAGCCATTCCCCCCCCCACAGAGGAATTCTGGGTATGTCTTACTCTTACAGTGTGCATCGCACAATGCACTAAAGGGTGATACTTAGATATATTAAGCAAAGTGATGCCATATAGCCTCAGTTGTTAACATTTCCAGAGTCCCTTGTGCTCTAACTGTAAGTAGAGGGTGCATTTCTTTGGTTTTCTCCCAGGTAGGTTGATGGAGTAATATACAGAGAGCAATTTCAAGTGAGATAGAAAATTCTTGCAAAGGTCAACAGACGTTGTTAAAATAGGGAACCTGAGCTTAGGATTGTCATATACATATATATATATATTTACATATATGTGCAATGTTAATGTAATTTTAACTCAGCTGGTCTCTACATTTTGGATAACATACGTGTTGTTGAACCAATTTCTAGTACAGTTGCTATAGAATCTGAGGGGCAGGTCTGAGGGAGAGTGGAAAGGAATAATGTCCCAAAGGGGCATTTTGGATGTCACAAATTTTGATAATGGGCTTTTAAAGAGTTAGATTTGAAGGATGTTTAAGTAGATTTCAAGGCCAAGGGAAGCTGATTTGGGCTTTCCCTTGGAAGCTCTACTCTAGCTATTGAACAATCAAAGGAGTGCACCTATCAGCTACAAAGAACAGCTAGACAGCTGTTGTTGTTTTAATTTTATTTTTGAATAAATGTTTCTGTGTTGTGTCAAAATGATTTCTGGTGATTTAAACTAACAGATAATCACAGCTGCTGTCTAAATCCATAGTGTTTAAAATTACAAAATGGAAAAAAAACCTTCATTACCTGTGAAGACTGTGTCTGTGTTTTTAACTATTTCTTGTACAAATATATGAAATCTTTTATGAGGAGACTGGTGCCAAGTAGCTGAATAAAGGGGAAAGGGATTCTGTTCGTATAAATCTTAGCAGTGTTACCAACTCTACAATATATAAAAAAAATTAAAATGTTAAAAAATGACAGCTATGGTACATTTATTTTGTGTTAAGCTAACCGAATCTAACTTCTTGAGTGCCTGGCTTATTCGAAACACTTTTTTCATTGATCATTGATAATGCTGCAAATCAGAAATGTACATACTTCATTTACAACAGGGTTCTTTTTATACTTTTGTAGATTCTCATACATGTCATACATGGTTGTCTTTATGTAACTTAATTTTTTTTCATCCTGCAGGTGCCATTTTCATAATAAACTTCTCTTGGATTTGTTACTATCTGGCATCATTTCTTTTACATATGATCATCCTGATTAATTAATGCTGGTAGTATTTGTTTGAGCAGGGTACCTTGTTTGCTAATTTTTATTAAAAAAGCTAAAACCTGTTAAAAAAAAGAGGGCATAACTAGATTATTCTTAAAGCTTACAAGCTATTCAAAGAAGCTACGTAGATGCAGGCTCACAATGCTAATCCAAATACTACACCAAACATGCCGCCATCTTAAATTCTCAGCAACCCCAACTCATTCTCATACTGAGCATTTTATGCACATTATCAAAGCTGACTAATAGACCGGAAATGTTAACAGTTATATAAGGTGTGACTTTATTTAATGATTACACACCAGAAGAGGGCAGCTCACATACATTAATCACATAAAATGCACTTTATATTTTCATTTATTATACTCAACATTGTTATAACCAAACTCTTCCGTCACTCATGTTCTATCTAGGTTCTTGATTTTTCTAACAACTTTCTTCCTCCAGAGTGGAAAAACAACTAAGTCATTGGTTTTCATATATGTTTATTGGCCAGGCTTTCTGGCAAGCAAACTGAGGGCAGAAGAGTTTGCCAGCACACAAAACACAGGCCTTGACTTCAGATTTAAGTCACGTGGAATAGGCTTCAACACGCAATGGAATGGTTTACTTTTAACAGATGAACAATACATGCTTGATGGTTTTGTGACAGTAGCAGGAAGGTGATAAGCCCCAGAGTCAATACAGGACATTGATGCTGACAGAATGGGATTCTCCTGCTTCACTTCTCTTCTGTTTCACTGAAATTCCACAATATGGGCAATCTCATTTGCACATTTCTTTGCACAACCTTCTCTCCAGCACAACAAAACAAGTATTATGACTGGTGCTGGTTCATGGCCAAAAAAAGAGAGCTTTGTTTTGGTATAATAGAACATATGGGGGAGGAGAACTAGTAGGATAATATGGTAGCATTTTTGTATTTTTAAATTGAAAATTATTACATTTTTATCCATCTCTCTCAGGGCAGTGTGCTTTATCCCGCTCCTTTCTGATCCTCACAACAACCCTATGAGATAAGTTAGTTTGATAGATGCTGGCTGCTCCAAAGTCATTAACTGGGTTGAGTGAACTTCCTCAGTGGGCTCATTGCACTAATTATGCATATGTCTGAACCTGTAGATCAGGGATTCCCACTTTGCATACCTGTTGTTTTAACGACCCTAAACGAGTTAGTATCATAAGCAAACGTGCCCACCTCACTGCTCACCCTAACTCTAGTTCGTTCATGAACAAGTTCAAGATTCCAGTTTCCACTTTCTACATCTCTTTATCCAGAAAACTGTCCATTTATTCTACTCTCTACTTCCTATTTCCTGCTACTTAATTCCTGGTCCATAAGAGACTACCTTGCTTCTGATCCATGACTTATTTGGGAGCCTTTGGTGAGGTACCTTTTTGAAAGTCCAAGTACACTAGGTCAGCTGGATCACCTCTATCCAAATGCTTGTTGACACTCTCAGGGAACTCTAACAGGTTTGTGAGACAGGACTTACCCTTGCAGAAGCCATGCTGGCTCTACTTCAGCAATACTTGCTCTTCTGTATTGAACTAACAGGCCTGTAATTTCCAAAATTTCTCCTGGTTCCTTTTTATTTATTTATTTAAATGATTTTACATTGGCTACTTTCCAATCCCCAAGCATGCAGGCCGATTGGAAGGACAAGTTACACATTTTGTTAGAAGATCAGCAACTTCACATATGAGCTCTTTGAGAACTATCAGGTGGGTGTCATCCAGATTTGCCAGTTTTTATTTAGTTTATTCAGCCTAAAACTTAATCACTTTTCATTGCTATCTGCTGCAGTTCTCAGACTCCCCTCCTGCAAGTTAGGTTGGGCACTGAGATCTACCCTATATTGTCTGTTGTGCAGACAGATACAAAGGATTCATTCAGCTTCTCTGGAATCACTTTATCCTCCTTTAGCACACCTTTGACTCTCTGGTCATGTTAAGATCCAACTGCTTCCCTAAGCTGTCTGCTGCTTCCAATTTTTAAAGAACGTATTCCTTTACTTATTAAATTTGTATACCGCCCTTCATCCGCAGATCTAAGGGCAGTTGACAACATAAAAATACAACCTAAAAACACAAAATACATAATAATAACAAGAACAAAAACCACCAGCCAATAAATCTCCTTTTCCCCGCCCTTCTTGTTTGTCTTAATGCTTTTAGCAATGTGTTCCTCAGATATATTTTTTTAGCATTCCTTACTGTCGACTCACACTATTTTTTTTTTGCCAAAATTGTGCTGGTCACTTAAAGAAGACTTCATTCTCCCCCCGCCCCCGAAACTTTCTTGCTTCTAATAGCATCTTTGCTCGTTAACTGTGCTGGCTTCCTCTTGGTCCTTGTTGTTCCATTCCTGATCTGGGTTATACACTCTAGTCAAGCGTCTAATATTAGGCTTTTAAATAACTCCTAATCATTTTACAGTGATTTGACCTTCTTAAATTTACCAATCTCATATTGTGGAAATTTCCTCTTTTGAAATTGAAGGTAACTGCTTTGGATTTCCTTGGAAACTGGCTATTCACCTGTATATTTAATTAAACACTATAGTCAATGCTCCTTGGGGCCCAGTATCACCAGATACAATGATTGGATGGAGAGGGCTGTCCCTCTTGCAATTCCTAGCTTGCTGGACTCAATGTTGTGTTTGATGTACAGAATGACACCACCTGCAGTACGCCACTCTGTGTCTTTCCTATAGAATTTGTATCCAGAGATAACTATGTCCCATTGCTTCTCTCTGTTCCACCAGTGCTCTCAAGTGGCCTGGTCTGATTCCTCTTGCTTTTGTGGAATTCAACTGAGCACTGCTCAGATGGCCACAGCATTGTTCCTGGTTGGCTGACCTAACCGGTGTTCCCTGGTTTGTCTGTTTTACAGATGTGATAAGGGAAGCAAGCTTCTCATTTCACATGTTTACAAAGAATTGGTACTGAATTGTTCACCTTTGATGCCTTGCTTTAGTTCATTCTGTTTCTTGTTTTGTTTCCCTTGAAATGCAGTCTTAGAACTTTCTTACATATCCAGCCTTGAGGTGTTTTGATCCTTGGAGTCTATAAGAAGAAAGCTCTACAAAGACTTGCAACAACTTACATAATTTCCCTTGTGTGGTAGTCCTGATCGAGAAGGCCTGTCCTCAGTCTTTTTCTATGTCATGTTCTGTCCTGACCCTTAAGCCTGAGTCTGTCTCTAGCCTGAATTGTTGTTGTTTAGTCGTCTTAGTCATGCTCGACTCTCTGTGACCCCATGAACCAGAGCATGCCTTGGAAACTCTCACTTCTCAAAGCTTCTCCTTTTTTATGTCCATGGAGTTTGCTTGGCAAAATACTGGAGTGGTTTGCCAGTTCCTTTTCTAGGTGGATCACATTTAGTCTAAACTCTTGGCTATGACCTGTCCGTCTTGGGTTGCCCTGCACGGCATAGCTCATAGATTCTTGGAGTTATTCAAGCCCCTTCGCCACAACAAAGCAGTGATCCATGAAGGGGAGCCTAAAAACACTTCCTAATTAAATAATGAATTTGCGTTAACAAATTCTACATTTTATCCATCTTTAGCCAAACTACATCAAGTCTGGCTTTTCCATTCCTTTTAAGGCTTCGATCCTTGGTAGTACAGTCCCATTGAAATGAATGGGATCAGGCTTCAGAACTCTCATTTCCCACTTTAACCAAGAGATATTTAAATCATTGTTTCCTTTTAACTGGATTATAATGTGAATGCAAAATATTATTACACAGAGGCCAACTTTTCTATTCTTTCGCTGTCCTGCATGCTGTCCTGCAAAGCCAACACTTTTTCATACTGCATGAGAAAGGCTCAAAGTGACTCATCTAAACACAACGTCAGAATTTGTCAGGGCCCTGTGAGGATCTGAGACAAACAGCATAGACAAAACAGTCCAGCAAACATGTTTCTGCAGGCAGACAATGGCCCTAAGTACCAGATTGAACAAGATGCTCCAAGGCAAGTTGGTGTTCAGGTTAAGGAAAGTCTGTCCTCTTGGACTCTTCATTTACATCAAGGATAGGAAGTGCGGGGCCCTCCAGATGTTGCTGGAGTCCCACCAGCCCCCACCAGCCCCAAACTAACACAACCAATGGTCTGGGATGATGGAAACTGTAGTCCAGGAATATTCAGGAGACCACAGCCCCCCCCCCCTCTGATTTGCACATTGATGCTTTCATGCATGTAAGAAGCCATAGGATCAGGCTGATAATGTGAAAGTCTGACAACTGGCACTATGACTTGTTGTTGTTGTTAAAAGCTACCCAGTACTGTGAGAAGTCACTCTTGCAAAGGAAAATAGAGAAATGAAATAAATCCAGACCTTCGGCCCACAATCCACTTTTGTTGACAGTTCCTATCTCCTACTATCTGAGGCGTGATTTTGAATAGCTGCTCAGTGATGGCACTGATACACTATCTTCTAAGACCAGGCTGAAGTGGTTGCAAAAGAAACTAGACAGGGCAGTCTTGGCATCTTTGAAAAATTGAACTGGGTGAAAGCTTCAGGAAGATTAAAAATGCAGTCTTTTGCCGCATCCACTGCAAGGTGATGGTATCAGCTGTGATTGTGAAACACCACAAACTGACAGTGAGCTTATTGGGATTGTTCTCTTCCTTGTCACAGCTTCCTATGCAATTTGCATAGTATTTCCATTAATGCTGTGTTGTTGTTTTCAAAAGGTGGAAAGTAGAGGGTGGCTGGCATTCAGCATCATGTAATTAGCTGTCACCCAGATAATGAGCTTCTTGTATGAACCTGAATCTTGCAAAGGAACTGCATGCCAAAGGAACCTCAGAGTTCTAGGCAAGAGCTCAAGAAATGCTAAGGTTGCTTCCAGACAACACGTTTATTGAGCCTTCACCCTGATTTGTTTGCACAAAGTTTTCAGAGAGATTGTACAATGTCAGCTGCTTATGGAGCATTCATTCTGATTTTTTTTTGGGGGGGAGGGGGAAGTTATACAATGTTATAGCAAGCAATTGTTATTCCACACAACATTTTTCTGTCACTTTCCTGATTCCTTTGCGGTTGGGAAGCAAGTTTGTTGTGCATGAGCACCAAACCCATTTGAAAAACCTGAGTTTTCAGGTGTGCAACTGAATCCTCTCCCCCCACCCCACACAAATAGTGACAGTCTAGAGGCAGCCTAAGAAGCGAAGACATTGAATGTTACTTGGACACATTATATTATACAAGGCACCGCAATAAATACAAGGTCAAGCCCACACTTAATCACATAGCTTCATAGTCTTACTAATTCCCTGTCCTTTTCATTTTCATTTCGAAATGTAAGGAGCTTATAGGAAAGTGTGAATTTGTTTCCGACAGCTTTAGGAGAATAGTTGATCCATAGGGCTGTCTGTGTGCATAGCCTAGCATCTCTAGCTGCTGACCTAACAGCTCCCCAAAGCCCAGAGGGAACTAAAAAAGTGAATCTGCAATGTGGAGAGAGGTAGAGTGCACTACCAGTTGCTGGTCCTTAATAATGATTTATTTCCACATGAGAATTTAACAGTAGCATGTATGTGATCCATTCTCTTCTCATACAGGGAAATGAAAGGAAAGCTTAGGATACCAGAAGCTCAAGACAGCCACATGTAGCACACAGCTACACATTAGCTTGTAGAAGGTAGAGAGAAGCTTTTGCTGTTATTCTTGAGGATGTTGATTGTGGTGGAAATGACAGGATCAAAATGCAGGAGCCACATTTCCCCCCACCAGAATTAGCATTCTCTTGATGGATTATTGATGTATGTGTTTATCCTTATGCTCTGCATAATAACAAAAGTTCAAATCCTGGGCCTATTAAAATCAATCAACACCATCCTAAATGCTGACATTAATGGGCTCTAGCCTTTGCAAAAAAGTTTAAACATTTTTCTTTACATTTTTCTTGCACAATTAAATTCCAGAGGCACAAACTCTCTCGTGAATGACATTATCAAGATGATTGTCAAAAGGATAGGCCATTGTGAGGTTCACTAAAGTAAAGAGGGTTTCAGATCATTTCTTTTTGCCTCTAAACATATCTGCTATGCTTTAAGGCAAATGCAGAGGTGATCAGTATTAAAGAGATTGCAAAGCACAATATGTTTTCTATGAGCTGGGTCTCTCTCCCTCTAAATTGGTAGCCAGTTGGAAAGAAACCTGGGAAACTGTGGCCCCCTCCAGATGTTGCATTCCCATCAGGACAAGCCAGCATGACCAATGGTCAGTACAACATCTGGAGGGCCACAGCTTCCCTATGCCTAAAGCACTAGGCAGCATATAATTTTAGAGGAAAGATGGATAACAAGAAGAGAGTGATGGAAATTTGTAATTGGATAGGAAGGACATGAATATAGGAGAGGGAATAGATTGGTAACAAGGCATTGAGACAACTAATCTCCAAAGGTTTCAAGAAACAGATTCCATATAGTATTGCAAGTTTCATATTTGCCTTGTTTCCTAAGCACAATTTTGCTCTTTCATAGCCACATCAGTTAATTGTGCCATCTAGGAGCACCTGAAAAATGGTGGGATGGGTTTGATGCCAGGGCACAGAGGCTGGGCAGGCTCCAAAGATGGTCCAAGTTGCTGGTAAAAGGACCTCTTCAACTCCAATAGCAGTGCTATCCTCACTGTGCTCAAAGTACGCAACAAACTCAGAGGTAGCATGGGGTGGGTGTGGGTGTGAATGTCAGTTGAACAGAGGGGTCGACCAATGAAATTTGACAGAACCTTCCTACCGCATGGTCTTTGCTTTTCTCTTTCTCTTAACTAGGCTTGCTATTCTTATTCTTGTTATGTAGTTTAAGTGCATACCTGTGGGTGAACAGGGGATTCTACTCTCCATCAGTTGTTGTATGGCTCCATGTTGTTTTTCTGGATTAAACCAGAATATGTTTGATTTTGTATAATAGATGTTAGTGTGCTCTACTCTTCATTACTACAGGGAGGCAATAGGTAGTCTCTTTTCTGGGTGCCCCAAAACATGGTAAGTTCTGCCAGGTTGTATAGACTGATAGAAGTGTTGGCTTTATAATATCATTAGAAGTAGTATTAGCACTGACTTTCCATGCAACCAGGATTAATATTTTAAACAGCATAGCTAATGGTATCTAGTACCAGGGGTGCTCACTGGCCACAAAGATAGGTTCTGCCCCTGTTTTGATATTTTGGAAAACAGCCCACCTTCTCTGATGCACTTTTAGATTGCCCAATTCAGTTTCAGGTCCATCCTACCATATTTTCCGCCCCATAGGGTGCACCGCCCCATAGGACGCACCTAGGTTTTTTTTGGGGGGGGGAATAAAGAAAAAAAATTATTTCCACACCAGGCGCGGGGCTGGCGCGGGGGAAGCCTGAGCTTCCCCAGCCCCCAGAACAGCCTGCTATCATCCGCAAGCCTAGGGAGCCCGGCGCGAAGTCGCGCCGGTTTCCCCAGGCTTGCGGAGAGGTGCGCGAAGCCTGGGCACGCTCTTCAGCGCGTCCCAGGCTTCGGAATGCAGGCAGCTCCACGCAGCTGCCGGGAGCCCAGTGCAACTTCGCGCTTGGCTCCAGATGGCTGCGCAGAGCTGGGCGAAGCCCGGGGCTGCAGGCAGCTCCGCGCAGCAGTCGGGAGCCCAGCGTGACTTCGCGCCGGGCTCCGGATGGCTGCGTGGAGCTGGGCGAAGCTCGGGGCTGCAGGCACCTCCGCGTAGCCGTCAGGAGCCCAGCGCAAATTTGCGCCGGGCTCCCGAGGGCTGCGCAGAGCTTCCTGAAGCCTGGAGAGCAAGAGGGGTTGGTGCGCACCGACCCCTCTCGCTCTCCAGGCTTCAGCGAAAGCCTGCATTCGCTCCATAGGACGCACACACATTTCCCCTGCATTTTTGGAGGGGAAAAAGGGCATCCTATAGGGCAAAAAATACGGTAGTTTACTTCGTCCCCTCACCCCACCCTTTCACTATTGAGAAATCAAAAATATGCTATGCATGCTTTTCGTTAGCAGAAGTGCCAGCTGAAAACAACAACAGGGGTCTTAGCAGTTGCGCAGAAGAGGGAATTTCTGCTCCTGCTGATGTTCCCCCTTCCACCCAACTATAAAAGGCGCAAGAGCCCTGCCCTCTTCTTCACCAGGCCACAATAGTTTCCTACCTAATGAACCAGCTCAAATATGGACGTTTCGAAGTTTAGGGACTCAAATAAAAAATTGGTAAAGAAAAAGTGTTTTAGAAGTGTTGTACAGTGGTATCTCAGTTTAAAAACAGTCCAGTATAAGAACGATTTGGTTTACAAACTGCAAAACCGGAAGTAGTGTCCCAGTTTGAGAACTTTAGCTCGGTCTAAGAATGGAATCCGAACGGTGGAAGGGTACCGGCGGTGGGAGGCCTCATTAGGGAAAGCGCGCCTTGGTTTCAGAATGATTTCAGTTTAAGAACGGACTTCCGGAACGGATTAAGTTCGTAAACCGAGGTACCACTGCATATGCATTATAACACTGTGACAGCAGATGGTGCTGTGGAGTTCCGTTTTTGCCAACACGATTTCTCATACAACGTTTACAATGCTTCTTTGGTATGTCTAGATCTAGCCCAGGTGCACACTTCAACCTTGGAAGAGGATATTCACGGTAAACAGTCTGGCTGCAGCCTTGTTCTCATTGATATGATAAAGCTATGTCTGATCTACACCACTTCAGACTGCAAGCGCACGTAATTGAAAACCCCTATTCTTAACATTTAGATAGATGATAGATGATAGATAGATAGATGATAGATAGATGATAGATAGATGATAGATAGATGATAGATAGATGATAGATAGATAGATGATAGATAGATGATAGATAGATAGATGATAGATAGATGATAGATAGATAGATGATAGATAGATGATAGATAGATAGATAGATAGATAGATAGATAGATAGATAGATGATAGATAGATGATAGATAGATAGACATGTGTGCTCCATCTGCACTCTGGAATAATGCTATCCAGAAACGGGACCTCCTCAGTGAAGACTAGTATAACTTCTGTGAAGTTGAAAGTTGAAGGTTGAAGGAGTAGTCATTTGTTTTGGTGAAGTACATCACAGACCCTTAACACTATATGATGAATTACATAGCTCTTCATTTGGTAGGGCTTCAAATAAGAGGGGTGTGTGTGTTTTCTTTTCCCTTATATGCTTTTCTAAAGCGTTTTTAATTTTCTTCTGATTCTCTTTGGTCAATCATTGCCTATCAATACTAGATTCATGAAATCTTCACTTGTGCACCCCATGGTGCATATTTACACACTCCAGTGTGATCTGTCACCATTACCACCATCTCCAATGCTTGTTACTGAGTCAATTTGATATCCAATTGACTATTTCACCATCAATGCTCTACCTGCTAACCTTATAAATGAATCTGTTATATGGTACCATATTGAAAGCCCTTTCAAGTCCAAGTGAATTATGTCTAGTTCTTCACTCTTGTCCACTCTCATTGCTACTTCCTCAAAGAAGTGAATCAAGTTTGTTAAGCATGACATCTCTTTGGTAAATCCATGCTGACTACCTCTAACCAATCTATATTAGATTGGTATTAAGTCTAGGCTCAGAGGGGACTTGCTACATAAATGTGTCCTGAGGATGCTTCACAAGCAGCTGGAACATGTGAAACACAGCCAAAACCATCCGAGTTTGGCTCTCGGTAACCTTTTATATTATCTAGGTTGTATGCTTCAATCAGTTTGATTGGTAGATTAATCAACCATAGCTTATGGGGCCAATTTCCATCAGTGGGGCACAAAGTTAAGGGTGCATTGCATTTTTAAAATGCTGTTCTTTTGGTGGTGTGTCGCTGTGTTGGATGAAAAAAAAACATTAAATGTGAAACTTTCTCATCTATAAGAGCGATTGATAACATTTGAGACTTTCATTTCCTTACATTGTGGTGAATTTGTCTAATCCCCTTTTAAAGCCATGTAGGTTGGTAGCTAAGGGACGCGGGTGGCGCTGTGGGTTAAAGCACAGAGCCTAGGACTTGCCGATCAGAAGGTCGGCGGTTCGAATCCCCGCGACGGGGTGAGCTCCCATTGCTCGGTCCCTGCTCCTGCAAACCTAGCAGTTCGAAAGCACATCAAAGTGCAAGTAGATAAATAGGTACCACTCCAGCGGGAAGGTAAACGGCGTTTCCGTATGCTGCTCTGGTTCGCCAGAAGCGGCTTAGTCATGCTGGCCAAAATGACCTGGAAGCTGTACGCCAGCTCCCTCGGGCCAATAAAGCGAGATGAGCGCCGCAACCCCAGAGTCGGCCATGACTGGACCCAATGGTCAGGGGTCCCTTTACCTTTACTAGGTTGGTGGCTAACATTGCGTCCTGTCGGAGCGAGATCCATAGGTTAACTATGTGTATTTTATTTTCTCTGTCCTGAATCTTCCAGCACTTGGCTTCATTGGGCGTCCATGAGTTCTAGTGTTATGAGAGAGAAAGAAACTTTCCTCTCCACTTTCTCCATGTCATGCATTATTTGATAAGCTTCTATCATGCCACCTCTTCCTTGCTCTTTCTCTAAGCTAAAAATTCCCAAATGCTGCAACCATTCTTCACAGGGGAATCACTCCATCCACATGATCATTTTTTTGGTTGCCTTTTTCTGAACCTTTTCCAAATCTATAATACCCATTCTGAGGTGTGGTCGCAACCACAGATTTGTATAACAGCATTATGATACGGGCAGGTTTATTTTCAATTCCTTTCCCAATGATCCCTAGCATGGAATGGTCAATATCTTCACTAAGCTATCTACTAGGACTCATTCCCCGTTAGCCACCTTCAGTTCAGACCCTATGAACGTATATGTGAAGTTAACTTCTTTTTTGCCCCAACGTGCATCACTTCACACTTGCTTACATTGAATTGCATCTGCCATTTCACCACCCATTCACTCAGTTTGGAGAGGTCCTTTTGAAACTCTTCACTTCTTTTTTGTTTTAATGACTTTGAACAATTTAGTTTCATGGGCAAACCCGGCCCGGCTAAGAGAACCACAAATGAGATAAATGTGGATGGGCTTGCATTGTTGTGGCCAAGTTGCCCTGTATTCTTGCCTGAAAATTTAGCCCAGTTCCCAGGAGAGAAAGCAGCATTGCAGAAGTTCTGTCTGGAAGCTTTCTCTCTTGGAATAATGGTTTCGTTCTGCAGTCGGTTGTAGTACTCTGCTAGCTAGCTCCTTGACATTTGTGATTGGGGTGTAACCCTTTTCTCTTTTAAGCATCGTCAAGAACTCTCTAAGTGCAAGTGGAATATAATTTATCCAAAATATGCTATCTTCACCTTCTTCTGTGACATATAAATTGAGTTATCTGAGACACAGAGTAGTTCAAGAATTCTTTGGGCAATAACAGCCTTTGACCTCACAGTTCACGGTACGCTCTCAATGCACACCGGGAGCTTACTAATGGCCAAGCTGTTGTGGCTTACTGCAAGAATCAAAGTTTAAATTTCCCTTCTGTTTTGTATTCAGAAATAAAGAAGTGAATGTATTCCTGACATATGTTGCTTTGAAAGATAACGAAATCAGACGAGCTGGCCGTTTTAATGAGTCTGCCATCACAGCCACTGGAAAACAGGAAATGACCCACTGGAACAATTTAAAGAGGTCCCAAATCAGTTTGACCTGAATGCAAGGATCTGAACCTTTTGACGAGCAGCAATTATGTGCCCAGAAAATAAAATGAAAAACAATAGATGAGTCTAGAAATGCATAATTTAAGTTGAATAAGGATACAAAAACTCATAAGCCTGCCTTATTGTGTATTGATCTCAGTATCTTTTTTAAATAATGAGATGGAGATGTGGAGGTTTGGTTAGCCTAACACGGATGCATTAATCAATTACACAAAGAAAACCAATGAATCAGAAAAAAAGCACAGACCCACTGAGAGAGACCATTAAAGGAATATGTAACATATATTGATATGAAACTTCTTACACTGTTGCCTTCAACACCATTGTCAAGAACATATATTCCTTTCTGTGAACAATCCTGAGGAAAATTATGGGCTCTCCTAGTTGGACTAAATCTGTGATGTTTAAAAACATTCCTTGAGAAACCACAACAGGAGATCTGCTCCGTACTCAGCAAGATGACAATTCCCATTTAGTAAGAATCAAATGGTTTCACGTCCACTTAGAATGTGGTTGTCAATTTTGTGATGTCTGACATCTGGCTAAGAAAAGAAGTTGAATACGAAGCCGAGAAGTGTCTCTGTACCCAGTAGCACACAACTGCAGCAAAACATTTTGGAGGAAATAGAAACACAGCAATCATGTATAACCAGGAACATGGGCAGATCCAGTTCATGTACTTCATCCAGTTATTTAATCTATAGGGATGTCCACTGGTGGAAATGCTACATGGCTTGAATCAGTTTTGATATGAAGTTTCTGAACATAATATTCCCTCCCACAATTAGTTAGCGGCACACAGTCCCTGGTGTACATACAGAGAGCTCTCCAACCCACCAGACCTTCTTGCTAATTTCAACAAATGGATTCTAGGAGCAGAGGAGTGTCCAGACAGGTTGGGTCTTTCCATTGAAATAACTAGGGCAGCCTACATATTACTGTTATTATTAATTTCATTTCTATACTGTTTTATATTTTTAAGGAGGGAAAGATCACAAAGCAGTTTGCAACACATTAAAACATCAAACCATCCGGAATATTACTGAACGTTACCAAAGAAAGTCAAATATAAAGTATACATTCAAAGCAATGTACTTAACAGGAAAACATTATCGTAAAGATATCAAAATAAAACATTACAAAGGTCAACTACAGAATGCACATTTAGCACAGCAAAGTTAACCAAAATTCCCTTAACCATTTTAAAATAAAATATTACTAAAGGAAGTCAAATGCATGTTTAAAATAGCAGAAGCAAGAGGATAAAATATTATCATAAGCATAGAACTTATCTGCCATTGTTGTTGCCATTGCTGCCAACGGTGGTTCATGGTAGGTGGTGGCTGTGGAAACTCAGACTCAGTGACCTTGGTCTGCACTAAGAGACAGCCAGATGGCCTCTGACCTCTTCAGAAGTCTCAGCTTTTGTAGCTGGAGCCAGTCAGAGCCTGGCCCTCCCATGCCTGGTGGAATAATAATAATAATAATAATAATAATAATAATAATAATAATAATAATTCCCCAGACACTCTGGGTGGTTTCCTACAGGGTATACAACAACAACAACAACAACAACAACAACAGAACATCACACATTAAAAGCATCCCGATACAAGGCTGCCTTCAGATTTCTATGGAAGGTTGCATAATTGGTTCTCGCTTTATGTTGGCAGGGCATTCCACAGGGTGGGTTCCACTTCCAAGAAGGCCCTCTGCCTGGTCCCTTGTAACTTCACTTCTCACAGTGATGGAACCCCAGAAGGACTTTGGAACTGGACCTCAGTGTCCAGGCTGAACAATGGGGGTGGAGACTCTCCTTCAGGTATACAGGGCCTAAGTCATTCAGAGCCTTAAAGATCAACACCAACACTTTGAATTGTGCTTGGAAACATACTAGGAGCCAATGTAGGTCTTTTAGGACTGATGTTATATGGTCCCAAAGGCTGTTTCCAGTCACCAGTCGGGCAGCTGCAGCATGGATTAATTTTAAGTTTCAGAATCACCTTCAAAGGTAGCCTCATGTAGAGTGCATTGCAGTAGTCCAAATGGGAGATAACCAGATAACCAGAGCATGTTCTGCTCTGGTGAAACAATGTGCAAGCAGGTAAGGTTTCAGCTGGTGCACCAGATGGAGCTAGTAGACAACCGCCCTGGAACCAATCCCTGCAAGGCATCGTACAGGTCCCCCAGGACTCGCACCCAACATGGTCTCTGGTCTACCTCAGCTTTTGTAGCTGGAGTCAGTCCAAGCTTCCAGGCCTGGTGAAAAAAGGCCTGCAAGCCAAGGCGCAGGTCTTCCAGAACTCATAGCCAAGATGATCATGTAGGGGGAGATGGGTTATCCAAAAAAATGATCTACAAATGGTATCTGATGCCCAGTAAAATTGCTAGTATGTACAAGAAATGATCTAATCTGTGTTGGAAGTGTTCAGAAACAAAATGTTCACTAATTCATATGTGGTGGTTCTGTAAATACACCAAAGGGGGGTGGAGAGATGGTATATAATGAACTCAAAAAAATATTTAAGCTCAACTTTCCAAAGAAACCAGAAACTTTCTTATTAACAATTATAGGAAAAGAGATACCTAGGAAAAATCAAACTGTATTCTTGTATACAATAACCGCTACAAGAATAGTGTGTGCAAAATATTGGAAAGAGAAAACAACTCCAACAAAAGAAGAACGGTTACACAAATTAATAGAATTTGTAGAATTGGCAAGTATGACAGCTAAAATCAGAAATTGAGACAAAAAAGCACCCAAGAAGTGAGTGGGACCTTTTTAGAACAGTACTTGAAGAGAGGTGGTGTTGAGGTCAGCTTACAAGCATTGATAAATTTATGACCAGCAGTAGACAAGCTAAGCGAAACCGAGGATGAAAATAGGGTGGATGGACAACAGAGATGCAGCTAATAAAGAAAAGATCTAGGAAGTCAGGGAAGGGTAGGTTGGGAAGTATTGTAAGACTGTTGATGAGTTGGAAAATGCAAGCAACATTTCTATTGGAAAATGTATAAACAACAAGTGTGTCTGTGCACAGTGGTACCTCAGTTTATGAACTTAATCCATTCCGGAAGTCCGTTCTTAAACAGAAACCGTTCTTAAATCAGGGTGCGCTTTTCCTAACGAGGCCTCCTGCCGCCAGTGCCCTTCCACCATTTGGATTCCGTTCTTAGACCGAGGTAAAGTTCGCTAACAGGGACACTACTTTTGGTTTTGCGGAGTTCGTAAACTGAATAATTCTTAAAACAGGGCTGTTCTTAAACCGAGGTACAACTGTTTGTGTGTGTGTGTGTGTGTGTGTGTGTGTGTGTGTGTGCATGCGCGTGCACACACACACACTTGTGGAGGCTTCTTTATGCACTCAGGAATCCTGTGTTATTAAAGATCCCATCACCTACATAACTACAACCAGTTTTTCAGGAGGGACAGCAAGATGCCTACCCCACCCCCTCCTCAGCGATGTATTATTTTTCCATGTAGCTAATGTGAGAAAATGGATGAGAGATAGACAGAATCTTTGTCTTGGGATGAACATATAAACTCAGCAAGCACATTAAAAATCAGCTTACAGCTTCCTAATTAGAGGCACAAAGAGGATCAACTGTTAACAAATTATACTTTCCATTCACAATTTTTTAATAAAAAGGAACTGTTTTATACAGACTGCTAACTTGTCCTTGCTCAAACATGTTGAGGAAAAAGGCAGACCTCCTAATTTCTTGACTAAAAGTTCCATTTTCCTATAAGACCATTAATTTTATGGAGGATACTTCTTAGTATCCCCTCACTTTTCTTTTTCAGAATAGCACCGCCCCCCCCGCCCCCTGCCCTTTGGGTATCAAAAGGATTTTTCCCAATCTGGTTTGGGAAATTGCAAAGAGCTCGTGTAAACCAAATGCAGTGTTGGGCATCATTTTCAAAGAAAAAAAAAATATTAAGGTGAGGAATTGTGTTGTGTAATAAGGACTTCCATCTCTTGTGCATAATTTCTCCTGTGCATATTTCCTGTGTGTTTCCGCGTTATCTGCCAAGAAATAAAGATGAGTGGGCCATGCTCAGTGAACCTGACCTGTACAGTGAAACCGTTTATGAGAAATTATGATATATGATAAAAATACAAAACCTTGATGTTAATGGGCTTATTTATTGATTGCAAATAAAATTCATGAAGTGTGAAGCCAAAAGAGAGAGAGGAAACAGTGCTGTGGGGAATTGGGCCAGAAGGACATTAGCCAGAGAGGGTGTATTACACATAAATGAAGCTAAAGGTTGCCTAAAGGCTTCTGATTCTGGGAGCAAAGCCTCTGAGGATACCACAGGAAAGCCTTTAATGCTGCTAAAGCTCTGTCAAGCCGCTATTTGCATATTTTCCCTACAAAAGGGAAATGCTGTATTAATTCGTTTTTATTTACCTTTTCCGGAGCCTTCCAAAAGAAACCTCGCAGGAAAGCCTTTCATGAGAAGGGCTTACCAGATAATTTTGAGAGAGGCTTTGCAGGTAGTGTCTGAGAGGGAGGGAGGGGGAAAGGGGAGTCAAATTTAGATGATTAGCAGCATAATCCTTGCGACAGACGGTATCTTGAAATCTAAGTCATCTTCAAATTTGAATGTACAAATGACTTGAGTCCTCCGTGTTACTTTTCATTGCTCCCCTGCCCCCTGTACGCACACAAACACACATTCTTTCCTTCTCTGGCTCTTAACTTTGTGGAACGCATGGGGTGTGAGGGGGTTGAAGGAGAAAGTTGTTGTTTTTCCTAGAGAAAAAGTGGGTGACAATGATTGGGCAGCAGCCCTTGGCTGTGTTCTCAGTGCATCACGGGGAAGGCCCTGTCGCTAGGCAGAGTGAGGCAGCCACATCAGGCGGGAGATGTGCGGTGTGTAGCTCACCCTCTGCTGGCCTGTTGCATACCTTCTAACTGTCCCCATTTTGCAGGACATCACAGAATCGCAGAAGCCATCCCAGTTTCTGATTTGACCCCAGGATTCCCATTTTCGTCCTTCAATGCTGCCACCGAGCTTGGGGGATGAGCCAGTGTTTGCAGTGGTGCCACATGGGCTGGCTGACTCGTGCATCTTTTGGTGACAAACTCCTCCCTCCACCCTGCTCAGGGGTCACTTCTCTGTCCCCTCACCCACCAAGAAGAGGAAGGCAGGCAGCCAGACTGGCCACCTGTAGAGGAGAAAGAGGAGTGTAAGGGGGACCTCCACGGCCTCTGGTCCTGCCGCTCCATCACTTCAGGTAAAGGAGGAAAATGAAGCCTTGTGAGAGCAGCTGTGAGAGGCTCTGCCGCTCAGCTTCACCCTCATGGTGGATGGATGGTGGCCAGCAAGGGCTGTGGCTCCCCCCCCCCCCCATTTCCCTGAAGCAACAGAAGCCTGTGAGACAGCCTTAGCTCTGCAGTGGCGGCATTCGGCCTCGCACCCTCCTCTTCTCACAAAACTTCTGAGGAGAAGGAGGCAGCTGTGCAGCACCAAGTGCCCCTGCCTGCTGGTGTCAAAATCACTGCAGAGCTAAGGCAGGAGGAGAGAAATAAGATATCATAGAGGGGGGCAGTGCTAGAGCGCCACGCAAGAGGGCCTCTCTATTTACAGCAAAACATACCCAACTCCCTCAACTTAGTTATGTACTAAGTGACTTCATCCTATCCTCACCTCTGAGGGCTCCCTCTTTCCCCTCTTGTGTAAGCCGTGTCTCCTCATGGTAGCTGGCAATAAGAATGGCAGATGAATCCCTCAGCAAAGCTGAGAGGAGTCTTCTCTTGAGATGGAGTCATGTGACCCTCTGCTTCAGCCACCTAGTGGAAAAATCATGTCCTTCACCTGTGTCTTTCTTTCTGTGGAATAAAAACTTCTCTCAAGTGTTGGTCTTCCTCATCAGTTCATATACTGATGTAGACCACCAGGACACACAACTCTCACTATTTATGTGCATGGGATTTGTCACCACACCACAGTTTTTCCAGGCTGAGAAATAGATTTGCCCCACCTCAGATCTTCAGAGAAAGGTAGCTCACTAAAAGGCCTTTTCCAGAGCTCAAAGCTATCTCAGTCTGTTTCCCATTCCCTCGGAAACGACTAGAGATCTTGGCTTACATGACCCTTGGTGAGCTGGTGAGAGAGAAATCTATGCCTTTTGCCAAAATGTCTCTTACCTTCAAGAGGTGACTCCAGCTGTTTACCATTCCTTGTAGGCTACTGACCTACAATTACATAAACTACAGTTGCACCTGGCAGCTTGGCCTGCTGACCAATAAGGAACACTTCCAGTCATTCTGGGCCCATTAACTCTCTCCTGTCAGAACTCCAGGCTCCTTTGCAGCAATCGGCTTTATAACAATGAGTTTGCTAGCCCCTCCTGTATGCCTCGAGGAGTTCAGGAAGTAGTCTTGTTTCAAAGAGAATGGTAGTTGGAACTGTAGAATATGAAGGGGTTGAAAGCAGCCTGCACTGATGGGGTTGGACAGTGGCAGGAAGTAGGCTGGAAGAGTTTAGGAATGGTAAAATCCATAGCTTGGCGGTAGAGCGTTTGCCTTGCATGCAGAATTCAATCCCTGCATACAAAATGTGCAGATAATACTGAGCTATATGGACCGATGGACAAACTCAGCATAAGGGCACACCTAGAAATGTTAACAGTTTTACTTGGGAAGCATTACTGACCTTTTACTGTATTTTATAGATTTAATAGAGAGAGGAGGATACATTTTGGGGGGGCTCTTTTGCGTTGTTTCACAGTATTCCAACTTTATACATATTATGGAAAATGCTTCGAAGTATCAAGGAGAAATTTAATTGGGAATACCCCCTAGTCATCCTGGTATGGCATTAGCTAAGAAACTAGGTGCCCGCTTTTGTCCCCAGGGATGGATTATGTGACTTGCAAATGGTGAGGAAGTATTACATATTTTTTGAAGATTGTGTAAGTGTCTTGAGGCTTGTCTCTCCACTTTAATCTGAATTGAGAGGTCATTGAATTTGTGGTTAGATTTGTTCATCATTCCCTCCGCCTCCTTGTATAACATTAGGGGGATGCTGCCTCTGAAAGACTTGCAGCCAAGGTCAGTTAGTGCTCATAGCGATTCGTCTTACAAGAAGCAGTCTTGTGATGCAGTTAGCCAGATCATCTGCAAAGCTGATTAGTACTAAACCCTGAAGACATTTCAGATATACTGCTACATTACTGGAGGAAAG
Source organism: Podarcis melisellensis (assembly GCF_964234715.1). NCBI lineage: Eukaryota > Metazoa > Chordata > Lepidosauria > Squamata > Lacertidae > Podarcis > Podarcis melisellensis. The sequence goes on along the minus strand of NC_138528.1, from coordinate 33,950,013 downwards.
GAAAAATAGAATCTCTGGTAGTAAGACTTTAAACATCTCAGCTAATGATGTACGTGTCTTCCTGCCCCTCCACCCAAAGAGAAAATTCTTGGGCAAAGAGAGAACAAGGAAATTGATTAGTGCAAATGAAAAGCAGGAATCACATAATTTTATACTTGTCAATATGGGAGTCATCTCTCGGGGGCAAAAGCTGCAGTGTGTTATCTCATGGAGCACCTTACAAAGAATTTCTGGAATACTCAGTGACATTCCATGTTCTTTGATTAAATATAAGTCAGGATATCAGAATGTTTCACCCAGTGGAATAGTTCATGCATGTATCCATGCACTGCAGCAAACTTTTATATAAGGAGCAATACAAAATACATCTATGTCCAGGATAAGCACATCCAAATTCAGCAATTGCAATCTATGGCAAGAAGTTTTACCAGGCAAATCTTCTATATCAGGAACACATAAGTTATGCTATGTCAGGAGTAGAGGCCCAATACTCCATAAAGAAGGGTCAGGGAACCATATACTGTTGTACTCCATAGTCTCCAACTGCCCACAAAATGCCAGGACCCTCATGAAAAACCTTAAGCCATCATGGCTTCTCACTATATCCTGCAGAGTCCCAGATTCCCTCTTCCAAAAAACAAAACAAAACAAACAAAAAACACCTCAGATCTTTCTCCACCTTTTCATTCATTGCTCCTTCCATCTCCTGGCCAGGGAAAGAGAGAAGCAGCAATCTACTTCAGGTTCTCATTTACACACTCTGACGAGCTGCTTGGCAACATTGCACACAACGGGGAGGGTCTGTTCTGTGTCCAAATCTCTTAGGTCCCAGCCCATTTCCTCTGCATTGCTGCCTCGTCTTTCAAAGTAAGCGACATGCTCACCTCTCACTGCCCCAAAAACACAATTTAAATGGAATGATGTTATGATATAATTATAGACAAGCAAATTTGGGAGCAGTATGAGGCTTTTGGAGGTGTAATTAGTTAGGGTTTGAACGCTAGGAGTCAACTGTGACCTGGCAGATTGGGCATCTGGTGTAATGAGTGAGCTCCTGCTCTGTAAGGAGGCAGGTGGTTGAATACTGCAGCTTTCAAATGGTCATCAACCTTTGTGATATGTGGCATACTAGTTTTGACATGAGTCCAAAGGCGTGAATGATGAGTGCTTAAGATGAGAAGGGCTCATTCCAGGTGCACAAAGAGAGGTGCAGCAAGTATTTATACTTAAGTTCATTCCATGTAATTTTAATCATGATATTTGTTTCATAATCCTTTAATCTATTTTCAAATTGAGGGTTGAGAGTAAATGAACTGTTTTGCTTGATTATCAGAAGTTTAAGACTTGGCTAAATTAGCAACCAATATCCCCCCCAAATCATTTTAACTTTCTGGACCAGATGTGCGGTAAAAATTTCAGTATAAACTTCCCTTTGGCATTTTCTTAGTTTAAGAACAGCATGTGCACAAAAATATTGCAACTGTGACATACTCCCCAGTCACATTAAATTGAATATATGCCCATTCCAGAGAGCTACCAGCACACCTATTAACTGGATATAGAGGTGGTTCTGTGGCTGAACCACCTGAGGAATTTAAAGGGAAACCATTGCAAAAATGGTGGGGCAGGGGGAGGCATGGTGAGGAAGAAGAAGGAACAGCAAAATGACTTGAAGGCTGCCTTTTGCCACCTCCCCACTTACCTGTGCACAGGTTGTGCCTAATTAGGCTCTCACAGTCCCAGACAGGCCTGTGTGTGAAGCCTCTCCAAGCCAGTGGAACTTGTTGAGGTGCAGGAGGTGACCCCTCAAAGGAGATACCTCAGTCACACATGGCCAAGTCCCTAGTCACACCTCCAAAGAGAGTTTTAAAAATGCAGGCATCTACTGTATGGTGAAAAAGACGGCTGTCTCAAAAGGGTACAAGGTGCAGCAATTTTTTTTCTGTACAAAGTTTGAGGGAGGAACGGAATGTCATCCCATTCCATCCAGCAGCTTTTGTAGACTGATTTGCAAAGTGCGTGACAGTTGTGTCATTTTCCAAGTGACTAGAGTGGGGGGGGTATGTTAAGGTTCAAAGTCACCCCCTCAGAACTACCTTGTAAAAATTAAGTTTTTTTTTTAAAAAAACACATCTTTATTAAAAGTTCATAACAGTGGCGTAGCGTGGGTTGTCAGCACCCGGGGCAAGGCAAGTAATTTGCACCCCCTAACCCGTGGATTTGCGCCCCCTAACCCTAACCCCCAGATGTTGCGCCCGGTGTGGCCGGCCCCCCCTGCACCCCCCACGCTACGCCACTGGTTCATAAAGTACATACTTATATGTGCACCAAACATGGTGAGACGCAAACAAAAAAGAGAAAAAGAAAAAGAAAAAAAGGTGCAGAAAGGAAAAGAAAGGCGAGGAGGGGGAAAGACCCCAAAACGGTATATTTTACAAGATTGCTATTGTACTTCACCAGATCTTAACCTATTACAGTATTTGAAAGAATGGATTCCAAATATCGTTGAATTTGTCCATGGCAAGTCTGTGTTTATGTGCAAGTTGTTAATATGTTGCGAGTTTGTATAAGTCTTCAATCCAATCATAGAAGGGAGCCGCATTTTTATTTTCCCCATTCATCAGTATCAGTCTTTTTGCTGCAGTAAGGGCACGGACAGTCCACTCATATTGTCCTTTTGTAAGGTTCCATGTGCTGGGTATACAATTCAAGAGGATATTTTGCTCTGTAAATATAAGGTTGTTCCGTACAGTTCTTTTGATGGTTTCAGTTACCTTCTGCCAAAAATACTATACAATTGTATAGTAAAATTTAAGTAAATGTAAGAAAAACAACCGGATTTTGTGGGTTTCGTTTTTTTTAATTCACACATAGACCATAGGAGGTGGTCTTTATCTTAGTCATGCACATAATTGACACAGAACCAGTGTTGACATAGACCCTGCAGAATGGTATGACTAACTCAACAGCTTCATCCTCCTCATCAGTGGCTGCAGAACTCAGGGAAAGGATAGCTTCTCCCTTTCTTCCCACCATCCATATAACATTAACAGAAAACAATTTCTTCCCTCCTACACACCCATTTGGGGGCTGCCATAGACATTTCGGGGGTGGAATGCACTATTTCTGCCTTTCTTTGCAGCTGAAAGAGCACTTTAAAATTGGCAGGGTTTGAATATGTAGATGCTGGCACTGGTACCAGCATAAAGCAAGATGTACAAAGAAATGTCTGTCTAGCAACTAAAGGAATTGTGATGTGTTTTTTCCTCCCCAAAGATGTTTTTAATCACTAAATTAAAAGCGACTAACCCATCTTGCACCACTTGGTGGCAACACTTCCATATTTGATTTATTGAATCTTGTCAGTATTGCTGCTGTTCTGATAATTGAAAAAATAAGTGTGGTCCCTAGACCAGAATACTGTACAACTAATTATAGCAGATATCAATCCCATCACCACTACCAGTATCCCCCCCACCTTGAACCATAAGGCTTACCCACCCCCCATTCACCAAGAGCAATAAATAATGTGTTATAATGCTATGCTGCCTGGAGTATTTTAATAAGAATTTTTACATGCCACAGAAGCATCATTAAAAGGCTTGTTACGCTGTCATCTCATCATAAATAGGATCCCGGAAATATTTTCAGTGAATTTAATTTCATTCTCAGGACACACACTGCAACAAAGTAAAACTGCTGAATAACTTAATACATGATCTAGATTTTCAAACGCTGCAAACTTTGCATGGAATTGTTCACAAAGCAATGTGTTGGAAGAACTGCTGTACAACACCTTGAGTTGTATTTCCTACATATTCAGTCACAAGTTTGAGCAGGAGCATTTCTCTAAAGCAGCTTTGCTCCTCTGTGTCTCTCCTCCTAAGCTAATATTCATCTCTATTCTCTTTGCCATCAACAGCAGCATAACTTGTGCTCCTAATTTAGGTCGTGTTTTAGCATTGCTGATGGCTTCATTTGTGAAACACTGCGTCAAATTACATAGTAGATGCCATGCATATGGTGTAGTGGGCCTAAGTCTGTGGAACTCCCTCCCAATTAAGATTAGATAAGCACCTTCCTTGCTGAACCACAGTGACTAAGACTGCCCTCTTTTGGCAGAGATTTTATGGTGGTGTTTCATGCTAGATACTTTTTTGTTTTAGCATTTCATTTTCTGCATGGTTTGTTGTTCTGTACACGACTTAGAAATGCCAATGGGTGGACTTCTGAGAGGAAAGATTGAGTGTTTCTCTGCTCTGTGCTTTATGGAACTGAATGATAACCAACTCTGGAAAGTAGTTTGTCAATATGTTTTAGACTATTACAATATTATTTTCTAGAACTGAGCTCTGCTCTGACCTTGAGTAGGTGTCAACTAAGGGAATGGCTCTTCTGGATGAAATCCAGAAGGGACCTGCAACTAATCAGAAACACCAAACTTTCCCCTTGGAATCCACTCTTGAGAACAGAACATCTTATAGCTAGTTATCTGACCAAACTCTCACCAGCTTCCTTAAGAAATGCCTTAATTGAGCTGCATTTCCAAGTGATGCCCATTGAATGGCTGCTGCAATAGACACACTTTGTATTTGTGATCAACTTGAGGTGGAAAACATCACCCTTTATATAAGATTGTTTTCCAAAACCTTTGTTCACGCAAGCAAGCAGGTACACTCCAGCAGAAATGGTCCGGTTTCTTTTGAGTGACAATAATAGCTTTGTAACACCCAGAGTGGCCCTCTATACACTGGCTTAAAAAAAAAAAGATCAGTAAAAAGGCGTTAGATAAAATCACTATAAATTGTTATGTTGATTCAAAGGTTTAATTTGAAATCAAGCTAGTTTTGAGCTTGCTGGTGTCTCTGATAACCTTTCCCTTACACCATGAATGCTGGCTCATATTATGGATGCATGATCTGTGTTGTTTAACTGGTACTGTTGATGCAGGTTTGTCACGGTACTCGGCTAGAACAATAAACTTATATCGATTGATAGTCAGGTGGATGACAGGTGGGCAGGCCTGCCCTCTTGTCAGATTTGGCCCACAGGTGTGTGGGGAGCATCTATTTCCCCACCTATGGTTTAAACAAACCACCCTCCAACCAGATCTAATGCTTCATCCCTGGATTAAACAAACCACAGTTTCCCAGGTTCTGACATCACAGACAACTACTGTTAGTTTTAAAGCAAAAAGATAAGCTTTAAATTTCCACCTCGCAAGCACAAAGGAGGAGGGGAGGGAGTGTATGTGGATCTGAGGCTCGCTTGTAACCCGTTCTTGTAGTGGAAAACAATGTTTTCCCATTATATGGGAACTGAGCCTAAGCATCTAGCCACATGTGTTGTGCTGATGTGCATAATGAAAACTTCTCAGCACATTGGGATGTGGCAGTTTGCCATGAAGAAGTGGCACTCTCTCCACCCCTGCAATTTCACCTCTGATATTCACCTTGCTGCCTGCAGGTTTCCCAGTGCACACACATATGCTTTCCAGGAAGGAGCCATGTTGTGCTTGTTTCCTTTGCACACTCACTCACCCATAAAGTGTATCAAGCCCTAAGGTGCCACTGCAGTTTCCTGGCTGGCAGTGCAATAGTTAAATCAAACGGTAGAAATAAGATGTTGGGTGGGAAGTAGGCGAGGAGAGACAAGAAAGCCAGAAAACCATTTGTATTGACACTTGTTTTAAAACTAAGGACATAATTACCCTGTTGCAAGCCTGTGCTGCAGAGAAAGCATCTTGTTGGGAACTAATTAAAGAATTATCCAATGTTTAGCTTCTCATAGATAAAGCAGCATAAGCTTTGAAGCAGAAGTGTTTGCAGTGAGCTTTGGAAAACTCTCTAAAGACTGAGGAGCTTAAGTCAGTTAAGCCTTTCCCTTTGCCAATTAGACAGCTTTTGAACTGTCTTTTAAAAAATTATGATAGAAGCTGCTGGTGCCTCTGAAATGTGAGCAATTTACTTCTTAATCTCTATCCAGTGACACACTATAACATAATGCTATTGCCATGGAAAAACGGCATCAGGTGGAATGGGCAAGTCTGTACATATCACGTTTCAAGGCTGATTACATAAGGAAGTATTTGTTTATGCCTTGCATGCATTATTTTCTGCTTTCTTCCTTTGCTGTGCTATACACGCATGTCAATGCTCCCCAGAAGCAACTTGCGCAGGATTTCATTGTTCCTTGTAAACTTGAAAGGCAGGGAAGGACGTGGCAAAAGAACAATAATGATGATGATGATGATGATGATGATGAAACAAATCAGAGGTGGCTTGTCTGTCAATATCTTGCTGAAGGGATTCAGTTGCATACCACCTCTTTACGTTTGTGCAATTAAAGCAGATTAAAGCCTTGGCACCACGAATTCATTAAAAAAAAACCACACCTGGACTTTTTGCAGTTAGGAAAGCGATGGGAAAATGCACTGAAAAGTGTGGGAATAACAAAATGATTAAAGGTAAGAGTTGTAAACATGGCACATGCAGATCAGGATGGATGCTCATTGGTGAATCAGCTCCCTGCAAAGAAATCAGAGCAAATGCTCAATAAAGATGGCATAACCTAATCTCAGCATCAGCTTTGTGCAAGCAAATCAGGATGATTGTTCAGTGATAATTAATGCTCAGGGTGAGTCCAGAGACGAGTGTTCAAAACTAATTTTCCCGGTATGGAGTTAGTGGTTGGACTAGAAGCTGGGAGACCAGGGTTGAAGTCCCCCTTTGGCCATGAAGCTCATTGGCTGACCCTGCGCTGGTTACTTCCTCTCAGACTAACCTACCTCAAAAGGGTTGTTGTGGGGATTAAATGAGGAACAGCACAACTGTGCACACCAGCTTGAGCTCCTTGGGGGAAAAGCTGAGATATAAATGCAACAAATCCACCTATCTTAATGTGGACAAGGTGGTGGACGGTAAAAAGTTCAGGTGGGAGGGTGTTCTCATGGTCTGATGGCATAGGATGCAGCAACCTTGCTTAGGTCTGAATGGAAGATAACCTGGGAATTGCAGTCTTGAGCTCCATTGGCAAAAGGTGGGATATAAACACAATGAATGAATGAATGTAATTGGAAGATCAGCGCAGGATTCATTCTTAGCACTGAATATTCAGCCTGCAAAAAGACCATGCCTAGAGAAAGCCTTTGTGTTCTGTACTATTGTAGCAATCTCAGCCCTGCCTAGAAAACGTGGTTGTTGTGAAAGAAAACAGCTTTTGTGGTGGCAGCGTTTTTTACCATTAGCATTCCTCTCCGAAAACAGAGGAAGGGAAGTTCATCTTTCTGAAATGAATTCCCACAGGAGAGCATTCTTCTCTCTTGCTACACTGTGAAACTCCCACGCAGACGTCGGGGGGAGTGGAGAGAACCTTCTGATGCTGTCACATCCTTGGACCCTTTTATCTCAGTACTGCCTGGCAGAAATTCCTAAACAGAGGCAGTGGAGTTTCTTGTTCAACTTAACAGGTGAAACCCATTTCCCACAGAACTATTGGGCCGGTTCCAGGCTCAGTGCCCCATCCCCATATGTGTAGGTCTTGCTCAACTTACTTGGCAACAGGGCGTAACAAGCGGCGGCGGCAATAGAGCTCAGAGGTGGCTGCAGTGAGCAAGCTATTTGTTAACACAGCACTTGTTCCCAACATAGCAATGATACATCAGGGGCACTGCAGGGTCATAAAAAGATGGGACTTCTGCTAATAGTTGGGTTTGTTTCTCAGCCATGTGGCTATCCTAAGCTAGTGGGTAGGCAGCCTTTTAAATCCCCCTTCCCCTCACCATGCCCCAAATTTGACAATTGCTACATTGGGTGCATTGGGAAGAGAACAAAAAGACAGCTCACTCACTCCTGAGATTGCACAGGCTAGCTCTCCTGCACTTAACATGTATCACAAGGGGTTCCATGGGCCTACCAATGTAGGTGTACAGACTTCCTTCATTTGAGGGGAATTTCTGGTCTTATCGAGACCCCCCCTTGAATTGGTAAGTGTGCAGGGTCCCATTTCATGTGGGTGTGGCGTTGTAGCTGGAGGGCCAGCCCCACATCCCCCAGGAATTTTCAGAGCCGAAGATCTCAAGAATAGAGTGGTTTGCTGATAAATCCCTTTTCCGAGGGAACTCTGGGAACTGTATCTCTGCAAGGGGAATAGAGGTCTCAGCACCCTTAACAAAGAATAGTTCCCATAATTATTCAGGGGAAGCCATGACTGCTAAAGTGGTATAACAGTGGGTGGTGTGTCTGTGGCCTAGCACCAGACCACAAGCGCAATATTTCAGTGGTTGTTGAAATGCTGCTTCAGCCTGGGCTAATCCTCTCCACAGGCTGAGGATCTCCATCCTTAATCGTGAGCCGCACGTCGATCGCTCCAGATGCAACTTCTTGCCACCACAGCAGCTCTGAGACAAACCATTCGCTCTCTCATTTCTCATTCCCCTCCAGAGAAATCAGATTCCACTGTGTAAAGGCCCCTTGGCTGAGATCAAGGACCAAACTCTCTTATCTTTTAGCTGTAGTGGGAGGATTTACCGCTGTGGGAGTCCAGCAGAGGAACTGAATAAGATGTTGGCATTAACCAGGGTTGTCAGCATGAGAGAATTGCTGCACTGAGATCCTTAGTTCGGCTCCTATAGTATTTTTTTTATATATAGTGCCTACCTTTTAAAAGAAGTCATGTTCGGTCTTTTCACAGAGTGTTTCTACAAGAGAGCAGTGAAAGGCATTCTTTGCTACAGGAGTGCAACTCAAGTCCGCCAGATAACCACTTTTATATATATTTTAAACTAACTCAGCAGGACCATAATTCTAGATCAACCACAGAAGAGCTTTTCTGTCACTCAGTGTGCTCTTTTCAGTCTATTCTTTGTTGACCCTTTTCCCTCTTTGTGATCCAGGGGCAGAATATACCCTTCCTTCACAATGCAGCACCACAGGCTGCCATCTGACACCTCCCCCAACCCCCAATCCTTCTCATTTTCCATCTGCACTCCATTACACTGTCTCCTCTCTCTGAACCCCACAGCACAGATCATTCTTTCTCTCCAGTTCCAACTTCTCTTTCTTTCCCTGCACCAGGGAGTAGCCTCTCTTTCACCGCACTATGATACAGCTTTAAATAGTCAGTTTCCAGAGCTCCCTGTTAAACCAGTCTGGAAAGCATTGCTCTGTGAGGGGAATAGGGGTCTCCCAACAACGTTCAGTATCCTTAACAAACTATGACTCCCAGGATTCTTTGGGGGAAGGTGTGGCTATTTTAAGTAGTATCATAGTGCTTTAAATGTATGGCATGAATGCAACCTTTCTTTTTTTTAGCTATCTAAAGTGCTCCATCTAAAACCTGGAGAGCTGCTATTGCATGCTATAGCCAACACTGAACTTGATGGGCCAGTCAGCTGAAGCAGTATGAGGCAGAGTACTATGTTCCTCTATACACAGGGCCGGCCAGCCCATGAGGCAATGTGAGGTGACCGCCTTGGGCAGCAGGATTCACAGGGGCAGCAGATCTGGCCTCCAAGAAATACATTGCCTACTGCTGCTGCCACTCATTGGAGGCCAGTTCTGTTGTCTTCTCTGCAGCCTTTAGGGGGAAGCACCAGGAAAGAGGTATGAAGCCACAGTTTACTACTGTGATGTTTGTCATACAAACAGGCAAGACAAGACAACCTAAAAGCAATTTAAGGTGTGGAGCTGCCCCAAAGCTTAGATGCTTACATGGAAAATGCCCAACCTGGTTTAAAACTTGAGTGGATGGGAAATGGTAATCAATATTGAAAAGCACAGAGGACTTCTTCCCTGAGCATATTCAGAACTTCTTAATCCAACACTTAATACTGAGGAAGTGCAAATATTTACAGTGGGGAGTGTTGCTTCAGAACAGTCTCCAGTCGATCTCTTGCAATCATTGCTAAATACAGGAGATGCACAGAAAAGTGTAGGCACACCCCCGATTTGCACATGGTGATTACAGAAATTGCAGCAACAGCAGGAGAGCATCCAAGGAGATTTATTGTTGTTGTGAGGGTGCAAGCCTATTGTCCCAGGGAGGAGATCCTGGGGCCCCTGGATTTTTGTAGATCTCCCTCTTTGTGGGCAGAGCAGACCCGTCTGTGGAGATTTCCTCATTGTGCTGTGCCTCCACCCTCAGTGCTTTGACAGTGTATGGCAAAAAGGTGGCATTCTGTGAGCAAATTGCAAAAGGCTGCTAGCTCCAAAGCCCTGCTATGCCTCCAAAATGAAACCAGAAGGTGGGGAGGAATTTGCTGGCCTTATTGATGACATGCATATTTACTTTTCCAACAGACCATTTGGAAGGAAAACCTTTTCCCCATCTTCTTCTCTACTGGGGTGAGTGAGGCAAGGCCTTGGATTCAGTAGTTCCACTGCCTCATCTACCCTTTTGGATTGTACTGCCCATAAATCAATGGTTCAAGGGATAGCTCAGTTAAGAGCATGAGACTCTTAATCCAAGGGTCATAGGTTTGAGCCTCATGTTGGGTGACAGATCCCTGCATTGCGGGTGGTTGGACTAGAGCAGGCTTCCTCAACCTCGCCCCTCCAGATATTTTGAGACTACAATTCCCATCATCCCTGACCACTGGTCCTGCTAGCTAGGGATTATGGGAGTTGTAGGCTAAAAACATCTGGAGGGCAGAGGTTGAGGAAGCCTGGACTAGAATGATCCTCATAGTTCCCTCCAATCCTACAAGTCTGTGATTCTGTGAAGTGGAGTTTGTATTTTTATTTTTGAACGGAGGAGATGTGTAGTTGAATTGCAGAATGGAAGGAGCCAGAGCCTGATAATGTATTGGAAAGAATTAATAATGGCAAGATGGGACCAGCGGCAGACCTTGGGGCCTCAAATTCCAGCGGCACCCTGTGCAACATTAAAAACTGGTGCGCCTCTCGCCTTCCATTCTACATCACTGTTGCAGCCCCCTATTGACTCAGCGCCCAAGTCCAGCCACAACGATTCACGATAGACTTCACACGCTGATAAAATCTGCAGCATTATAAACCAAGGTTTGCTCCCGGCTTTTCGGTAGAAAATAGGAATATATGGAAATGAATTATTGAGTCAGAGTATGATGGTATGACCCAGTGTTTATTGACTCCTGAAACACCTTTTTCCACGTTTTTCTTTTTAAGTTAACATGAACACAAAATGTGGGGAGAACAGCAAAATACCACAGAATGTTTCAGTAATCAGCCCACCTGCCAGCAACGATGACCAGCATGTAGCCTGGCAAAAGGTATGTCCAAAATGCACTCCCAGAGATTGTTGGGGAGTGAGTCACAGGTGTAAAAAGCGAAAACCAGAGAGAGAGAGATTTGCCAGCAAATGGATACAATTTTCATGCAAGCAAAATTAGAAATCAATTATTATGAAAATACCAAAAATTACCTAATCAGTGGGTATGGAACAAAACATTTGTATGAGATGCAAATTAAAGACTACAATTTCTGGACTCTCCACCCCACTCCCCTGAAGTTGATACTTCGTAGGAGCAAAGGAAACACTGGAGGAATATGAGATTACCACAAGTCTTTCGGCACAGGAAGTCTATAAATGGGCATCCAAGTTTAAAATACAAATAGCCGACTCATAGGAATAGTTCTTTTGTTTTTTAAGAAAGCTGGCATTTTTGCCCAATGTTTATTCCACAGCAAACACAATTGCTTTGAACAGCAACTTTGCCTCGTGTGTTTGATGTGCAAAAGAAACAGATTTGGAAAGGTAATTATTGGGCTGCATGCTTTTAATTGAGTCAACCATTAGACTAATCAATGAAGGCTGCAATCCTGTGCTCTTAATGGTGCACACACCATGTATTCATATAGGGAGTATTATGCTGTCACTCGACACAATGCTGAATTGCAGTATTTGACCTCAGGTAAGAGCATCTGAGGTGAAACTCAAATGTCTAGTAATCATACTTCATTATTACTAAAGGCACTGGAATTATTTCACACCCCTTCCAGTTCCCATGTCCAGTTGGTGCCGTTTGGTTGAGATACCAGCAGTGAATATTTCACTCATATAAAACTCAACCATCAATACTTTTTAGCTTGATCCAATTATTTCATTGATCTGCTGCCACCATTTCTTAATAGACCACTTAGACTGTTTGCTGAAACAGAATTCAGAACCATTCAAAACATTTCACCCATTTTTGTAATAATCTGAACAGTATCCAAAATTTTGCATAAATATAACATCACTAAAACATTCAAATACTTTACCACGCTTACAACCATAGTTCTGAGTATTCCTGCATTTTCAAGTTTTTAGATGCTTAGGAGTTAAGAAAGATGAGCACGCAGGCTGTTACTTATCTAAGAGTGGTGAGGACAATACGATAATCTTTATTGTCATTGTCCCATACAGAACAACGAAACTGACAGTAGCTTTATAAAAGTGTGTGGCAATATAGTTCTTTTTCAACTGATGTGAGCTATTTATGTTATCTGTGAGTGGGGAGGTTTTATCACTCACTAGCACAGATGGGATGAATCAGCTTCTATGCTTTATCTATTGAAGTCTAATTTGAGCTGATCAATTCTTTCAGAAATTAAGCAGGCTCTTTGTGTTGAAGCCACACAGCAATCCCACCAAGATGCGTAAAACCATCTTGATCACACAGGAACCCGAGGACATGGAATCGTTCAGAAGCATTTTAAAATTCAGACTTCACATATGGCAGCAAGAAAGTCCTTTTTTCCCTTAAAGAAACAACTGTTAATTTGCTACAAAACATATTGCCTTTACATGCTATGTTGTTAAGTGGCTTAATATTTATCACACACACACAGGTATGTGCTAAGACTAAGCAATGCTTAAATATTAGTCTTGTTCATGGGCTTTAGTTCTGGGAGAGCACTGTGCTTGTCTGGGAATATGATAATGGTCATTCCTTATTTAAATGTATAAAGAGTAATAGCACAAAATGAAACCACTGAAGAAAATGTTGGTTTGTATGAACAAGAAAAAAGCAAACTGCCTGTGTCAATTAAGTTTGTGGAAATATATGGAACATGGAAGAAAATATATACATATGGAAGAACAAAGCAAGGTTCACATCATTGCTATAGATATCAATGAAATGAGTGAATTTATATTCCTGTGTTGTTTGTGTTACATACTTTGGTGAAAACAATACGATTTTGAGGGAAGTAACCATTGTATTGCTCCCATTCTACGCATGATCTATGGTAAGTGCTGAATGTCTAGGTTTCTGCTACTGAGAATAAAAAAGTTTTCTTTTCTCTCTCCTTTAAAAAAGTGAAACTAGGGTAAGAAAACTTGTGCTTGGTAATTACTAATCCTGTCTCAGCACAATTCATGGCTCAAATGCAGGAAGGAAATATTTTCCTGCAGTAATGTAAAACCTGGGACCTGGGAAGTAATTTCTCCCCACACAAAACCTGGGACCAAGTAATTTCTCCCCACACAAATCACAACATACCCTGAAATAAAAATACACAAACATCTGACCTGCAGTGGGGATATGACTTGGCACCACAGAGACTATGAACCTTAGTCCAAAATGTTTTTATAGCATGTCTGCCTGCAAGGTAATGTGCTATGATATTGCGTAGGTACAGACAGTATCGTACGTCCCATCTGACACTTTTTGCTGGCACAACAAATTTTAGGATTGAGCTGTAAAGGTTGAAGTATTGAACACACTTCCTCATAGACTCACAAACAACAGAGATTAGGTCTGAGATTCAATTGTACAATCCGAGCTCCATTAATGTCAGAGGAGAAATTAAATCAGAGATGTAAAGTGACTCAGGAATGCATTCTGTATCTGACCACAGCTATTCTGCCATGCAATTGCCAGGTCAAAAAAAACCAAAACAAAAAAAAAAACAGACAGAGTTACATAGTTACATTTCCATCATTCAAATTGTGGCAGTTGGAAGATCAGTTTTAAAAGAATAAAAATAAAGCTTGACTAGGTGAATTCTTGGCATATATGCATTCAGTTTATCATCAACTTTTTTTTTTATTTAAAAAAGGTTTACAAATTTGGGTAGGAGGTGGCTGCTTCGTAAAATGTGTATAGACAGATCATTCATACTTCAGAAAAAGAAGAGGGGGAAAAGGGAAACAGTGGACAGCTGCTCAACTGCTTCCACCTCTGTCCTGGGGCTCTAAAAGGCAGAGCAATGGAACGCTGCTGCTGCTGCTGCTGCTGCTGCTGCTGCTGCTGCTGCTGCTGCTGCTGCTGCTTGGCTTTAGCAACATGAATAAAATCCAGGCAATTTTATGGGAAATGGGAGGCTTATCCTTTTAGGGGGGGATTAACAATATAGGCTGGTGAAGCCAATAGCCTGTGCAGCAAAGTGACAAGACGGCCCATCAAAGGCCCCACGTTGAACATAATGAAGTTGGCTCCTGACAGACGTGTACTGTAGTTCCGTTTTGCATCCCTGATTGCTTCTGTTGCTGCCCATCTGCAGTCTGCCAGAGAGGGATCCTTCCCATTGAACTAGAAAAACGTACATAAAGTGCAAATCAAGACTCAGGTTTCCCCAACAGTTTCGAATGCTTAGGATCTTTATTACCAGTACTGCCAACTCGGTCTTGTCATTAGCACCAGGCTTGGTGATATTCTTCACTTTCTAAAAAACAACACCTGGTGGCGTTCTTCACTTAAAAGGCAGGTAGAAAAGAGGGGTGCTTTATGCCAAATGGATGTGGTAGGAAGCTGCCAGGAGTACCATCACTGTAATATGCAAATGCTAGACAGTGCCCAAAAAATTAGTGCATTTCTGCAAGAAGAGAGTCCAGTAATCACCGGAAACAGACCACATCTTTGGATCTTATTGCTTGCAAAACAGTCCCGTAATCATCATTAAAAGGAATTACGTTGGGTATCCCTCTGTTCAGTCTTCGTTGAGAACTGCTTCTGTCTTCCCTGCATCTACAATGAAAGACCAAATATATGATTAAATGCCAGAATACATGTTGCAGGCAGGCCAACACAGTACTCATACTGAATATCTGAGTTTATATATCCTTCCTAGAGAAAACGGCAACATTCTTACTGTTCGGGTTTGTAGTAGCAGGAATCTGAACCCAGAATTTTGTGGTCTTAACTACACCACCACATGCTTGAAAACCAAACCCTGGTCTTGCTGCTTATCAAAACTGTACTATTTTTTATTTTATTTTTTTAAAAGGATCTCTCAAATGCTAAATCTGCAATGAGAACTGGAGAAATCTGAGTAGGCTGAAACTAAATGTTTTGGGGAATGTATAGTTGCCACCTCTCTGCTTCTCTTTCCTACCTTCACAGCAAATGTTTAATTCTAAGATGATTTGTGATGTGATGTCATTGCGGTTCAAATTTTCCCACCCACCCTCCACATCATTGGTACAATGATGTACAATCCGAACAGCAGCAGCAGCAGCTACACTTCCCTTATCTTGGTCTGGTTCCCGCATCATATCAAGCCATATTTTAAAACAAACTATGGTTTATAGCAGGGGTCAGCAAACCTTTTCATCAGGGGGCCAGTCCACTGTCCCTCAGATCTTGTGGGGGACTGGACTATATTTCTTTGGAGGGGGGATGAACGAATTCCTATGCCCCACAAATAACCCAGAGATGCATTTTAAATAAAAGCACTTCTTCATATAAAAACACCAGGCAGCCCCACAAATAACCCAGAGATGCATTTAAAATAAAAGGGTACATTCTACTCATGTAAAAACATGCTGATTCCTGGACTGTCCGTGGATCAGATTTAGAAGGCAATTGGGCCAGATCCGGCCCCTGGGCCTTAGTTTGCCTACCCATGGTTTAAAGTGAAGGAGTGGCATCCTGGTGCACCTTGCTCAAACATACCAGAGTCATTCCTTCCCATACTCCTGCTTCTGCCTTGCTAGAGAAGAAACAAACCAGAGTTTGCTTGGTGTCATCTGAACTTGACTCGTGGGTTGCTTCATCCAAACAAACCACAAGTGGTAACCAAGGTTTCTTGGCTTTCCACTTGTGGTTTGTTTGGAGGAAACAAACCAACAATCCCCAGTTCAGGCCACATGAGAAGTCAAACTCTGTGTGGTCTAGCTGTGGCAGCAGGAATAAGGCATGAGCCAGATGCTGCTTGCTCACACTAAACCATAGTTTGTTCTAAACTATGGACTGCTGGGACATGTGAACTGGGCCATTATTTTGCTCACTTATAAACAACTTATATTATCTGATTTAAAGTCCAGTGGCCAATCAAGGGAAAGGCAGGCACGGTCGAAGATTGTGAGCAAACTGCTCATTCTGAAGATGCAACAGTTTCAGAGACGCTTCTGCATGGGGGATAAATACTCTGACTGCATTGCCCAAATTGTGGAATGCAGACAGGCTGCTGCATACTATACA
This sequence comes from Podarcis melisellensis, assembly GCF_964234715.1. Taxonomy (NCBI): domain Eukaryota; kingdom Metazoa; phylum Chordata; class Lepidosauria; order Squamata; family Lacertidae; genus Podarcis; species Podarcis melisellensis. Next base: position 33,933,629 of record NC_138528.1, on the reverse strand, counting down.
GTACATCTTCTGGCAGAAACCTATTTTCACATATGAATTGAATTCCTGGATCAGGCCTAAGGTGAGTTCCATGTAATTAATTCTAGGGAGCTTGTAATATCACAATATGATGGGTGGCAGATTTGATGATGTCGTAAATAAATGAACATACCAACTAAATTCCTGAATTTCTTTTTGGCTTCTGCTCTTTCTTCAGCATCAAAATACCACACAGTCATGGCATACCTGTAAAGGAGAGGAAATCGGTTTAAGTCTCTAAATGCTACCCTGAGAGAAGAGAAAACTACACTTTTCTCTCATATAAATAATAATAATAATAATACAGAAACAGTGATTCACTTCAATGTTAGAAATATATTAATAAGCAGCCAAATTGGTCAGTAGGTGACAGTCTAGGCATGCACATCACAACTCTGTTCATTTGCATGCAAGGCACACAGATATAAATAGGCAGACAAATACAGCTGTTTTTTATGCATTCATCGCCATCCGGTTATAGACACATCTAGAGAGTAACACAGCATACAACAGGTAACCTAAGTTGTCTCGAAGTTCTTTATAGCAATATTATGAAATATGAAAATAGTGGACTATAGCTACCTAGTACACTGTCTAAAGCAAAAATCATCGTAAAAATGCCATCAGAAAGAACCACATGGGCAAAAATATTTTACACATGCCCAGATCAGTGAGAGCAATCATGGCAGCAGCAGCATAAACAGTGGCAAAGGGATGTGGGAAATAATGGTGGCAGGCAAAGGTTCAAGTCAACAGGAGCTTCAGACAACTAACTGCAGCCACTTCACCCCTCCTTTTGCACAAGTGATGAAATGAGCCAGGGACCACAGCTAGCCATAGTTTCCTTTTACGTCGGAATCAGGAAACTATGGTTGATAGCTTCCAAACAAGCTAGAATATGAAGTCATATGGTCTAAAGTTGGCTTCCAAATCCTGGCTTGTATGAAAACTATTAACCAGAGTTTCCTGGTTTGGGCAGAACCAGAAACTACAGCAAATTGTGGCTGTTGGTTGGTTGGTTGGTTTGCTTGCTTGCTTGTGCAAAGTAGGGAACAAAACAGGTGTATTATTGTGCTTATTTGTGCTTATTTTGGCTCATTAAACTTAGGTCTCAATCCTCCAAGCCAGGATTTACATGGAAAGCCACTGTCAACAAAGCATTTGCTATATACCTCAACCTTTATGGGGCTGTTTTGAAAGAAGTGCTTGCTTACATGCACCAGACCTAGGTGGGTTAGAAAAATCTGCCAGCTGGAGGTTCTTTTTTGAACAGGGTTGGACAACATGTTCAGCATCCAGAAGCACAATAGGAATCATATGTTGAGCCAAGAGGTCAACATTAATTTGCATAGTGCTTTAAACAAAACCATGCATATGCAAATCACCGTCATTCAGGGCTTTTATTTACTCTAAATGTGAAAAATCATTAAGTAATTTCCTCACAATCATAAAATATGGCATTAGAAGAAGCTATGGTGAAAAATAAAGATAATGAATCAAAACTGTGTTTATGATGGTTCATAGGCAGTTTCTTGATGGTTTTTAAATAACTCATAATATAATCCCATTTTAATCTATTTTGATTTTTGGATTCTGGTGAATTTTGTTCTTTTTTAATATTTATGTTGCTTTTGATTTGATAGTCTTATGTTTTATGTTGTATTTAAGTTGTTTATACACTTGTTTACTGTATGCCACCCAGAGAATTGGGATTGTAGAGTGACATACAAATGCTCTTAGTAATAAACAAGCAAACAAACGATACAGATTTTTGTCCCTGCTAATTTCTTCAGCAAAATTCAGCTTTAATAGCTAAGCCTGGGCAACTTTCAACAGAATATTAAAATACAATAGTATATTAAACATTAAAAGCTTCCCTAAACAGGGCTGCCCTCAGATGTCTTCTAACATCTCAGTGTTGTACTAAGGCATTGTTGTGTTAGGGCAAGCATTTTGGCTTGGCAGATGGAATGATTCCTCTTCTCCTCCTGGCCTGAGCCCATCTGCAGGTGGGGGGGGGGAGAGAAGGGGGGAAGCCCTGTTGTGCAAGAGGAAGTCCTTATCAGGGCTTCCTCTAATGACTCAGATGAACCCATTTACTATTTGTTACTTGAACAACAATGTTTCTCTAGGTGATGTGCAAAAGAATACACAATTAAAACAATATTCAAAATAAACAAAACCAATAAAGCCCACTGAACCACAATTCAGTCATAAAATCAACACAGTGGGGCAACCAATTCACCATCAACAGAACACCTATCCAACAACTAAAACCAAACAACTGCTGTCTATCTTGGGAGCAAGGACATAAAAATGCAAAATATCCATGGATGAAATCCACTGTCACATGAGCAAATGTTCTCTTCCTATTCCTCCTCTTCCACGTTGTGTCCAAATCTGCTCTGGAGGGTCCTCAATCCTCCAGGGCAGATTTGGGGAACACACATGAAACAGGGAGAGGCAGGGGTAGCCTGAGTGCCAGAATTGAAGTCCATTCCACTCACAGATGCCACAACTGGGTATCATCCAGTGGTTTTGTTTTTGTTTTTTAACTCACATCTTCTTTACCTTGTTGCATAGGAGGGTTGCACTTCATGTGGGTTCCTTCGATCTGACCAGAAAAAAAGTAATCTGTCGAACAGAGGTTCAACGTCTGCTACGTAGGACTTGCCCTCCGGGAATATTCGTAGAATTCCTCCATGTAGCTTGAGAGAGAGAGAGAGAGAGAAAGGAAGAGGATTCATTTTAAAACTTAAGAAATTTTAAGGTATGGTTGTGAATCATAAGTGTTTGAGAAACAGAAGGGGAGATTCAATGCAAAGTAAAAGGGAAAATATTACTGGGAGGAGAAGCACCGTTAATGGGCTTAGGAATGATGACTGACTGTCAACAGGATAAGTACAGAAGTATACCTCTGTTTAGGCACATGATAGAAAAGAAACAGCTTTATTTATTCTTTCTTTTTATAGAATGCTTGTCTTATCATTTGTGGTGTTGTTTGGTTTTCTTTTCTTTTCTTAAAAAAGGTTGCTGCTTCCTGGCGGGTTCGTTGTAACTTGCAAGCGAGGTGTGATTCTTGATAATATTTCACTTGCATATACGGTTGTTTCTCTTCGGATCCCGCCCGTCCCCATAAACTTCCGCGTGGAACACTGTTGTAAAAGTAAAATCTGGTTTGTTAAAAGTGCCAAGGAGGCTCCTATGACCCTCACAGAGCAACAATTCACAGAGTTCCCTGAGAAGAGAGATTGGCTGCAAAACCACTCTGATAACTGTAGCTCTCTGAGGCGAAGCAACATCTCCTAACAACTCTCAGCACCCTTAACAAAGTACAGTTCCCAATTTTCTCCAGGGGGAGCCATGGCTGTTTGAAGTGATGTGACACGGCTTTAAATGCATAGCACAGATGGGGCAAGAGTTTCCTCACTGTTTTGTCTCTGGTACGCCAAACCTGGGGACTTTATTTACCCCACTCCCCTCTGTTTATTTATTGCTCTCAGGCTTGTTACTGGCACTTACACAGCAGCCCAACTGTAAGCCATGGGGCACACCCACAGGACTGTCACTTTGGTTGAGAGTTTTATTTCACAAGGAGTGTGGGAAGCATCAATGGAAACGGCAGGTACATTTTCCTCCTGGGAAATGCCAACACTTGGATGAAGAGTCTAACCACGCAGACATCAAAGCCGTCTCTGGTTCCACAATCTGCCAGCCAACCTGTGCTGCCTTAAGGCCTTTTAAAACCATGGTGGAGTTTGGAAGCATTTTCCAGTCGCCTCAGAGCTCTCAGAATAAGTCCAGGTTGACACATTTCAATAGGGGATTGCAGCCAATTATAGCTCCTGATAAGCTACATATACAATACTTGTGTTTGCCACTTGTAGACACTTTTGTGTATACTTAAAAAAAAAAAACATTTTAGGGAATTGGTCCTAATAATATGGCAGCTTGCAAGTTATAATGAGTCCCCCAGGAGGCAGCAACCCATTTCATTCGCTCGGGCAATTTATATACTACTTATATTTAAACAAAACTCTAAGCAGAAAAGAGTTCTAAGAAAATATAGTCCGGGTTCTTCTATTCCCTACTCAGAGGGTTTGGGATCTTACTGACTTGGTTTGCACATCAATGGTTTACCACGATCACACCTTTATGGTCTATTTCGCTCCTTGAAGCCACGAATGCCTGGCTTTGTGTTATGTCCGAATCAGGGATCATGGCTTGTTTTGTTCCCAAGAAACCACAATCAGTAGCTGAGTTTGTTCTTGGATTACTGAGCTGGAGTTTTGCAGCAAACAAATCACAATCCCCAGTTCAGCTGCAAAGCTAAGCCAGGGATTGTGCTTTGCTTCTTCCCAGGACAAGAGAATAGAAGTGAGCAATGTTTTACCACGATGTGCAAGCTGGGCCATTCTGTCAATATTTCCTTGTCAGTCACGAGGGCTGGGCACTGCTATTGACTGTAGAAGATCCCCCCCCCCCCAGATTCAGGGCTTTGAAAATTGATGTTTTTGACAGATCCTAAGGGCACAATGCCAACTCATTTCTCTTCAGGTACATCATGGCAAACTGCTTCCAAGCCCTGAACAGGTATGTTAGCAAATACACTGCTATTTATGAGGTTTAGGCTAAGGCATGGGAGGGTGAGGCTTACCAGATAATGAAAAAATACAAGTTTGCACAACCTCCTTCTGCATAACGCAAGACCAAAAAAAATCCCTCATAAGCACAATTGTTCCTTTAGCATTCTTTAAAGGCTGTTTCATGGGAGGGAGGGATAGTTCAAAGGATGAGAGGACTACAAACTATCCTGTGATTCTTTATGTAATCTGCTTCGGCTGCCAAAAGCACATTTGTTTCTTTGCGGTGTTGTTTTGTTTTCATCAGGCTAAAACCTTCATTATCCATCTCTATAAACCCTCAGCCCAGAACCTCCAAATAACTACTTGCCTTCCAAAAATTGTGTGTCAAATGGAAATAAAAATAATGCAACAAGGAAATGAATTTTAGCTTCACATTTTCCCTGTGCTCACTGTAAACAGTGGTTATGTATCCAGTAACAAAATGGTGTTATGGTTCAGTTGCTTTCCAACCTAGTGGCCTCCTGGTGTTTTTGACTACAACTCCCATTAGGTGTGCCAGACGAGGCTGAGAGAAGTTGTCGTCTGAAACATCTGGATGTGCTAGACTGGGGAAGTCTGGCTTAGGCCAGGGGAAGCATCACAGCTGGCATCACCTCATGGCAATGGTGGCACTGCCACATTCTGGGGTGGGGTGGAGCAGTGCGTCAGCGAAGTCAGAGCACTTAAGTTGCACAACAGAATCCACCTGGCAACAAAAATGCTGTCCACAGCACTGTGCGTCTCACCTGCTACTCCTGGCCGAAGACACAGTTCAATACAGTATCAAAGTGTAAAAAAGCAGTACAATGCAGAAGGCAAGCTTTGAGTGCATCTCAAAATATCACCGTCTTCCTACCTTCGAATCCCAGTTCTTGTTCAGGTAGTAAATACAGGTGATACAGCGCCCATCGCCATTGGGATTGTCTACATGACGCACATAGCCAGTTCCATTTCCAGGGTAGCAGGCTACCATTGCCTAAATGATGAAATGCAAAGAGAATGAACACTGGTTAGATTTTTCTTCATGGAGGTTTTATTATTGTTGTTTTTTGAAGAAAATACTTAAAATGTATAAACAGCAAACATCAATGGAACACTCACAGTAAAACTGTTGAGAGAAACATATACCCCACCCTGGGAATCAATGATAATTGACACAGAAGCAAGCAAAGCGCGTAACACAAACTGAAATCAAGAGGATACCAAACTGAGATGAGAAAACCAGTATGAACGAGATAAAATGGCAATAAGGGGATAATGTAGAAGAGAAATGGATAAAATATTTGCAGATACCAATAGAATTAAGTGAAGATTTTTTTAATTAAAAAATGAATAAACAAACACCCCAAATAATGTTTCCACTTTTTTCTTAAACTTTCTATTTACTCTTTTTTGCCATGACCCAAACAATGCCAAGCTTTTCACCCACTGATCACAGACTGATTTCTGTAGGTGCTAACAAGATTATTCGCACACACCCCATTCTCCTGTAAAATCAATGCTTTTAAGAAGCAATGCTCCTGGATGAAGAATGTGAAACTCATCTTCATTTCAACTGATTCGTAAATAATTTTAAGCTGGAGATTAGAAGCAGGTGAAACTGAGGAATAGTCAATCAAGTGCCGGCAGAGACCTTAAAAATAAATTTTTAAAATTCTGCAGTATTAGTGTAGGAATGGTTGGCCCAATCCTGCCTGAAGTTGTCCTGTCTGCACATGCACACCCACCCCACCCAAAATTCAAGCAAGCACCGTGTAAGCACAGGTTGTTAGTGTATGGTCACTTTCTAGTCCATTCTGGTGCTACAGTGCTAGGGTTCAAGGGGCCAAACTAGACATTCCATGAAAATGCTTATACTGACAGGGGCAACTACCTTTCCATCACCACCAAAATTGTGATGCATTTGAAGCAGACCAAGAGGGAAGTGGCATGAAGGGGCAATGTGAAGCAGAAACCTATCATGCACACAGTTTTTCTTACTCACATTAGAATATAATAAAGAGTCCTGTTGGACAAGGACAAGGACCAATCTGGTCTAGCTTCCTGTTCTCACAGTGGCGAGCTAGATGCCTATGGGAAGCCCAAAAGCAGGACTCAGGTCCAACAGTACTCTCCCCACTTGAGATTCCCAGCAATTTAGAGGCAGGCTGCCTCAACAGTGGAGACAGAATGCAACCCTCAAGGCTAATAACTGCCAATAGCTCTATCCTCCAAAAACTACTCCAAAGCTTCTTTTACTGGTGATAACAGGAACTAGAGGGTTTGGTATATATATTTCTGTGTAATGTCTAGTTCTCGGCCACAATCCACTAGGAAGTTCTCCTGAGCAAATCCCATTGAAATGAATGGCAGGTGTGCAGAAGCTCTTGAATAGCTCCCTTTCATTTTACAGGGACTTTCCAAGGAGAACTTTCAAGTTGAGAATTTTCAGGGTGTGGTTTCAGAGTACAGGACTGAGAGATGGCCAGGCCTGGATAACAACAGGCCATGTTTTCTTGTGGGGAAACAGGCTGTAATGGTGATGCTCTAAAGATTATCTCCATTTTCATTATCTGCCCCTGAGTTTGCCATATGTCCTTTATCCAAAGGAGCGTTTCTAAATGCTTTCCCATAGCCACTTATTTCGTACCTGAAATACCTTAATCACATACTGTTCTCTCATATACTCTCATTTTCTTTTAAAGTGTTCAAGTGATACAGTTTCCTTCTGTCAGGATGCTTGATATTTAAATGCCTTGAAGGGAACAAAACTCTACAGCCTGAGGTCGCTCTTGGCTCTTTTGCTGAGCTTTCCAAATCTATCAGACTGCGCTGACATGGTCTATGTGTCTGCTGTCTGAGGCTGAGCTACAGAACTGGCCAAACATACTGTATTACACTTCTTGTTCTGAATATTTTCAATACACCGTTAGTCCTCATTTTGTTTAGTTTACCACACCAACAAATTTGAAACACCCACCATAAAGCGCAAGTCAAAACAACAAGGGAGAATGCATGTTGCATTCCAGGTGGGCAGGAAAAGGAGGTTCTTCACGGCACGTACTCATTCAGTCTGCTTTTACTACTGGAACAATATTGGAGGCCGGAGGCTGTCATTCCTGATTATCTTAATTACCACCACTTGCTGTAGGCCAAGTGTCTCCTAATCTGGAGAGGCAGGTGTCCATAGTTACAAGGGGAAATTCTCACCTCACTCTCTGTGGGGGAATGGGCACTGCTGCTCACCTGGAAGCCCTGGGTCGGAGGCAGGTGGTGCCACAACCTGGTGAGGAAGCTTTGAAGATGCAATGGGAGTAACCATAGATCAGTGGAAGAGTGCATGCACTGCATGAAGATGCTCCCAGGTTCTATAGTTCTGCTCTATTCTGCCTCAGTCAGACCACACCTGGAATACCATGTCCAGTTCAGGGTGCCGCCATTTAAGAAGGATATTGACTAGCTGGAATGTGTGCAGAGGAAGGCAACCAAGATGATCAAGGGTCTGGAAACCTAGTCATATGAGGAACAGTTGAAGGTGGTGGACTCTCCTTCCTTGGAGGTTTTTAAGCAGAGGTTGGATGGCCATCTGTCATGGATGCTTTAATTGAGATTCCTGCATTGCAGGTGGTTGGGCTAAATGACCCTTGGGACACCTTCCAGCTCTATGATATGCCTTGCATCTGCAGTTAAAAGACTGAGGTGGCAGGTGATGTGAAAGACCTCCACCTGAGCTAGTATGCAATTAACCTGACCTGGTGTAAGGCAACTTGATATGTATTCTCTATCTTCTTCAAACACAGAATATTTCCATTACCACAAATGTTCTCTCACTAGATAATATAATTTATAGAGAGGAGGACTTGAAGACCAGTAGTTTGGTAACAGGTTAAAAAAGTATTATTATTATTATTATTATTATTATTATTATTATTATTACTACTACTACTACTACTATTTATACCCTGCCCATCTGGTGGGGTTTCTCCAGCCACTCTGGGTGGCTTCCAACAAAATATTAAAATACAGTAGTGCATCAAACATGGTTTTCATCTACTTGTACTGATTGGTGAAAATATGAATAAATTAATATATGTACCATTGGATACAGTATCTTGGGCCAATATAGGGCAGCATACAGCTCACCGGCTATACAAAGGAAATGGTCTTGGCATAGTGCCATGTCCATTCAACGACACTTCATACAGTCCTGCCCAGAGAGATATTATTGGATTCATATTCTAAACCCTCGGATTTAGAACACAAGAAAGGAAACAGCAGGCAAAACATCTCATCCACCCTTCCTTTCATCCCCACCACCACCACATAAAAACTCAATTGGTGGTTTAGTTACACAAGCCTCTCTCTCCAATTCTGGTTGAAATTCATTGAAGAATGCTTGCAGCACAGAGAGCAAAGCAAAATGATGATAAAAAAGATATTGGCAATTAATTGGTAGCGGATGCCTTGCTTTATTTGTTCTAGAAACATATAGATAAAAACAGAAACACTGGACGTTTTGCAACATGGAACAGACAGTATGTTGCTTTTAATCAAAAGCAAGATAAAATCACCAGCAATTATAGGTTTATAATAAATCCAGTTCACATGTTTCTGCATAGGTTGCTAGCTGAACAGATGTTTGGCACTCTAAACCTTGGCTGTGCTGATTACGCATTGGAGGAGGGCCTCAAGTTCAGTTCCCCCGAACAGATGACAGGTGCATTCAAAGTGAACCAGCTGGTGTGGCGATTGCACACTGAGATCCAAATCTGCAAGGATCATCGTAAAGTGTGTGAACCGTTTTTAACCCTGTGTAGGAGCCAATCAGGAAGGCAATACATGCGTGAGAGTCTGTTGAGAGGCATGGATTAGCCTTACTGGAACATGGTTTGCATGTTGTTTGCTCTCAAAAGATCAGGTTCTTTTTAATAATAATAATAATGCATGCAGTCCAGCTAATGATGAGCAGCTGGAAACCTCACAGAGTCAAGGTGGTGTAGTGGTTAGAGTGCCAGACTAGGAACTTGAGAGACACAGGTTCAAAACCCTACTAAGCCATAGACACAAACTCTAGTGTTCAAAAGCTTATGCCATTAATATATTTGTGAAGTTTATGAAGCTCAGTGGGTAACTTTGGCCCAATCACTGTCTCTTCAGCTTAATTTACCTCACAGGGTTGTTGCAGGAATAAAATTGGAGGAGGCATGCATCCTACCCCGAGATTTTAAGAGGGAAGCACACATTTTCTGTTTTTACTAGGAGTTATCAATCAACTGTATCAGCACAGCTAGAAAAATGTTGCAAGACACTATTCCAAATGGCTTTGGATTTATGTCATTAAGGGGTAGGGTTTTGCACCTATTACACTGAGTTTAAAAAACAACAACTTCCTGTTGAATTTGCGATGGGACTTTAATGGGAAACTATAACTATTTTCTGATCCAAAACCAAGAGGTAGGCTATATATTTAAATATATAAATGTATATGAATAAATGATTAGAATAACGCACCCCAAAAAATCCTTATGTTAAAAAGTGACAGCTCAGGCAGTATAATGTGAGTGAAGGGCTGAAACATTATATACTTTCCACCAACCCCTAGATGAAGGCTTAAACAATCATAGAATTGTATAGTTGGAAGGAACCCAGACGGTCATCTAGTCCAACCCCCTGCAATGCAGGAATCTAATAATAATAATAATAATAATAATAATAATAATAATAATAATTTATTATTTATACCCCGCCCATCTGGCTGGGCCTCCCCAGCCACTCTGGGCGGCTTCCATAAAAACCAAAAATACAGTAAAATATCACACGTTAAAAACTTCCCTGAACAGGGCTGCCTTAAGATGTCTTCTGAATGTCAGGTAGTTGTTTATCGCTTTGACATCTGCTGGAAGGGCGTTCCACAGGGTGGGCGCCACTACCGAGAAGGTCCTCTGCCTGGTTCCCTGTAGCTTTGCTTCTCGCAATGAGGGAACCGCCAGAAGGCCCTCGGCGCTGGACCTCAGCGTCCGGGCAGAATGATGGGGGTGGAGACGCTCCTTCAGGTATACTGGACCGAGGCCGTTTAGGGCTTTAAAGGTCAGCACCAACACTTTGAATTGTGCTCGGAAACATACTGGGAGCCAATGTAGGTCTTTCAAGACCGGTGTTATATGGTCTCGGCGGCCGCTCCCAGTCACCAGTCTAGCTGCTGCATTCTGGATTAGTTGTAGTTTCCGAGTCACCTTCAAAGGTAGCCCCACGTAGAGTGCATTGGAGTAGTCCAAGCGGGAGATAACCAGAGCATGCACCACTCTGGCAAGACAGTCCGCAGGCAGATAGGGTCTCAGCCTACGTACCAGATGGAGCTGGTAAACAGCTGCCCTGGACACAGATGTATCCATGACACTCATGTATCCATGACAAAAGGGCCATCCAACCTGTGTTATAAAACCTCCAATGAAGGAGAGTCCACCACTTTCCTAGGGCGTCCGTTCCTCAGAAGACGCATTTTGAGGCTGATGGACCACCACAAAAGTTACTGGAACAATGTAAGCTCATCTGTGTCTGAGAAAGACCCCGTCCTGCCCAAAAACAACCCAAAGCACTTTTTCCACTTTCCCCTGTTGCTTTTGTTTAAACTGAAAGAATGCCCCCCCCCCATTTTTTAGGTCCCAGGATTGACTGGAGAAATGACCTGTTTTCTCACTGGCTTTCTTGAGAAAAGTCGGCTCATTTCCAGGTGAATTTAAGGGCAGGGGTGGGGTAGGGGGCAGAGAGCTTTTCCATCTCTTATCTTGGTGGCAGGATCCTGTCCCGAGCTTGGGAGTGGGTGGGATGTAATTTCAGGGGTTAGAAATGAATAAAATAGATAAAAAAATTAAAAGTTTGCCCCCTCAAAGTGACTGTGTATTCTCACTTTGCATTTTCATCACGGAGCAAAAGTCTGAAGGCTTGTTGGGGGGGGATAAAGGCTGAGAGAAACGCTCAGGCCACAGAATTGTGATTTTTGCTCACAGTCTGCTCTAATTATCAAAACAATTAATCTTTCTTTTGTGAGAAGGGTGTTGTCTTACTCTTTAGCCCCTTCCTGCCCCTCCACCCTTCAACTTATATTGTGATGGATATTTATCTGCAAGCCTCCTAACTCCTCCTGTCCTCTCATTAGGCTCCTTCCTGGGTTCCTGAACATTTAAACTTCTTGTTTTCCCTTTTTAAATCGCATGCAGCAGATGTTCCCATTCGCCCCCCCCCCAAAGTGCCCATAATTTAAGAACTGATCAACTGGACACAGAAAGCAGCCATGCCACACAAACCGACAATGCAAGAGGCTGTTGAAAACTAATTATTTTCCTGTGCGGGGGGGGGGGAGGGGAGTCAGGAGCCAGCCTCCAATTAGCAAGAGCAAACACTCCGGGTGCATCAATGTATACAGATATATAATATATATGTATGTCTATACACACACACACATGTTTCAGTGGAAGCTCTTTTGGTTCAGGGAGACTTCCTCAAACTGCTGTGTGTGTGATCTGGCTCCTTGCCAGCTAGATGATGGCTTAATGACAGTGCTACGTGCAGAGCGTGAGGCTATCAGCAATCAAACACAAACTTCACTCTAGAGTACACTTCACAGAGAAGCAGTCGAGGGAAGGGAAAGCACATAGAAAACATACAGCGCTTCTCAGTTCTGATTCTTGCTGAAAGCTCCCCCCCTCCCCACCCTACTATCCCCAGACAAGAACGTACACACAAAAAACCCTTTCATTCCCTTGCCTCTCGCATTCTTCCGGAGCTGAATGCAAGGGGATACATACAGTGAGTTGATATAGTTTTTTTATTATTATTAATTTATATACCACTTAATATGCAAAATCCCAAAGCGGTTAACATACAACAAAGTAAGACAATTAAACAGAAAAGAAAAATTGACACACAACACTTAAAACTCAAAATACAAAGAAATGCATGGGTAAAAACATCCTATGCCCTTTTAAAATGTGTTTTTGTAGGGGGGGGCTATTGGGTTGTTATTTTTATTTTTATTTTTATTATGTATTTTGTGGTTTTATATCTTGATTTTATTCTGTGAACAGCCCTAAGATCCCCCCAGGTATAAGGCGATATATAAATACAACCCATCAATGAATCCAGAAAAGCCATCAAGAAAACATTCAATTCAATGTCAATAAATACCAAAACAGAACAGTGTGAAGAATCTCATGAGCCAGAAAACACCTGCATAAAGAGATGGATTGGTCTTCAGGAGGTGTTTAAAGCTTTCCATTCATTCTACATCATGAACAGCACATGGAAGGGTGGCCCAGAAAGTGGGCAGAATTCTGACCAGTGGCCATATTAACTGGGGTGGATGAGAGTCCAGTAAGAGCTGAAATGCCACAGTTTCCTCAGTCCTGGTTTAAAAGATAAATCCAGCAACGGCATTTGGACTGCCCTCAGAGCATCCTCTGTGGAACCCCTTAACCTCAGCAGTGCTTACAACCACCTTGTGGTGTTGACCAGTGTCGTTTTCCTAACGGCACAGGTGGCTGGTTGAGGTTGAGAGAATGGTGTCTTGCATGAATAGTGCTTCTATCCTGCCCCTGAGCCAACAAGATCAACTAGCGACCCCAGAATGATGGCCTTCTGAGTTGCAACACATTCACTTGCTTGAGTCATCTGCTCTGAAGACACCATAGTGCATTACGCCTTGTTTGCAGTGCTTTGTGGGTTTGGAAAGAATATTCACTGTGTAAGGAAAACTTGTGACGGGCCTTCCCTAATACAGTGGTACCTCGGGTTAAGAACTTAATTCGTTCCGGAGGTCCGTTCTTAACCTGAAACTGTTCTTAACCTGAGGTACCACTTTAGCTAATGGGGTCTCCCACTGCCGCTGGAGCACAATTTCTGTTCTCATCCTGAAGCAAAGTTCTTAATCCAAGGTACTATTTCTAGGTTAGCAGAGACTGTAACCTGAAGCGTCTGTAACCTGTGGTACCACTGTACCAGGAAGCAGTCTATTTAAGTGGGGGTTGGTGTTTCTCTAAGGACTGTTTGCCAGTTCCTCACTTCCAAGAGTCATATCCTCACCAAACATCTAAAAAGGCATTCCTATATCACCCAGTGTCATGGCTTCCCTCAAAGAATCCTGGGAGCTGTAGTTTAAGGGTGCTGGGAACAGTAGCTCTGTGAGGGAATCTCTTAACAACTCTCAACACCCTTAAAAATTTTTGTTGCCCAGAATTCTCTGAGGGAAGCCATGGCTGTTAAGGTGGTATAAGAAAGCTTTAAAGGTATGTGATCTCCCTGTTTCAACACGGAATAGAGTCATAACCTTAAAAGGAATCTGCTTCAGGTTATTTTAAGTATATCTATATATGTGTAAGTTATATCTATATAGCAGCAGGGAAATGTGTGGTTGCTGAATTTTTCAGCAGTCCCTGCAAGCATTTAGAACTTTATAATTCTGTTTTATTAATCACCCAACAGAATACTGGCACAGCTGATGTATCAATTAATTAACGCCTTCTGGAGCGCCATTTGAAGTAAATATGCATACCTAGAGATGGCAACGTGAGGTTCTATGTTTAAAAACCACTGGACCTGATCTGGTTCTAGTAACATTAATACAGTAATTAATTGATAAAAGTGCCACTTGACAAGGACCTGTCCTGCCTGTTTTTTGTAAAGTTTTTTTTGTAAAGTTTTTTGTAAAGTGTAAAGCACATAGAAGATGGTGCTATACATCCGTAAGAAGTAGGAAAAGTGTGTTTTATCAGCAATATCACTAAACTGAAACTAAAGCATCAAGGATTTTCAGTCTGGTTTTAAAAAGGGTAAGTATGCACTGTCCCTTTGATCCTATAAGCTTTCCTGCACCTCTTTGCATCTATGCAATCCACAAATGCAAAAAAAAAAACCCACACCAAAAAACAAAACAAAACAAATAAAACAAAACAACAACAAAACAACAACAAAAACCAGCACAGGAATTGTTTGCATTTAAGTGCTACCCTGAGGAGGGTCCCAGCCAATTATTTCATTTGCAGCTCCAGTCACAGGAACCTAAGAATCTGCCTTATACTGCATCAGATCAATAGCTCATCAGTGTAGCCTGTGCTGGAATCCTGGAGAGCTGTTGCTATAGCCAGACAGGACTGTCTCCCAGCCCTACCAGGGGATACTATAGCAGCAGTGCTTCCTTGCAAGTTGATCTGCTGGTAGGTCAGAGGTATAGCTCCACTGGCATTCCCACCAGCAGGTGCACCCAGGAGGAGGAGGAAGAAGATGCTTTGTGATGTCTGGTCCATTCCCTGGCAGCATTTCTACTTAGGAGGAAAGGGATAGCCATTGCAAGCAGATTTCCATGCTTCAATCTGCTTCTGAGTAGAACTGCAGGCCTGGAAGGGGCCCCATGTCCTGATGTCATTGAAACATCACTAGAGTATCTTCTATTAGGTCATTTTCCATAGGAGAACTCCACCAGGTGGTTCTCCATATGGGGCAGATGCTCGCAGGTAACAGTACAGATTAATATATGGGGTGGGTGGAAACAATTGGTCTGAAAGTGCCTAAATGATGGCAATTTTTTTGTTACTGAATATTCCCCAGTTAATACAAATTATCAAAGATTTCTTATGTTTTAAGAAATGAAGTCATGCCTGATTCACCTGTGGATGCCATGGAAGTGAATCACTAGAAGGCTCAGAGCACACATTTAACAGCCAGGTGAAGAAGAGAGAGAGAAAAGGAGGTCTCTGTTGACCCCATGCCAATCACTCTCCAGATGTGTAGGATCATGGAACATGCACAGAGTCTTAATTCAGCAAAGCAGAAACTCGGAGGGAAAAAATACAAAAATGCAAAGGGGAAAAAACAAACCCGCAAGAACAAAATGACAATCCAATTGCTCGACTTTGAAATATTCAGATTCAGGAAGCAATATAAGTACAAAGTAATTCCCAAGGGCTTCTTGTGATTGATTATCATTAATCACTTCAGAGGTGAAAACCCAGGGAAAGTAAGCGATTTTTCAACAAGCTAGTGGCAAGAGTTCAAAAGCAAATCAAGATTGGATGATGCCTGAAACAGTACTTTAGCCACAGGCCAAGATTACTGAACATACCAAAATCCGACACCAAATTCTGCACATAGTAAAGTGCACACAAGAAGCCACAGAAGTTCGTATTTGCACAGCCTCCACAATTATTCTAGGAAAATGCTCCATCCAACAATTGCATGATGCACTTGGCTAACAGTTAATTTGTATTTTATTTTTAAAGGTGGATCCAAGTTCCTGAGCTTTAAATGGCAAAATGTATGTACCTGTGCAATTGAGAATGGCCACACTCATAATTAACCACAGAAGAAGTTGCTGGGAAAGGACTGGGCCTCCCTTCTCTATGTAAAGTAAAGAAATCGGACTGTTTCATTGTACAGGCAATGGGCACTATTGAGGTGATGTGTGCTTCTTTCTAAGCTTAGGTACGAAAAGTACATGAGTTTACATACACAAGCATTAATCAACTCTAACTCACTTTCCTCAAAAGTTTCTTTCCTTAAAATTCAGTTTCTTCCACAAAAACCCATCTGGTTTTTGAGAGTCGTATATTGGTCCATCTAGTACTTTCTGCCACCGCCTTCTCATTCTTGCTAGTCTTCCAAACAGTCAAAAATAGGGAAGCTGCAGCCTTCCAGGCATTGTTGGACTGCCTCCCACCATCCCTTGCTGGAGCTGATGACAGTTGGGGAGTCTAAAATTACCTGAAAGACCACAGGTTCCACAGCCCTCATATATTCCAGCCCCGACATCGTTATTTGCCTTTTTTCCATCCATGTTCTTAAGGTCCAACCATAAGCCTCTTTTGAAAATACGTCAGACTGATTTCAATGGGATTTACTTTATCAGTTATATCTTTACATGGGAAGGACCCAAAGAACATCTGATCTCTGTATGACACACACTGCACGTTTCTGCAGCTCCATGAATGTTAGAAAGAACAAAAATGATATACAAGCCACCTCTCATCATCATCATCAATTACATTTATATCCCACCTTCAAGGAACTTAAGAAGGAATACATGGTTCTCCCCCCAATCCATTTTATCTTACACCAACCCTTTGAGGTAGGTTAGGTTAACAAAGGACTATCAAGAGTCCAAGCATTACTGTCTAGTCTCTGGAGTGTGATACTGGTCTCTATCATGAGGCTTATTATAGAGTCTAGTGTGACCACAAAACAGAACCTAGGATAAAGGTATGTTTGTGGCTACGCAGTTGGAAACAGCCTTGGGATCATTCTCAAGGGCATGATCAATGCAATGCAATGCAAATGGGTGAAAGTCACCTCTGTGAACTAAACAAGACCTTTTTACACGTCATAATGACGGGCATATTGCTTGTTGTTAATAATAAACCTCTCCTACCTCACTTGAAAAGTGATTGTGTTCAAGCCATGTTATAAAATCCAGCTCTAGACTAGATAGGGGGTCAAGTCTGTTGCTAATGCAATGAGATTTATATCAATGGCACATTGGTGTTACCTGTGTAATCAATGGGAAATAAATGTCTTAAGATGTATAACCTACCATGGAGGAATCCTGATTATTTCCTAGTTCATCGATCATGCTGGAAACTGCTACACAGAGAAAGCAAGAGGATTAATCTCTCAACCCAAGAAGGAACATAGTTTCCCCCTGCCAATGGACACACACACACACACACACACACACACACACACACACGTATTTTGTCCTTTGGACAGTGACCCTGGAGAGATGCTGCCACCATCTGACAGCAAAGACGACTATGTTTTATGTGCTCACGCTACATGTGCACTTGAGAACAGGCCATACCTCAGGTTAAAAAGAGAGATATCGCATTAGAACAAGCAGCAGTCAAGCAAAGCATCCACAAGACTTCCCACAGGATGCTAGGCCAGAGGGACCAGTGGCCCAATCCAGCAGCTCTTCTTTTGGGTGGAGAGAACATCTCTCCCACACATTCCTAATATTACAAGGTGAGTCCAGTGGAAAAGGCTCCCATTCTCCCCTTTGAGTTCGGAAGAAAATGGAACTGTGGCAATTCAAATGAGTGCCCAAGGCCAGCTTGACTGACCCGTGATATGGGATGCAAAGGGGGATAAGTCTGAAGAAACACCATAAGAGCCTGCTGAATCAAGCCAATGGCCCATTAACTCCAGTATCCTGTTCTCGCAACAGCCAACCAGGGTTACAATTGCCAAAACGGAATGCCTAGTTGCCATTTTTGAGCCTGATGGCTTGAAAGTTGTATGTATTCTTCAATAAGACTTTGGGGCTCCTGAAATTCATTCTGATTGTGCAGATATAATTATACAGGAGGTCTTGCTAGTGTGTGAAAACAGTCAAGATCCAAGGATCCCCAGGCACGCACCTCCATATGGCACCATCCTTGGTGTCTGGGCATCTTCACTTGGTCACAAGTGGCCAGCAGCCAAGTGCAAAATGTGCCTGGCACCTGGTGAATGTTGAAGGCTGCCTGCAACAGTGCTCCTGCACTTGTGATTCCCAGGAACTACCATTCAGAAGAAGCATCCTGCTTCTGACAATGGAAGCTGAACATTGTGTCTAGCAGCCATTAATAGCCTTATCCTTTTGTCTAATCCTCTTTTAAAGAAGCCAATTGCTCTGAAATAGTGCTGGTTGGGTGCTGGTACAAGAAGCACAGTAGAAACTGCCAGCAGTTATTATAGCTCACTGAACCCTGGAGCCTGCACTAAGTCTGCTTTAGAACAGCACACTCTGTGCTCACTGATGCTTCTTCTGAACCATTGCTTCTTGGCCTGTACATTGGGGGTGGGTTTTCACGATGGCACCAGAAGGACTAATATGCCTCATCCTCCCAAGCAAACTGAACCTTCAAAATGGACTAGACTACACTATGTGGGTAAGAAGGAATGAAGCTCCTACTTACGACATTCACCTTTTGTTTCCATGGGCCACGTAAGCCCACACTTCACAAGAGAGTCCCCTAAAGGCCTACGGGAACTTTCAAGACGCTCTGCTATCAGCCAAGGTCTCAACAAGCAGAAGTTCCCCCCCAGGCGAGGTAGAGCTTATCACATCAAGGCCTTGCTTCATACTTAAGTGTCTGACAATTGTTTAAATGCTCACAGAATCAGACCGTGAGCACAAAGCATGCCGGCTTGCCTATCTATCTCCCAATCTCTTTGTGATGTGCTTCGTACAATGCGGCCCCTCATCTATACTACATCCCGGGCGCTATTGCAAATACAATTAGCAGCATTACCTATATGTATCTCAGGCAATAAAGCAGACTCTAGTCTTAAGTCAAATGCCGCCAAGCACACAGTCATAACTAAACACTGCAATCAGCGAAGCGATTATTTTGATGAAAATATTAGCTGGCAGTAATCGTTTTTTATAGCCAAAAAATTGCTTTCGTTGCTACAAATGAGTGCTTGCACCAGACCTTGATCCAGCACGTATTAAGTGGAATTAAGTCCCATTTGCATGGGAGGAAGTCGCAGCAGTTTCAACGAAACCTGTTACGAAATAACACCTGTGTTCCAGCACGTCCGTGAGAGCAAGAAGAAGAGTTGGCCCAAATGGGAAGAGGGTGCAGATTTTGTTTTCCAAACAGCAGCAGCAGCACCGCCCATAAGATATCACTGTTTGAAAAACAAAGGCAAAAGTAATGGGGAACCAAATAGAGCATTTCTCTGGATCAAAGTCAGTGAGCTAAGGGTGTGCCTACATCCACTTATGCAAACTACAATGCATGCATGTTCACTACTAGTTTGTGTAATATCTAATTTTAATTAACAAAACTAAAGAATTATTTTTGTTGCCAAAAAAAAAAGGTGTCATAGGAAGCTAAGTCAGACCATTAGTCCATTTAGTTCACTACAGTGGTACCTTGGTTCTCAAGCACCTTGGTACTCAAACAACTTGGAACCCGGAAGTAAGTGTTCCGGTTTGCGATCTTTTTGCAGAAGCCGAATGTGCTCCATTTTGAGTGCTACGCTTCCGTTTTGAGTTCCAAACTTCTGTTTTGAGTGTTACGATGAGGTCTGTCTGGTTTTGCTATTTATTTTGCGTTTTTGTGTCTCTTTTGTTTTTGTGACTGTGTGGAACCCAGTTCAGGCAACGACTGACTGATTGATTATTGTGTGACTGCAGTACATTAATTATCGCTTGCATTTTATGGATCAATGGTCTTGTTAGATAGAATATTTCATGTTGAATTACTGTTTTAGGGGTTGTTTTTAAAAGTCTGGAACGGATTAATCCATTTTGCATTACTTTCTATGGGAAAGTGCACCTTGGTTTTGGAACATTTTGGTTTTGCAAAGGAATTCCGGAACGGTTTAAGTTTGAGAACCAAGGTACCACTGTACTGCTGACACACACTGGCAGTAGCTCTCCAGGGTCTCAGACAGGGAGTGGGTGTTTTCTGCAGGGGCTGCAGAACAAGAAGCTTAGGAAGCAAAATACAGGCAACAGGCACAGGAACACCAATGCAAAGCAATGCAAGCAGGGCTGGCACAGCTTTCCATTCAAGCTGCCAACAGCATCCATACTTTTAACACAGACAGCAAAATCAGAACCTATAATAGCAGAACTATTCATTAATTTAACTTCCTGCTAACATACGATTAATTTTCTGTCTGACCCAAGATGGAAGATCTATGCATAAACTGGAGCCCCTAGCAAGACCCGGCGTTTTCATTCCCTCTTGCCCATAAGCTTTTGAAGAATGACATTTACTGAAGCAGCTGATTCTAGAAGGAAATAAAGATACCAAAGTAAATTGTTAACTCAATTAGACACCTGGAATTCCTTCTGCAAACAAACAGGTTTGCCTTTCAGCAGACGCACTTGCCTGCATCAATCAGTGTAATGAACATCCGTGCCTTTCCATTCATTAGGGACATTTTTAATGCATTATTCATTTTTTTAAAAACACACATTTCTGGGGGTGAAAATAATTGCATTAAAACACATAAGCAAATTATACTGGTTTTGGAACACAGGGATAGGGAGTTGCCTTATACCAGATCAGGCCACTAGTCCACCTAGAGCAATATTAGACCTATCCACACATTGCTTGTGTGGATTTCAATGGCATGTTGACTTGGAGCAGAGCCACATTTTAGCCACACCCCTGACATCAGCCCTGCTTCCTGCAACAACCAAAATATGAGCTCCCTAGGAATAGGGGGCTCCACATGATCAGAGCACCTGGTTGTGAAGATGCCCCAGTGGTGTGGAGCCTCAACTGTGAAGCAGCTCACACACATCAGGGTTTCTTTACAGACACAGTGCGTGACACAGATAGGAGCAATGTCATGGTTGAGGGTAAAAGTGCATGACAATCATATTCTACTAACATGTAAGTTGTGCTACTCTGTACACTCGGAAACTGTCCAAGGTTTCAGACAATGAACTTCTCCCAGGTCTGTCTGGAGTTGCCAAGGCTGAGTACCTGGGACAGTTTGCATGAAAATAAATACTTGATAGCCCTTCATAGAATTGTAGAGTTGGAAGGGACCCAAACCGTCATCTAGTCCAACCCCCTGCAATGCAGGAATCTCAACTAAAGCATCCAAGACAGATGGCCATCCAACCTCTGCTTAAAAACCTCCAGTGAATGAGAGTCCTCAACCTCCTTCCGCCAATGACTGTTGGGAAGGGCTGTGCGGTGTATCAAACACAGATCTTGGAAGAACTAGCCCCCCACCAGGTGAGCTCGAAAACTAGAAACAAGACTACCAAGACCATGGCTAATGCAGAAATGCAGATGCACTCACCCTGAAAATTCTGCCCTGCACATCTACCCCCTTGCATTTGCATTTCCTTGTGGATTTAGAAACATACTGTCATTATATTTTCATAATGAAGTTCTCCTGGACATATGAAAATTCAGTTCCTGCAAGTATTCAGGAGTCTATGATGACTAAGAGCAAAAGGCATATTCTCTGTTTAGTTCACAGGAAAAGGTCACATACAGTTTAAGCAATTTACACAATACCTTTTTACAGGAAGCAGAAAAGAAGACTTGGCAACGTCAATGACAATGTGACCGATTAGGGGACCTGATTAACAACCTGATTTTAAAACAAAGCAGTGAAGCAGATAGAAATAGTCCAGTGACTTCATGCTTCAGCTGAAGCAACCTGGGCAACCTATAGCTTGGACCCAATAGGAACAAAAAGAAAGAGCAGTGAGTATGTTTAAACTGCTCCATATCCTAGATCAGAGTGGAGGGGGGACATACGTTTTTGAGTAGAATAAAATGGAATGGTAATAAAAGGTCCATGCATGGTTTGGTGGGAGTAGGTACCAAGAATGCTGGGACAATTGGTGACTTCTCGTTGTTGTTTAATTGTTTAGTCGTGTCCGACTCTTCGTGACTTAGTTATCCTCAAGACGTTTAGTCGTGTCCGACTCTTCGTGACTTAGTTATCCTCAAGGAACATTTTGGTGGGCACGGAGCAAGTTGGGGAGGCCACACCCTGAAATTAGATGGTTATATTTGGGCAATGTAGATTCTTCTACACCACTGCCCTCATTCATTTACATTAAATGGGTGACAGGCTCGTGTACCATCATGGTTCACACAAATGTTTCTGGAACAGCATTCTTCATTAACCAAATCTGATTGTTCGGATACTAACTAATAAACAACAACAACTTCACTGTGTGCCCTCCAAGTAGTTCTGTGCCCATGGAACAAAATTTAAAGAGAACAAATTGTCCTTTAAATTAGTATACAGTCTACGTATGTGGATTATATCCATTCATCGTTTCTATTGCAAATGTACAGATCTTTGTACAATTACAATTGAATACATCTTCCACAATAACCTGTGAGAAAGGCCAAGCTGAGAGGAGCACATTTGTCCAAGACTCATTCTTATGATGGAAATTCACTCCTAGGTCATGAATATAGAACAGGCTTCCTCAACCTCGGCCCTCCAGATATTTTTGGCCTACAACTCCCATGATCCCTAGCTAGCAGGACCAGTGGTCAGGGGTGATGGGAATTGTAGTCTCAAAACATCTGGAGGGCCGAGGTTGAGGAAGCCTGGTTTAGAATCAACCTCACTCTTTCTCTTCAAAACTTGTCTTTTCTGTGACACCTGTGGCTTAGTCCTTTTAGTCCTTGCCTCCTACAGAAATCAAGTCTGGGTACATCGAAGTGGATTTGCACATATCTTCCTGCTACCCTTAGAATCATAGACTTGTAGAATTTGAAGGGACCCTGAGGGTCATCTAGCCCAACCCCCTGCAATGCAGGAATCGTTTGCCCAATGTGGGGCTCAAACCCACAGCCCTGAGATTAAGAGTCTCATGCTCTACCAACTGAGCTATTCTCACTGTCCTGCCTTCTCTTCCCATTTTCTTTTTATTTGTCCAGCCTATGGAGCAGGAAACCTGCTTATGCAATGTACATTAAATACCATGCATACTGGCATTGTGCTGAACACAACTTCATAGCAGTTCAAAATTTTGAATATATGTCTCCTGTATCCAAATCAAACAGTCTTTCAAAACTGGCTAAAGGCATTTTGCTTCCCAAAGGCGCCTTCCTCTCACATTCTACGTATAGAAACCAATGGGACCAGCAGAATCTTACTCCATCATTGGCAATGGGACAGCATCCTCCACCACACCTGAAGGCAACAGGCTAGCTTAGGGGGAAAGGCAGGCCCTGTAGCACACACAACCCAGTCCTCCAGCACCTCTCCTCAGCATCTGCCCCTGAGAAGGCCAGCCCTGCCTTCTAAATCACCTTATAGAAACCCAAGACCTACTTTGGAAAGCTGTATGTGGAATATAGTCGTATAAAAGGAGTGCTGTTGCATAAAAGAACTGAGAATGCAGTTGGAGTGAGGAAAAATAAAGGTGTGTCAAATTGCAGAGAGTTTTAATGCCTCAAATATTTGAAGGAGAAGAAGGAGAAGGAGAAGATGACGACAAAAACCCTATTCCTGTATATAATCAACCAGGCTAACTAATCTTGCTTGATAAACATAGATCTAAAGATCAGCTCTGAGACACAGCTATGGCAACTGCTCCAGGATCTCTGCCAAAGCTGAATTCCTCTGTCCGATATCATAAAATGACTTGTCTGTTGTATTTACAGTTCCAGTGGCTCTCGACTCAGTCTGATGAACACTGGGCATGCTGACAGTTAGCCAGGAGAACAGATTTGAGCCCGGCCATTATGCCAAAACATGTGCATTTCATTAGAAAAAAAGAAAGACAAATTATGCATATTTCTCCAGGATGGCAGTCTTCATCAGACGTTCCATTGTAAACTAATTGCAAAGCATGCTGCTATGCAAGTATCATCAAAATCCTTTGTAACCTATAATAAACAATTAAAGTTCCAAAGGCGGTGCTCTTCAATAACCCAGTAATAAATCATGCTGCTTCTTATGCTTCAGGCCCAGAACAGGAATAAGTTTGCACTTCTGGAACTCATGTTTTTTATGTGACTTCATGTATAGTAATAGTAGTTCCTGACTTCCTTAACTGAGATAAATACAGCTGCAACAGTGAGACAGAGTCATTATGTATTGGAACCAGGCTAAGCTAGTCGCACTTGTTGTTGTTTAGTCATTTAGTCGTGTCCGATTCTTCGTGACCCCATGGACCAGAGAACGCCAGGCACTCCTGTCTTCCACTGCCTCCCGCAGTTTGGTCAAACTCATGCTGGTAGCTTCGAGAACACTGTCCAACTATCTCGTTCTCTGTCGTCCCCTTCTCCTTGTGCCCTCAATCTTTCCCAACATCAGGGTCTTTTCCAGAGAGTCTTCTCTTCTCATGAAGTGGCCAAAGTATTGGAGCTTCAGCTTCAGGATCTGTCCTTCCAGTGAGCACTCAGGGCTGATTTCCTTCAGAATGGATAGGTTTGATCTTCTTGCAATCCATGGGACTCTCAAGAGTCTCCTCCAGCACCATAATTCAAAAGCATCAATTGTTTGGCGATCAGCCCTCTTTATGGTCCAGCTCTCTTCCATACATCACTTCCATACATCACTACTGGGAAAACCATAGCTTTAGATGCACTTTAGTCGCACTTAGATACCATCAAATGTGAAAAGTTAGTCATGTGCAAGTGAAGCCTCACTGATTTCAATGGGACCCAAGTGCAACTAACAGCAGTCTAAACCCACAATGTGATGGGGCAGATCCTCCTCTGACTAAATTAAATCACCTCCATGGTTTGAGGCCAGCATCACTTCTTCACTGTGGACCTTCCTACTCTACCAGCTGAAAGTGCAGGCGACAAAATTACTGCAGTATGGAGCAAGGTTTTGCCTCCCCTCCAATCTTCCAGCTTAGCTGTGCAGAGGCTGTGCTGCTTCCTCATGTGATGCTAGGCAGCCAGGTTTCTCAGATCCAGCCCTGTGCATATTCATTACTTTTCCTGTACCTTGATAGCAGAGGAATCATTTCAAGACAATATTAAGAGCAGTACTAGAAGTAGACTACCACAAAGAGGCTATGGGATCTTTCAGGACTTAATTATTTCTCACATGCCAGAGTCATTTCAGGTACATGCTGATACAGATCTGAACAAGAATGTGTGCATCATGCTCACCTCAAGTCCATTTGCACTGTCAACAAAGCAGGCCTTTGTAACACAGATGTCGCTTGAGAATTCATTCATATGTTCGGCAGGGCATCTGAAGCAGCCAGTACCTTATCAGATATGCACTGAAGGATTGCTTGTTTGAGACAATCACCTTTATTTATTTACTGGACAGTATTCATAGCCTGCTCTTCATTGAATATGTTCAACACCCAAGCAGGGAACAAAATGATAGAAATAAACATATTTAAAATGTATACAAAAATTGTAAAGTCACATGAAGAGGTCCAATGAACAACAACTTAACAATTCTGTCCTAAGGTAAAAACACCTAGATTAAAAATGAGCACAATACTGTACATACGAAGTGATTAAATCAATGGTCTTGGCAATAGTTTACAGCCTGCTTTTTAGTCATGCCAGCCCCCACACTTTTCTTTTTTTGTCTCTGTGCCAACAAACTCACTCTGTTTTTGAGTAAAAATCTGTGGCTTTTTTGCACGGAGACAAACTGCTGCTCAATATTCTCTGGGGAGGAAACTTTCTTCCTTTTTATATCCTCGTTATCTCATTTTGGTGGAAGTGCTTTCCATTTAGAGAAAGCTTTGACCTCGGATTTTGAAAAAAAATATCTTTATGTCCACAGAAATATGCACTGATTATTTAGCTCTAGGACTTGCTATGCTTTGGAAGTTTATAATGAAAGGCAGTACATAAAAACTTGCAATAAACAAGTGCTTAAGTGCCTATTTCCAAGGTATGCATTCAATGCTGCCCCTCACACTAGTGAAGACTTCCGTCTGTGGAACAGAGAAAGAGGTGACTTTTGCCAATTCCCTGCTCCCCTACAATCCCTAGCACCACCTCCCATGCTGTTCTGAAGCATCCCATGTTTTTGGAACAGAGGCAGGGGAATTAGAGAAAATCACCAGCCTCCTCCTCTGCTGGATCAAAGTGCCTTCTGTCAATGGAGAAACATCACTGGAGACAACCTCTGGACCTACACGCACATGTGCTGGGGTACTGCAACAGCTGCACACTACAGTGTCAAAGACCGTTGCAGTACCACAGGTGCAGTGAGGTTTTTCCTGCTGTAATATGCCAAAAGAGCAATGGAAAGGTTTGTAAAATGGGTTAGAAAAGGCATAGATATAACTCACCAAAGCGAAGCTCCCAATACTCAACAATGATAAGGAGTAAGCTACAGTCTTGAATAAGATTGTTTTCTTATCAGGTCAAGCCTTAGACACACTTGTGGAAATGAACATAAACCACTATGAATCAACCAACAAGTTTTCCAAAGCAGCTCCACAGAAATTGATGGTAATGATGGGATAATGGACACATAACACATAAAAGTGACATGTACTGATTCAGAGCACTGGCTCATCAAGCTCAATATTGTTTACTTTGCCTAGCAGCAGCTCTTTGGGATCTTCCCCAGCCCTGCAACCTGAAAACCTTTAACCAGAGACACAACCTGGGACCTTCTGCATGCAAAGCAGGTGCTCCACCATTGAGGTTTGGCAAGTATGTTTAGCTATGGCACCAACCGACAAACCATGGTTTGCGAACCTGCTTCAAACCATGACTTCAAATCACAGTTTGGTGCTTAGTATCGACACCAATACTATTGACACTCTGATGACAACCAAAAACTTTTGCAGTAGCTGTGGTTTTTTTATTGTTGTATTGTGTTTTAATGATGTTATATATTTTCACCCTGCGGCCATTCGGCAAAGATCAGACTCTAAATGTCATAGATAAATAAAACAATACATAAACCATCATTTCTCCAATATGAATATCATGGCAAACTATGGTTAGAGTAACGGATATGAACTGACCCAGACCCTGCAATCATCATATGAAGCCCTTCTTCATATAATTAAACCAGGCATAGGCAAACTCGGCCCTCCAGATGTTTTGAGACTACAATTCCCATCATCCCTGATGACTGGTCCTGTTATCTTGGGGTGATGTGAGTTGTAGTCCCAAAATATCTGGAGGGCTGAGTTTGCCTATGCCTGAATTAAACCATCTATGACCCTTTAAACGTGTGTGTGTTATTGTTTTTTGTTACTATGTTATATATTTTTGTGTTTTTATATTGTAAACTGCCCAGTGTTCCCTGGATGAAGAGTGGCATAGAAATTAAATAGATGATAGATGATAGATAGATAGATAGATAGATAGATAGATGATATAGATAGATAGATAGATAGATGATAGATAAATAGATAGATGATAGATAGATAGATGATAGATGATGATAGATAGATAGATAGATTAGATAGATAGATGATAGATAGATAGATGATAGATAGATGATAGATAGATAGATAGATGATAGATAGATATAGATAGATAGATAGATAGATAGATAGATAGATAGATAGATAGATGATAGATAGATGATAGATAGATAGATAGATAGATAGATAGATAGATAGATAGATAGATGATAGATAGATAGATATAGATAGAGAATGAGAGCATGAGAAGGAAAGGGGAGAGACAGGAAGGAGTACCCAAGCCTGGTTTGAATTATTGTCCAGAGTTTTTGAAAGTTCAAAGTAACAATGACAAATTGCATGATAGTGCCGGGGAGGGGGTGGGAAGGAAAACCTAACTGTGATATAGATAGCATGGAGCACACATTGGAAGGCAGGACCACTGTGTCACTGGTGAGAACAGGAGATTAAACATTCACACTCATGCCAAATTCTACTTTAGATAGTCTGCTTGTGGAAATTACCACCTTGTGAGGTACTGTGAATTTTAGCTGCAGCCCTGAACTACAGTAGTGTTTACTTTTAGCAGCACCATGTTTCAAGCTGTCTGCCTTTCATATGTAATTGCTGACTGAAATTATGCCTGCATGTAAATATTTCTTTGGCCTGAATACTTGGGAGTAGCAGACATTTACCGTAAGGATTAGTTGCTAGTCCTAGTTTTATATAAACACCTCACTTTGATTTGTCAAGATTTCAAGCAGCCAAGAGGACTTCCCTTCAACCGGACTGGGATTTCCTCTTCACTTCTACTAAGACTTTGTGTGACATGCAAAACGCGGATGCATAATGTAACTGGGAAAGTTGACATCAACCTTACTGAAAACTAATGCATATGTCTGCATCTTCAGGTAGTGCTGGGGGAGACTCCTGCCTGAAATCTTGGAGAGCTGTTGTTAGTCAGATAATAGTGAGCTAGATGGGCCGAGGTATAAGGCCACTTTCTATATTCCAAGTGGGACATACTTCAGAGTAGGCACGACTAGGCTTGCACTGCTCCCTATACAGACGCAGAGTCAGTCCAGACTTTATAAATCAAGTTGATGTAAGAAAACTTAGGACTATATTAGCATTATTCTGTCCCTCCTGCAGCAGCAGCTTTTTATGCTGGAGATCCCGGCAGATTTCATCTGCAGGAAAAGGAGGTGCTGAGCTGGGGAGGGGCACTCCAGGTGGTGTAAAGGTAAAGGGACCCCTGACCATTAGGTCCAGTCGTGGACGACACTGGGCTTGCGGCACTCATCTCGCTTTATTGGCCGAAGGAGTTGGCGTACAGCTTCCAGGTCATGTGGCCAGCATGACTAAGCCACTTCTGGCGAATCAGAGCAGTGCACGTAAACGCTGTTTACCTTCCCACTGGTGCGGTACCTATTTATCTACCTGCACTTTGACGTGCTTTCGAACTGCTAGATTGACAGGAGCAGGGACCAAGCAACGGGAGCTCACCCTGTTGTGGGGATTCGAACCGCCAACCTTCTGATAGGCAAGTCCTAGGCTCTGTGGTTTAACCCACAGTGCCACCCGCATCCCACTCCAGGTGGTGTGGTAGGACTCAAACACCACGTATGTACACGTACACACACACACACACACACACACTGGGGTCTGTGACCCTGCAGGGGTTTCATCAACCCCTAGGTACAGCTATAGCCCTTCCTCATTTGAGTTCAATGGGACTTATACCTAAGTATGTTATCAGCTTACAGCCTAAAGCAACAATCTTAAACTGAGAGCCTGTGTGTTATAGTGGTTAGAGTGTCAGGCTAAAACCCGGGAGACCACGGTTCAAATTCCCACTTGGCCATGAAGCTCACTGGGTGACCTTGGGCCAGGCACTGCCTCTCAGCCTAACCCACCTCACATGGATCTGGCAAGGATTAGAGGAGGAGGGGTTGGACCATGTGTGTCAACATGAGCTCCTTGGAGAAGGTGGTGGAATATAAATACAAGTAAATAAACTTACAGTGCCATCCTATGCACATCTTCTCAGAAGTGGTCCAACTGAGTTCAATGGGACTTGTCTCCAGGTAGGTGTGTGAATCATTGTGGCCAGAGATTATTTTCAAGACTGAGGCTTAAATCAGCTTCTAACATGAATACAGTATATAACTTCCCATGGCTGCAATGTGTGTTATGATTTCTCTTCCATATTCATTCCCCCATGATGTTCCATCTCCTGTGCTCCACGGTTCTAAGCATCTTTGCTTACAAGTCCTATTTGATTCAGCCGGGATTTATTCCCTAGTAAGCATGCTTACAATCACCACCTTAAGACAGCTTTACGTAGATAGCTAAAACTGTACACAGATTGTGGCTACGCTTACTAGCAGTCAGAGTGATGGTTGATCACTTTTAACTCAGTTTAACTTCTACTTCTGTGGTAAACATAAGGAAATCTAAGAATTCTATATGCTAATAGCAAACTCATTAGACTGTAGCCAAAATGCATCAATACATAAGAGGTTCAGCAGAGTCCCAAGGTTTGCTGAAACACAAAAATATAAAATATCACCCCAAAAAAGTAAGAGGAGGGGAAACCACCAACTAGCTCACTGAGCATGCTCGGTAGCCATAGTACACTGGCTGACTGGGAAGACAAAACCAGGGCAATTGAAGTGTCTTGCAAAAGGCCATTGTTGTCTGGAACTCCGAATACACCCAGTCCACACTGCAATATTTTGTTGCAAGTCCTATTTGTGATTCATGGGGTTGTAGTCAACTTTGACTCAGAGTAGACCCACTGATGTCAACAGCAATGGATCACTGGGTCTACTCTAATTCAAAGTTAGTTGCACACAACCCAAAGACTTTAATCCCATACCCACTTACCTGGGAGTATGCCTCATTTGAATCAATGAGACTTACTTCTGACAGGCATAGGATTGCACCGTAAATAATTAAGCCTATAGCAGTTACAGATACACTTCTGTAGGCTTAGTCACTACCTAAAGTTGAGTTCTGGTACAGTGGTGCCCCGCAAGACGAATGCCTCGCAAAACGAAAAACCCGCAAGACGAAAGGCTTTTTCGGTTTTTGCGTCGCTTCGCAAGACGAAAACGTCTTGCGAGTTTGTTCGCTTTTTTCCTAAAGCCGCTTGAAGAGGCGCAGTTGCGACGGACCGTGCTTCGCAAGATGAAAAGACTCGCGGAACAAATTATTTTCGTCTTGCGAGGCACCACTGTAAAACTATCCATTCATTAGCATGAAGGATGTTGGAATAATAAGCAACACAGAAGTGAGGAAGAAAGTCCCAAATAACTTTTCAAAAACTAGCTAATGTGCTGGCTTTTGTCAAAACTGCTTTCGTTCAACTGAACATATGCATGACATTATTTTACTTCTTTACCTCTTGAGTGGTAGGGAAGGAAGCAAAAGCAATGAAATAATTTATCTGGTGCTTTCAATGAAGTCTGAAACTAAGGAAGAAGGAAACCAATCTAACTACTGTTACAGAACGTCCTCTCATGGCCATTAATCAGGATTTTTGTTGTCACTTCCAGATATGTTTCGCATTCCACAGCTGCAATCCTAACTCCACTAACCAGGGAGTAAGTTGAAATTCCACTGAGCTCAATAGGATTTACTTCTGACATGCAAAGGCTTAAGTTGTATGAAACTGATTGCTAACAGAAGGTTGAAGCTGTGCAATCAGTTTGATCAATGCAAACCAAAAGGAGTTTATGCATGGGCCCACACTTGGGTCACTTTTCAGCATAAATTAATTTATTAATTGCTGTGGATTTTGTTTATTTACTCAGCTGTGCAGTGTCCTCTGCTGGTACATATGTGCATAAATTAGGGATTAACTTTATTACCTTTCTAAAGACAAGCTAAGCTGCTCAGGAGCCTGACAAGCACTCAGCATATGACCACCACAAGAACCCAACCTGGAGCTTAGTGGAAAGTGACAGGAAAGCAAGGATAATCTAATTAGGCAATGGACTTATACAAACTTTTGGCACCATTCAAAATCATTTTGAATTGCCAATGTAGTTCTAGGAAACTCTTCTACAGGTGTATAATCAATGCTATATTGCAATTCTTATTAGTAATATATTTTAAAAAAACAAATTACAAATGCAACACCCTGCATTTCCACTTCTAGGAGGAGACAAGAGGGCCAGTTACACTGTTATAATCTCACTTAAACCAAGTTGGCTGCCCCAGTGTGAATTATAGCCATTCACTGAAAAAGTGAAAAATTCTTAAACCAGTAAGTAAATCTAGTTGATTCCAAAGGAGCATATTCACTTACTTAAACCAGTAAGTAAATCTAGTTGATTCCAAAGGAGCATATTCACAATAAACTTTTTTAGGATTTTAACTTGGGGTGGAGGATCATAAAAACCATCCCAGGTATCGCTTACCTGCGTTTTGCAGTTTATGATGGAAAAATTAAGCCCAGCATCAGTATGAAAGCAAATAAGGATATTAATCCCCTTACAACCCAAACATTCAAGAATGGCTCCTAAATTAAAAGTCCCCATTACATCAGAAGTGTTAGTAGCTATTTTCCCCCATTTGAATTTCTTACCTTGGACCTCTCTTTCACATAGTATTTGCCAAGTCTACTTCCACAGTACATAACCAGTCTGTCTATCAGTGACAAGAGAAAGTTGATGGCCTCGCATCCCTCTTCAGTGCCTGCGATCCACTTTATCTGGTCGCCCCTCAAGTGTCTTTTGGAGATGCCCTTGCGCTTGCCGGCTAGCTGGCCATCCTGCAGCTCCCCGTTATAATGCATCTGCTTCACACGTTCGAGGACACAGTCTCCTACCAAGTCGCCCAAAAAATTGTCCAGGTAGCAAAAACCAATGTCATGCAAACAAGGCACTATGTAGTCCAAGGCAATTCTCTCTAGGTCTAATCTCATGATATGTCCCAGTGGCATTTTAATGAACCCGACTGATTTCGCCCCTTGCAGCAGAAAGTCAAGAGCCGCAAGCCAAGCGGCGGAGCGCGCGCCAGGAGACCTGGTTTCTATCAGCGATTCTAACACACTGAATCCGCCACACGCGCCAGCAGCGATGCCTAACTCTTGGGAGAAGCGAGCAGAGCAAATCAGTGTCCGGCTAGTCAGAGAAACCGGCGTGCCCAAAAGTTTGGCTAAAGTCGTACTTTTGTCTTCAGCGCAGTCAGCAGCCACCTTCTCGGGTTCTCCCAGCCCCTGGGCGACACAAGGCTTGCTAATGAAGTGAACGGTGGCTGCACGCCTTCCGCGGACTGACCTCCACCCAATACCGCGGGGGGGGGATCAGCGCCTTGGCAGAGAGGCAGTTTCTGGAAAAGGAAGCTGAAGCAGCTCTTTTCTACCAGTTTTAAGGCCGGGTGACCATTGTGTGAACACCCCGCAATTGCTGATGTGATCACTCCCCCTAATTTTTTTTTTTTTTTTTTTTTGGTGCCGAGTCCTGCAAACTCCTTTCAATTTATTTCACCGAGGCAGCAGATGGCCCCTCTCTGATTAATACGTCTGCTACGTGCAGAATGTGTTCCTACTTCTGCGGCGAGCGCCACGTGGGTGGAGCCCCGTCCCGGGGACAATCTCTCCCCGCGCCTACCCACAGCCTTGTGGAACGTGAGGGCAGCCAATCAAGAGGGAGGCGGGGCGGGGCTTCGCCGGAAGCGTCCAACCTGCGTAGGGTTCACGGCTGGAATCAAGGCGTGGGGGAGAGGGCGGAGAGGAAAAGCCGCGTGTCTGGAGGAGGCGCGGCTTATGGTTCGTCATGCGCCGCCTACAATTCGGAGTGGGTGTGGTCTCCGCCATTGAGGAATTCTCCCCCAGCATGTACGCTTCTACTACGGTCACATACTACAAGCCAATGTAAACAAACGGAGGGGGGGTATAAGGGCGTTAAGTGCCAGTTGAGCTTCTCTTGGCAACTTAATGCTATAGGGATGGGGAGCGAGGTTACAAGTGCTTATCTCCCTCTTTTCTTTCTCTCCCTCTCCAAGACATCCTCCCCCCTTTTCACACCTGATCATCTGCTGACAAAACATATTGCAGAGCTGGAATTCGCTTTGCAAACAAGATCATGCGTGCGGAATACCAGTTCCCGGCTTTCAAAAGCCTCTCGTTACAGATGATGTGTTTAAAAAGCACTCACTGACTTGTCACCACCTAGATTCTAAACCTCATTCCTCTTCTCCTAAAAGCTAGGGAAATATGCCACTCTCCTAGCCTGCCTAGATAACTATCGTTTCAGAAATTACCAGTACTGTATAACCTTAGAGAAAGCCGTTAAAGTAAGATGTTCGGGGTTATATATATATATGTATATGCACGCACGAGTGTTTCAGAAAATTTGTTCTCCTTGAAACTGTAGCTCACAAATCCTGGTTAATAACTCTAGGGAACTTTTGATGAAGGCGGGAAAAGCAAAAAAGGAAAAGGAAACTGTGTCTTTAAGCGTAGTGAGGTTACCCTCCGCCATACACAATCACCCGCTACTACCTCTCCAGTTCGTGCATATAGGAAATCCCACGTGGGCTGCCAGACTGTGAACGCTACACGGTTTAAAGTTGTTTCACAAAGCGATCGAACTAGGGTTAGGATCTGAGCGGATGGACCAAATGCCAAGCCCGAGTTTGCAGCTGGTAGCAGGGCGGTCAGGAATTGCGTGGTTAAGACTCGGAAGAGTATATGAAATGGCAGAGAGGGAGATCAGAAACTCCGGAGAAGCCCGGAGTGAACTTCGGTCGGGGCTTGCAAACTACTAACCTTGTGTCTTCCTCTAATTTTGTAGCGCCCCAGCTTGCCATCTGCGTACATGATGAGCTTATCCATTCTTTTCAGGAGGTAGCCTATATTTTCACAGCCCGGCTCACTGCCCTCAACCCACAAAATCTTGTCCCCGCGAATGGCTCGGCCGCCGCCCGCCTTCTGGCTCGCCAGGGCGCCGTCCTGGAATTTGTCACTCAGGTGCAAAGCCAGGACCTCTTGGAAGATTTTCTCGGCCATCCTGGGCCCCAGGAAGTGGTCGACTATGCACAAGCCATAGGCGTTCATGCAAGGCACCACGTAGCGCAAGACTAGCCTCTGCGCATCTCTGCGGGGCTCCCGGAGAGGAGCTTTGCTGCCAGGCGGAGAGCCGGCGGAGGGCGAAGCGCCCTCGACGCCCGGGGCCTCCGCCGGGCTCGCAGCGGGGCCCAGGAGGCCTCCCAGGGGGCCTGCGGCCGGCCCGGCAGGCTGCTCCTCTCCGCCCCCCTCCTGGCGGCTCCCGGGCGGGTGGCGGATGAAAATACTCCTCATGCTTTCTACTGAGTCTCCGCGGAGCTGGGCGGCCGCCGGGGGCTGCTGCTGGGCCGCTTCCCCGCTGGAGGAGGCCATGGTTTGCGCGCAAGACCAGGTCCCGCTCCCGGCCGGCGGGGCGGCATCGCCTCACCACGGCGGCGGCATGCCGCTTCTGGCCGGGCCCGAGCTCCACGCGGGAAATGCCATGCTCGCGCCACACGCCGCCGGATACGAGAAGCGAGGACATGCCGCTCGGGAGCGTGCACACGTACCACGGGGAGCGAGCGGCGCCTCCGCCCCCGCCCAGCGCCTCCCTCCTTCCCGCCCTCCTGGCTTCCTCTCTCTCTCTCTCTCTCGCCGCCGCCGCCGCCTCATCCAGCCGTCCCTCGAGGACACGCGCTGGGAACACGCGGGATCCAACGCAGCGCACGAAAAAGCTCCCGGGCAGTGCCGGACGTGCAGGGAGAGACTGGGATCTGGGATTGTTACGTGCCCTCTCTCCGGCTTGGAACGAGGGGCGGGAGCCACAAAGGAAGCTCGCAAGCGCTGGCCGCGGCTCTGCTGGCTCCATTCATTCACCTGGGCTTGGTGCTGACTTTTTCCGCTTTTCCAGTCCTGGCCTGTCCCGTTCTGGAAATCGAGATAACGGGGTCACCGCTGCTGCTGCAACGAATCGTTCCCCATGTGTTTGTTAGGACAGAAAGTGCACTTTAAACGCAGGACTTACGAAGGACGAAGTGCTTGGTGGTTGTTAGGTTCTTCTCTGTGACTTTGCTTAAGTGGAAATAGGTGGCTGGCTCACTGGTTCTCAAAAGAAAGGTGCGCGACTGTTATCAGGCTAAGACATGCCCACCAACATTTCCCCGGTGAAAATAGGGGCGTCCTAAAGAAATGCAGGGCATTCCAGGATCAAACCAGGACACCTTCTGTAAATCCGGGACTGTCCTTTCCAGCAGGAGTGCCAAATTGAATAAATATTGAGGGGGCTCAGGTAAGCCCCGCTCTTCACAACCAATCACAAGATGCAGCACACACACCATTTGAATGGCAATGCCCATCAACTTGGGGGAGGGAGCAGCTGCCTCCCAATATTTTATGAGGGAGGAGGACAAAGGGACCTCAGCCCCTAGGAGTTCGCTGCTATGCTTTCAAGCTTAGACCAGCAGCAACAATTGCTCTTGACAGCAATTCTGTTTCACTGGAAACAAACCTGACACCTCCCAGTACAAGAGCAAACAAATAAATAAGCAAACCCCATAGTGTTAGGATAAAAGCACAGGCAGACTTGGGTCTTTCAAATTTCAGCAGCACCTTGTGTGAGGCCAAAATTCAGTGTGCCTTCCTTTCTGCACGTGCATAGTTGCAATGCACTGCAGCACACGCCTCAGTTCAGAGCCCGGGGGGGGGGGGAGAGCAGGGAGTCACTCTCCCTGCCCTAAATCTGCCTCTGATACAAGCCTTGAATTCAACTGTGTCTAGTACAGTGCGGTTAATCCCATTCTATGGAATGCCAGTCACTGTACAAGTCCAAAGCAAAACGAACAAAATAAAAGGACTGCCAAGAACTCGCCAATTTTTACCAACCTTTAAAAATTATGCAGCCTATATTACTGTTTTCCTTTGGAGCAAACTAGTAGCTGGTATGGAACAAATTTCACACCTGTGTTTGTACAGTAGTACCTCTGGTTACGAACACTTCTGGCTACGAACGCTTCAGGTTACGAGCTCTGCTAACCTGGAAGTAGCTGCTTCTGGTTGCAAACTTCGCCCCAGGAGGTGAAGGGAAATCGCGCGCTAGAGGCCCCATTAGCAAAAGGATAAGAACCTCAGGATAAGAACTGTTTCAGCTTAAGAATGGACCTCCGGAACGAATTAAGTTCGTAACCAAAGGTACCACTGTAGTTGTTGACTGCAGAGCATGGAACATTGGAGGATCATATATTTTATTTCATTACATTTATATCCCTCCTTTTTTACCACCCTGAAACACAAGGTGGTACACATGTCAGGCCCCATTCAGGCAATGACCAGACCCAGACCTGCTTAGTTTTAGTAAGGTGGAGGCCTTGGGGCATACCTAGACCTGCCTCTAACTTCACAGTTTCTGCTGTGGTGCAGCAGTAGAATTTGCTTTCTCCACAGTTCTTAGTGTATGATCTTGCTCATATGACTTGACTATTTGGAGGGATGATTTCCTTTGACACTGTTACTCCTCTCAAGTACATTCTGTATCTTCTATGGCCTGCTCACATTTCAGGGCTCTGTTATCCCGAGTGTTGCGTGCAGCCGGCCTATCTCCTAACACCTGAGGGTACAAGTGGTCTTATTTACAGTGATATGTTCTAGGCTTGAAAAGTAACAACACATTAAATGGGGGAAATCTGCAACGAATAAATCACGTCTTGTATGTAAATAGTGTCAATTTGAAATCTGAGCAAGTGAAATTCAATAAGTGTATTCCCTTGTCTTGGAAGGGTTTTGCCTGTCCTCCTTGATTTATAGTGGCAACTTAAAGAACAGCTTCCAGCGCCGGTGCTTAAATTTGAAAAGAGAGAAACAGAGACTTGCTATAAATCACATTTGATTGTGTTAAGATCTAGGTTTATTTTTAAATATGCTTTTCTTCAACACCCCCCACCTCCTTCCGTATTGTGCTCTAGTGTTTCAGAAACTGAACACTAAATCCTACTGATAGATAGACGGCATGCCATGCAGCCACTCTGCTGTGAGATACATACATATTTCACCAATAAAGGCCTCTATTTATAAGTGTCACGGATGGTGTGATGGGAGTCGAAGACCACTTCAGGTGCTAAAGCCAGATTGTTGTAATTTTGAGGTATCATAGTTAAAAGATAGGTGCCTTTTTTCAAACTTTGGAACTCTTAAAAATGAGACCAAGAACTGACAGTGTAGAACCATACCTGCAACATGTTATCTCGGTGGAAACTCAGAGTTGTGCATTGCATTTGGGGGAGCTACATAAGTACTGCAGGTTCTCTGCTGCAGACTGTTGCCTTCCAATCCACGGGCAGTAGTGGCAGTGATGGAGAGGCAAAGCTAGTACCCCCTTTGCATGTCTATTTAACTCCAAAGACCCAAGCCTAAATAGAGGACTATTTGAGTCTTTGCATGCACGTTCATGCATCCCGTCTGTTTTATATTAATTGCCTGCTGATTTTTGAACAGTGCTTTTACAAACCCATCTTAAAAGCAACTACTTTTCATCATGTGTTAATTTACTTTGAATTACGGACATTCTCCAGCTTTCTCATAACGAGATCCCCCACGGTCTCAGCCTCCTGTAGCAGCTTGCACTTCAGCTTCAAGAGTGTGAACAGCAGCATGCACACGGCGGCTCAAGCTGCATCCTGACTGAGACTGGCAAATAGAACACAGCTGCCTGCCCTTTCAAACTTTTTTTTTTATACTATCTGGGTATGGCTGAATCTGCTCCTAGGGCACTCAGTTGAACGACACAAGCATATATTCTGAAATGTGGCGGACGTGGTTTCAACACCAGCTCGCCACATTCCGAGGCATTTGTTTTCAGGACAGAGAACGTGTGTCGAAACCACTTCCTCCCCACGTAGGACATCTCTTTGCCTTTGCCCTCAGAATGCCTCCTTCGGGGAGGCTGCTGCTGATTCCACACAAATGACATCCCCCTCAGTCTTGTGCAAGCGCCCTTCCTGCAAAAAAACGCTTGTAAAGGACAAGCGATAGCGTCTGATCAGCTTCCTAGACATCCCTGCCACTCCCTTGATCAGATTACCAGCACCAGCAGCACCCCCTCAGCCGTGATAACTTCTGAGAGGAGCTTCTTTCGGAGCTGGACATAAAGAGCATACAGTACATGCCCACAACAGTTTGCCACCCCTCCTTGAATTCACTGTGCCCTCTAGGGAGCCTCTCACCAGGCCACCAGCCTGCTCCATCCATGCCCTTTAGCCATTGCACTCATGGTTCGGGTGGGTTACTGATGAAAATGCTCCCCACACTTCCAACTGAGTCCCTACTGAGATTTGTTGGCAGATCTGATCCGCCTCCTAAGCGAGAGGCATTGCCCTGCTTAGTGATGGCATGTTGTGTCTGGTCCCGAGTGTGCTTGTTTGTTGGGAAAGGTCAGGAAAAGGCCAGGCAATCAATCACCGATCTCCCAGTGTAATGAGCAACTCTGTTAATTTGGAAAACATGGGTCAGGCTGTAATAATGCAGGTGTGTTACCCACAAAATAACAGACTAGTAAGAAGAGTCTGGTCTGGCCTGCCTGCCTGCCTGCACAAAGGCCTTCATCATGCAACCCTGCAATGAACTAGGCTACATGACTTCTGAGGTCCTTCTGTCTATGATCTCCTTATGAGAACCAGGGGTAGGCAAGGGCAAGCAAGCAAGTAAAGGAGAATAGCTTACTAAAGTCCAGAAAGAAAGTTTGGGAAGGAGAGTGTGAGCTGCTGGATTGATAACTGTGCGTTTTAGCACTCAGTGTCAAAGTAATGCTATGACTTTGCTCTACTTTTTATATTGCATCCTAGTGAATTGCTTTAGGGCCACACTCTTTTTCATTCCGTAGTGGTTCTGTGCACGTTGAGATCTGTTTGGCCTCGTAATCACAGCATGCACAATTGATCTGTTACCATGTCTAATCACAGTAATTAAAGACACAGTGCAGCCACCCAAATACGTGCTCCTCTGCACACACAGAGTTCTGAAAAGGAAAAAAAAAGAAAAAAAGGTTGTGTCATAAATACTTCCTTCAGTGTACTAAAAGAAAGAAAGAAGTACTGTGGTTTCTTCAACCCTTTAGAGAATGGAGTCTGAACTGAAAGGAAAGAGGTCATTATGGCAACAGGAGTTTCTTCTTTTCTTTTTGGCTGGTTGCAGATCCTCTAAAACCGCAGAGTGAAACTGATATGGGTTGTTATCACAACACTATCACAGTGGTTGGCTGGATTATGTTACTGCCTTTTGTAAGAGCCTGGTAGTATAAACAGCCTGTGGGTGGGCTGAAGAGGCACTGGGGAAAGCAATGGCTTGCTTACTTATTACATGTCATTCTTTCAATAAGTTCAGACTGGTCTATGTAGTTCTTCCCCACCCTATTGTATCTCAACAACTGCCCTGTGAAGTAGGATAAGATATTGACTAGCCCAAGATCAGCCAGTGAGCATAATGGCTGAATGGGGATTTGATATCTATTGGAACTCAAACTCTGCCAAGAATGTGGGTCCAACAAATTCCTCAATTGCCTCACTGACAATCTCGGAGCCACTGCTTCAGGCAGCAAATGAAAGTAGTAGAGGTAGAATGCTGACAAGATAGAAAGGACTAGGGCTTTTCTTCAACCAGAACTTGCCGGAACTCAGTTCTGACACCTCTCAGATGGGCGCCATTGCCATTATAAGAGAACAAGGGAGGCGTTCAGGGTGAGTTCCAGCACTTCTTTTGTCAAAAAATAGCACTGGAAAGGACTGTAGCACATCATATTGCAATGCAGGAATACCGCTTTTGAATGCCCCAATGTTAATAAATGAATGCATCTTCTATACAAATAGACAACTATATAGGTAAAGGTAAAGGGACCCCTGGCCGTTAGGTCCAGTCGCGGACGACTCTGAGGTTGTGCGCTCATCTCACTCTATAGGCCGGCGTTTGTCCGCAGACAGCTTCTGGGTCATGTGGCCAGCATGACTAAACCACTTCTGGCGAACCAGAGCAGCGCACGGAAACGCCATTTACCTTCCCGCTAGAGCAGTACCTATTTATCTACTTGCCTCTATTTCTCCTTTGCCTGCTAATTTTTTATTTGCTAGGGATTTATTTTCCTTGCATGGAGTTTTTACACAGGAAAACATTAAAACTGTGATTTCCTCTCCTCACCCTCTCCCCACTCACCCTCAGTGAGGGAAGCAGTCCCTTCTAGCACCACAGCGTGCAATCACCTCATTCTGGTGTGTGTAGACCAGGCCTCAGACAACTCTTCTTAGCATCAGGCCATTAGTTGTTTCTTTGTTTTAATCGTGTGTTGAAAATGGATGCCAATTTATGGATGCTAAGTATGAGTAGCTGCCCTTAATAATCTCGATGGTGTAAATGGAGCTCACTGTGCATGAATGGCAGAAGTGCTGGTTTAAAAATTAAGCTGCATCAATTCTGCTTAATGAAAAGCCCTGATGCCCTCAGACAGTTGTTAGTAATCTGTGGCATGTCCACAATCCTTGGCTTGAAAGCGAGGCGTCATTTCTGCACTTCAGAAAATTCTTCTACTGGCCACCCCACTGTTCATAAATGTGATCTTCGGATAGCCACATGGGCTCATTCCTCTTCTTTTAATCTTTTCTTGTCCTGAGAGCTTTAACAAATTGCCACATTAGCAACAGAAATCAATTGGTTATTAGGAAATTACCATAAGTAAAAAGTTAGCAGCAAGCACTCATGGTAGCTATCATGCTTAGACAGCTTTCAACTCACGCTGGGCAAATATTACACTTTCACAAAGCAAGAAACCTCAAAGTTCTTATCCTAATGTTTAAACAGTTTAGAAACAGCATAAGAGTCTCTGACTTGGTTCACAGGCTGCTGACTTTCCAAATGATGTCACCTTTCAGCATGTAGGCTGCAATATCTGCAAATATCTATTTATCTATATACACGCACACCCATCAATGCTACTCACAATCTGGCTTCTCTCAAATAAATTCCATGGTTTATGTGAGCCACTCTCGAAAGCAGTTCCAACAGAAAAATCCACTCCTAGTAATGTGGATTATTGAAATTACCATACATACTTAATTCCTTATTTAATTTGTCACCGTCAACATGATTTTTTGGTGAGTGTTCAAATTCTTTCTTTATTGCATTCTTCAAGAACATAAAGGAAACTTGGAAGTGGAATCTTCTACAGACGAAGAATTGGGACAACTTTAGGATCAATGGAGAAGTTTGAAAATGAGCCTTTGAAGGGGCGGTAGGTTCTAGAACAATGGCATTAAGTAATTAGCAGTAATATCAAGAGGAAACATATTATAGGAAAATGAAAGTTTATGCTAATTTACTTGATCATACCTTTATTCAAGTAAGCACTAACTTAATTTTCTTTTTTTTATAAAGGGATATTTTATAATACTAGCAGCCTCATACCTAACATTGCTTGGGAATTCTAAGAAATAATTTAAAAAGTGCAGTTTTGAAAAGTTCGAATATTATTGATTCATATTGGCATCTGGCTGTATCTACACTTAAGATGAAAACCCACTCTTTGATCTCAAGAACTATCATGCAAAATTTGGTTGAGATCAGGACTGTTTTGAAAGGATCCGTCTGTCTTCTTGATTCAAAATGGTGTCCAATTGTATTCAAACATAGCTGAAAACCTGCAACTTGATCTTGAGAAACACCATGCAAAATTTAGCTACAATAAACCCCAAATGAGCAAACAACTTACCAAAATATACAGTAGATTTGATATCATTATCTTTTATTTAGGTGGCAACCTTCTGGAAGATTCCTCAAGCTCAATATCATATGAGGTGGCCAAATTTTGCACTTTAGTAATCAGGAAGCGTAAATTTCTTCTGTTGAATGGCACACTACGAAGTTCCCTTGTGTAATCTTTTTTTTCCTGATGTTGTTGTTGATTTCTTTTTGTTTGATCTTGTGGTGTTTTGTGTCACTGGCTTTTGCCGCAATAAAACTTGGTTGGAAAACTTGGTTGGTAGCAATCCTATGGCAAGATTCGCTAAAATGAGCAGCTTAGCATGCAAGAGATCTCCGGCTCAGCCAGTGTTAAGTCCCCAACTCAGCCAAAGACACACCAGCATAACTTGCTCATACCAGCTTAGCTGGCTGAGCCAATGCTGGTGTAAATCCCCCAAAAGGCACATTCTGGGGCCAAGGGAGGCATGGCCACAGACGGGGGAATTAGGTGAGATAACCCTGTTCAGCTTGCCATGTGGCCAGGCAACCTAGCATAAAATACTGTTTTAAACGTTTGTTTTTCCTCTGTCAGGCTCAGGCAGAGCAGCGGCAGGTCTGATGCTAAATGGGGTTTGAATCTGGTATTCCTTTCTTCAGGCTTAATTTACACCATCTTGCTTTATGCCAACTTCTTGTGCATAGGATTGATCCCTTAGTGATGTTAGAATTATTATATACAGTGGTACCTCGGTTTAAGAAAAAAATGGTTTACAAACTTCACAAAATAGGAAATAGTGTCTTGGTTTGAGAACTTTACCTCGGTCTAAGAATGGAATCCGAACGGTGGAAGGCCCCCAGCGGTGGGAGTCCTCACGAGGTGGGAAAAGCGTGCCTCGGTTTAAGAACGGTTTTGGTTTAAGAATGGGCTTCCGGAACGGATTAAGTTCATAAACCAAGGTACCACTGTATTTATTTATACTTCACCTTTTCTCCTGGCAGGAGCCAAGGCAGCTTACAGATTTTAAAATAAATAAATAGAAAAAGCAATAATTAAAAAACAATTAAACACTGATAGAATTAAAACTGTATACATATATAAAACTTGTTTTTAAAAATACAAATAATTACAATAAAAACAGCATGTCACCAGCCCTTTAATTAAAAGCAGTCAGTTCTCAAAAGCCTGTTGGAACAGGAAAGGCTTCACCTGTTGGTGGAAGGACAACAAGGAGGGAGTCACTTGAGCTTCTCCAGGGAGGGAATTTCAGAGTCAGGGAGCAGCCACTGAGAAGACCCTTTATTGTGTCCTCACCAAGTATGCCAGGGAAGGTGGCAGGACCAAGAGAGGGGCCTCCCTTGGGATATTACTGAGTTAGAAATAAGCCTGATTCAAATGACAACTAATTTAGCTCAAATAATTTTTAAAATGTGCAGTTCATAGCTGCAGTTTTACAGTATGCAAGATATCAAGAGACAAAACTTGACCTTGATAACTTCTTGTTGACAAGTTACAATAAGGACCAGTTTCTATTTCTTTATACTCTGTCTTCTAAAAAATGAAGAAAGCTTCCTCAACAAAGTCCCTCAAAAAGGCTCCGGAGTAAACTCAGCAATCACGGGATAAGATTATAGGTCCTCCTATGGATCAATAACTTGTTAAAGGGCAGGAAGCAGGAGTTAGGAATAAATGGACAACTCTCACAGTGGAGCGATCTAATAAGTGAGCCCCCTGCCCCATGCTTTTACATTTCTTCATAAATAAATGTAATAAATTCATAAATATTCATAAATAAAGTTAGAGAAACTAGTGTGCTGGTCAGGTTTGCAGCTGATGCTCCAAAAAGGCAACTTCTGCTCCAAATATGATCACATAATTCCTAAAGCAGGCATCTAAGCACATTGGGGAAGTGTGTACCTTTCCGGTGTGTGTGTCTGTGCATGTGTGAAAAATAGCAAGTTTTCAATTTAAAGCTGTGGCTTTCCTGGAGCTGAAGCACTTGAGG
Organism: Podarcis melisellensis; assembly: GCF_964234715.1. NCBI lineage: Eukaryota > Metazoa > Chordata > Lepidosauria > Squamata > Lacertidae > Podarcis > Podarcis melisellensis. The sequence continues at coordinate 33,889,463 of NC_138528.1, read as the reverse complement.
AGTGCCTTTCTCATTGGGGGGATGCAGCTGCTCCCTTTGAAAGCGTGCTGCAGGATTAATGACTATGCTGTTTGCTCACAGGAGAATATTTTTCTGCATATGCTCTGCTTATGTATTTGCAAATAAATATTACAGTCACCCAACATCTTCAGTGCTTCCTCATCTAAAAGGAAACAAAGTTCTGTAATGATGCACCTGGAACTTTTCAGTGCTCCGAAGCGGGTGCATATGTCACAAGACTTAGTCTAAATTAGATGGACTTTGCATTTTTTAAAGTATCAGGCCCTCCAAGTGTCCCTATTTTCCAGGGACAGTCCTGGATTTACAGAAGCTGTCCCAGTTTCTGATTTGATCCCGGAATGTCCCATTTTTCCTTAAGACGTCCCTATTTTAATTGAATAAATGTTGGAGGGTATGGTAGAACCTCCCGATTTTCATCAGAGAAATATTGGAGAGTGTAGAGTTATGTGACCCCCCAGCCAAGGAAATATAACTATACAACCTTTAGAAGACATCTGAAGGCAGCTCTCCATAGGGAAGTTATTTAATGTTTAATGTTTTGTTATGTTTTTATATATGCTGGAAGCTGCCCAGAATGGCTAGGACAACCCAGTCAGATTGGTGGGGTATAAATAATAAAGTTGTTGTTGTTAAATAGGATGTTCCTATTTTCATCAGAGAAATATTGTCGGGTATGAAGTATTCATTAAAATAGATTTGATTTCATTTGAAATACTTCATCAGCTTCTCAAACAACAGCTTAGAAAGCTGGAAAAAAGCAAACAGGCCTCGATCTCTCTAAAGTAATTTGCAATCCTAGTTTGGCAGGTGAGCATGAAAGGTAGATTGGGGGCTTGGTAACAGCTCACTGCGATTTGATTGAAATAAGGAAGTTGCTAACTGAAGCAGCATCCATGAGGAGAGGACAGGAGCACAGAGCATATCCCCATCCATGGTTTTGTACGTCTCAGCCAGGCCTCTATGTCTGGGCAGCCAGACCAGGATGTAGAAGTTGTTTGGCTTTAGTTAAAATTCCCCTTTCCTTAAACTGAACTGCTCCCATTCGTCAAGAAGTTCAGACCTTAATCACCTGCGTTAAAATGTGGAACATATTTCTCCTGCGATCGTTCTTGACGACTATAACCTGACCTGTTTGACTTGTTCTCAGCGAACATTTGAGAACAATAGTCCTTGCAATACGCTCTTGATTACAGGTTCTGCCCTAGAATGCGTTTGGCATGGTTTATTTTAACATTCACCTCTGCCGTTCCCAGTTACCTTGATGCAAGGTGGAGAACTGGGAAAACCGAGAGGAGTTTGCATCTATTCCGCAGCTGTCCTAACTTGCACGAAAGATCAAAGCGTCTTCTATTGTACTTTCAGAACAGTCTGAGAATGCAAATACGCATTTGCCCTGGGGGCCTGCAGTGAGGGCAGCTTGCCACATTGCTCGAGGAAGACTGCATTCTCTTAAGATGTATGAAGAAACGCACAGTGATTCGCATTCCATGTCAGGCTGGAGGGACTCCATTTCTCCCATGTACTGGAACCTGCGGGCTTCATGCTATTTATCTGTGTAAGGGGAATTCCAAATACAGTGGTACCTCAGGTTAAGTACTTAATTTGTTCCGGAGGTCCGTACTTAACCTGAAACTGTTCTTAACCTGAAGCACCACTTTAGCTAATGGGGCCTCCTGCTGCCGCTGTGCTGCCGGAGCACGATTTCTGTTCTCATCCTGAAGCAAAGTTCTTAACCTGAAGCACTATTTCTGGGTTAGCGGAGTCTGTAACCTGAAGCGTATGTAACCTGAGGTACCACTGTAAATAAATAAAGCCGCTCATTGCCCTGTGAAGATATGGGAGAGAAACATTGGCTGCTACCTAATCTAACATCTATTTGGGGTTCTCTGCTGACTAGATCCAGAGGTTTAAAAGAGTGAAATGGTGACAGCTATATAAAAAACGCTACATGCACAACAGGCCTACCTCACAAATCAGTTGTGCCATGAACTTTTTTTACATGTCATCTGCCTCTTTCCCAGAGGAGTTGAGCTGACCTTTAGCAGAGGACCCAACAGGCCTTCTCTGGAAAATGTACATGTTTTGCTTCTTTTTCCAAGGCACATTCATAGATGTTAATATGTTGTTGTTCTGAGTGCTGGTTAAGGGAGTCACCTCAGCATGCAAGCTCCTATCCTTTGCACTGAGTTTCTTTTCCCATTTATAGTTTCGCACTACTTTTACTACTATAGAAATGCAATAACCTTTCCAAGAGCAAATCTCCGAGTACTGAGCAACATTGTTGACATTCCTCATTTCTGATCACATTTCCACCCTACCTCCCACTGCTGCACCCTTTAAAAGAGTTACCAAAAGAACAAAATTGTCTGGATCCATCAAAATGCCATCCTGTTTTCGTGCGGCGTACACCAGAAGGCAGGAAGAGAGCTGGGCTGTGATTAATCTGATCTAGAGGAATAGTCTTTCTTCATCCCAACGTTTCCTTTTTTGGTTACATTCTGATCATGGAAGCAATGCCCCATTCCATCAACTACCAAAGCAAAAACACTCTGAGCGCTTTTGAACTTTTACAGTATTTCATATTTTCTGTCCATTTCTGGTTGCATCAGAAAATAATAATTCCAGGTCTGCTCAGAGGAGTGACTTAGACTGAATTTCATTTTAACTTCCGAGACATAATCCAGTCAAAGTTAAGCACCCTTGATCCCACACAGTTTGATGCAGAAGAATTAAATGTGTGTTCATATAACGAAATGTTACATACATTTCAGATGTAACTAAACATCCCTATTAATACAAAAATGATTAATTTATCACTGTGGCATGAATAAAATATGCCATCTTTGACATGAAAGAATGGATTCACAGATGTATAAAATTAGTGTCTGGTTTTTGTCTTCTTTGTTTGCAAATTAGGACTTTGAATATTCAAAATACTATCTGTATTATTTATTTGTTTATTGCATTAAGAGGTACATAGTCATGGTGTTTCATATCAGGTACAATATATTAAAATGTTGCCAAGCTACATAGAAATACATGCATCAAGCTATATTTTTTATATAACTAGAGAAGAAAACACGCCGTATCTATGAAATGATGTTGATCTGAAAGAATCAGTTACTATATTTTAAAAATATATACAGATATATTTGCTGTAAAACAAAGGCTTGGTTCCTCATTAGCAAAACATAAGTTCCTTTGGCTCCAAAGAGAATTCATTGCAGCACTGAATCTGAACCATGGATACAGTGATTGTTGTAAGATCGAAAATAAGTTTAATTATTAGCTGGGACTTCTGACACATGGTGAACCTTTAATTATTAGCTGGGACTTCTGGAAGGCAGTTCTTGCACAGGGGCACTGCTGATGGCACCAGGTTTATTGTAGGTCTTCGCTCAAGTCACATGAGGATAGCATTGGCCCTTAATTCAAGGCGGAATTATTCATGTCACTTCTTTGCTTATTTATAGAGGTTGTTCACCCAGCCATGCCTGACGGAAATAGAACGGATGGATTTACACATTCTGTGAGAGATACATTGAGTCAACAAAGTCTATTATTTCACCTGTAATATTAGTATTTGAATTATAAAAGCAGCAGATTGAAATGAGGCGATGGAACACCATAAATTAGTGGGGTGGGGGGTGGGGAGTCATTTGTAGAAAACTACAAACCTAAAGTTACTGCCTTTTGCTTTCCTCCCAACACACAACACTCTCTGCCTTTCACTCAGTTATACCTTACAAAGGGAAAACATGTTTGTTAATTTCACCCATAGGTCAGGACTATGAAGGCAAATATGAGTTGGATGAGACCCTCTTCTAGGTAAGTGTGCACAGGATTGCACCTGTTAGCTTCAACAGCAACATGTGACCTGGTCTGAAGGCACATTAAGCCACTGCCTTACAGAAGTGAACTGGTCTCGGTAGTTCCTGGTTAGGAGACCTCCTTCAAACCACATATACACTGCCTTTAGCTTCGTGATGGAAGAAATATGTTATATAAATGTAATTTTAACAAAATATTAGGGCTGCAGGGTTTACTCAACTAATGGCTAGATAAACAGCAGAAAATTTTTTTAACCATTATTTATAATACAAGTGATTAGAAAAGCTAGATAAAGAGACTACCTCTTAATTCCTACTCTGTTTGCCTTTTCCTTCAGGCCTTCCATCCACCATTTTACTTCTTGTTTTCTAATTTTTCCATCTATACACCAGGCATTTTGTTTTAAGAATAATCAACACATATCTAAGCAAACTAAGAAATCTACAGAACTTCAGTTTTGAAACTTACTTTGTCATCTCCTTTCTCCATAATGGAAGAAAGACTTTAGTTTACCATTCCTGTCCCAACCCCCAAAAAGAGTGTACCTAATCGAGTAAATATAATTGTTAGCCATTGCAAACATGTACCAAACTGAAGGCTTCCTTTTTTCTTTAGGACAAAAGTCCTCTCTGTTAGATGTGGTTTAATGCCAAACACTGTGCTAGTGCAAGAAAACGCTACATTACTTTGGGCAAAACTACCGCAAAGGTGTGCGGTTTTTATCAAAATGCAAAATTTACCAACTGGGAAATTGACAGGATCTGAGCAGAGCATAGAGGGAGAATTTAACTCTGCTCTGTCAAACTGTAGTCCTGAGTGTTATGTACTGAAGTTCTCATCCTGGGCCAGCAGGGGGATACTGTAGATAGTTTTCACTCAGGTCCACATATGCAAATAAGGAATTGAAAGTGACGTTCAGTGATTGGATAGTTACAGAAAGTGGTTACTGTTGCATTGTAGTTGAGCTCTATATAAGCAGGCTGGCTGAACCCTTCAGTTCAGTTCTGTTCTGGCCTGTGAATAAACAAGAGCTGTTTGAAGAATCGCTGTGTCGTCTGATATGTTCACCCACAACTTAACACTGAGGAAAAATCTTCCCCTCAAACTAGTATTTGCAGTGGAAGGAAATGCTAGGTGAGCGCATCAGCTCTGTGTACACCCTGAATTTCTAGGTGAACTTATGTTTCTGAGTTGGATCAGGTTAGTAGCAATATGCCTTGAGGCAGATCAGGAACTTCATAAGCTTTTAAGTAGTTTTGTGGCCTTGGTTTGTCTAGGCCACACACAACCCAGGCCACACACTCACCCCACCCCAGATGAAATAGAGCAGATGTTATAGCCATTTAAAAATTCCCCATCATGGTGGATGGGGAAGGGGAACAGAGTTTATATTTGTTTTTAGATAGATCTAAGTGGGTCATGAAGAATGAATAGGAAAGACACGGAGTGGCTCTGAAATAGATTTAGATGTTTCCCAAAGCTAGAGAGACGTATTGAATTTTGCAGCCAGTGCACATCCCTTCAAAACACCCACTGGTGCCAACAGGGAATTTCCCTGTATTTCTGGCGGCCATTAACAAAGACTATGGCCGTAAAAACCATTATTTTGAAATACTTCAGTCACGGCTTCCTGCCTTTATGCATTAATCATCTCTCGCTGGAATCATTGCTCCACGTGTTTTCCACTTCTTGTTTTTGTGTGACTGGGGTCCCCCACCATTAATGCAGTGTCATTCCCTTTTCCTTTTAGAGACCTTTCTGCTCCTAGCTTCCTTGGCAGGGCAGAGGATGATGGAAGGTCTGAGGCATGTTTGGAAAAAGTGGTGCTGGCCATTCCCATCCTCAGCTTTGCCTGCCTAATCAAGCTCCTTCATCTTATCTAATCTCATCATCACTCATCAAAGCAATACTAGGCCCTTCTACGTCCTTTGTGTGCTTTTGAGGAGACAGTGGGTCCCTCCCTTATGTAATGCTCTTATTATGCATTAGCATAATTTATATTGCCTTTCCACAATGGTGTGGGTTTATTTTATGAGTTGGCATAAAGACACACATACAGTGGTACCTCAGGTTACATACGCTTCAGGTTACAGACTCCGCTAACCCAGAAATAGTACCGGGTTAAGAACTTTGCTTCAGGATGAGAACAGAAATCATGCTCCGGCGGCGCAGTGGCAGCAGGAGGCCCCATTAGCTAAAGTGGTGCTTCAGGTTAAGAACAGTTTCAGGTTAAGAACAGAGCTCCAGAACGAATTAAGTTCTTAACCCAAGGTACTACTGTATATATACCGGTAAGTTCCCGAACCAAATACAACTGCAGTGCACCATTTCACATGCTGCTGCATGTGAGACTGCAAGCTGCATGTGTCGTGTGGGGTGCCTTCCTCCATAGATGCCCTCACAGGCTCTACTGATCTGATAGTGCCAGAGGAACATGACAGTTTGTCGGCCACCACAGTGTAAATGGCTGGTCCAACCCTAAATGTCTGACCCTATGCGGAGGCATACCTAGGATACCCTGTGCCCTTGGCAAGGAGCTGTATCCCCCCCCCCTTTGAAAAAAAATCACTTTACAGTAATGACCACATTAGACCACATTAGAAATTACTACATTTTATGCGACCCAAGTACTCAAAGTGTTCAGAGTGAGGGCAAGGTGAGGAGGAAGAGCAAAAAATATATATTTGCACACCTTTGTGCTGCAGTGCGAAAAGGGCGGGAAGCTTCTCATGTGTTTTATCTCCCCACACTCATAGTGTTGCTTCGCCACACACACTCAGGGCTTTTTGTCAGCTGGAACTTGCCAGAACTCAGTTCCAGCACACACACGCATGGGCCTGCGCACTGGGGTGTGTGTGTGTGTGGTTTCACCAGCCCCTTTTGCCAACCAGCTCTCATTCCTATACAGTGGTACCTCAGGTTAAGACCTTAATTCGTTCTGGAGGTCCGTACTTAACCTGAAACTGTTCTTAACCTGAAGCACCACTTTAGCTAATTGGGCCTCCCGCTGTCGCTGCGCCACCGGAGCACGATTTCTGTTCTCATCCTGAAGCAAAGTTCTTAACCTGAAGCACTATTTCTGGGTTAGCGGAGTGTGTAACCTGAAGCGTATGTAACCTGAAGCGTATGTAACCCGAGGTACCACTGTACTGGCTTCCTTTGCACTTCCCAGTTCTCATTTCCATGGAACAATTTTTACATTGTGTGGCCCCTCACTTTTCCATATTAGTGATTTTGCAACCGCCCCTTTCCCCCCAGTTTTACTGTAAATCCTCCCATGGATGCTGGACAACACCCGTCCCCACCCCACCCCGTTGCCTCTTGTAAAGTAGAAGCACGCTTGACAAAATTGTTCAGGTATACAAGTCTCATCTGCTGTAATTCCTACCTGATACCAGTCTCCTGAGGTTATAATGAAAGATATGCTTGTTTAATGATAACTTGCCGCCACACCTTCTAGGTAATCTTTCTTTTCCTGGAAAAGCATGTCCTACCCTTTCTGAACAGCTGAGAGAGCAAAGTACACTTCATACGTGTGAAACAGCCTGCAGTTATTGCATAACTGCAGTTGCATGAGGGCATTTTAAAACAGCCTGAGAAGGAAGGAAGGAAGGAAGGAAGGAAGGAAGGAAGGAAGGAAGGAAGGAAGGAAGGAAGGAAGGAAGGAAGGAAGGATGAAGGAGAGTGGTAAATGAAATAAATTGGTTGCTCCAGGATAAATTTCAGCTTCTGAACAGTCTGTAAAGCCTGCTCTAATCAAAGAAAAGAAGGAGATAGAAAAACTCTGAGAAGGAAGAGTTGAAGAATTGGATAAAACAGGTGATGCGTGCAACAAAATGTTGCAGTACTGAACGCTCCATTCCATCTCCCCTTTCCCTGCTGCTGCTGTTTGTGTGTAGATTGTTTTCTGTATATTTGCCAGTTCGGGTGGAAATTTTTGTTGAAATGCAGGAAATGCATGAGACTTTTTCCCATGCCAAAATTCCAAATAGCTTTCTAAACACATTGGTTTAAACAGCAGTTTGAAAGTTGGGTAAAGTAATCCATGCACTTAATATGGGTGGGACAAGGAGAAGGCTATTAATAAAAATTCCTGAGGCATCTTAATAGGACTACTGGTAGCACAACGTAAACATAAACGCCTGCTGAAAACCAGACCTATGCAGGCAGTTAAGAAAGCCTCCTTCCACAACGGTTAATTGGTGTCTGTTTTTAACCTTTTAATGGTTTTTATTTTATAATTTTATGTTTTTACTGCTGTAAGCTGCTTTGATATATTTTTATGACACAAAGGCATACAATTTTTTATAATAAATAAAAATAAATAAGAACCTTATATTTTGTGGTTTTTTAAAAAAACAATTTTAATAAAGGCCCCCCCCCCCGAACCCTGGGTATAGCAGTATGGTGAGTGTGATGTGAATTCTGCTCTTGGGATTCCTAGCTGTTGTTCTATGCTGTTGCCCATCCCTTCACTACAATTGCCAGAGTTCATTTGGGAAGGGGTAAAGGACTGCTAAACCATGGGGTAATTAAAGTGTGGATAATTAACTTCTAGCATCAAAGCAAACTGTGCTACACGATATGGCAATTGCTTAACCTAGCTAGAAGCCTGTAGATTAATCTAACAAACAAACACCCAATTTCCCAGCACAATAGTACTGTAGGTGATAGTTGCTTCATTTGGCCATGAAGAATAAGTGATAAAACTGATGATGAAATAACTTTTATTGGACCAACTGTTTTTAATGCATTGCTTTGCAAGTTTTCTAGCAGTGCCTGATTTTTTTCCATATAACTTTAAAACTTGCATATGGTGGTGATGGTAGCTTTCCTTCTAGTGCAAGTAGTGCCTTCTCAGTTGGGACATGTGTTGGAGAAGATCTGAAGTTCAGAGCTTACTCCCCACAAAAACCCTGATGAGAAGAACATAAGAAGATCCTGCTGGGTCAAGCTGGTCCATTAGTCCAGCTTGCTGTTCTCACGGTGCCTGTGGGAAACTTTTAAGCAGGGCCTAGGCCCAAGAGCCCTCTCTCCTCCTGCAGCTTCCAGTAACCACCATTCAGAAGCATTCCTGCCTCCAACCATGAAGGCAGAACATAGCCACCATGGCTGGTAGCCACTGATAGCTCTCTCCTCCACGAATTTGTCTACTCCAATACCAGTCCTGCCACAACTTCACTGGCTGCCAATTAGATTCCGGGTGCAGTTCTAAGTGCTGGTGTCGACCTTTAAAGCCTTACACAGCTCAGGACCTCAACACCTTAAGGATCGCCTCTCCCCATACAAACGAACCCAGACCCTGCGCTTGTCATCTGAGGCCCTTCTCAATGCTCCCCCCCCCCCATGCCAGAGAGGTTTGGAGGGTGGCAAGAAGAAGAAGAGGAAGAAGGAGGAGGAGGGGGAGAAGAGTTTGGATTTGATATCCCGCTTTATCACTACCCAAAGCGGCTACCATTCTCCTTTCCCTTCCTCCCCCACAACCAACACTCTGTGAAGTGAGTGAGGCTGAGAGACTTCAGAGAAGTGTGACTAGCCCAAGGTCACCCAGCAGCTGCATGTGGAGGAGCGGGGAATCAAACCCAGTTCCCCAGATTACGAGACTACCACTCTTAACCACTACACCACAACAGGCTTTTCTGTGGTGGATCCCTGATTGTGGAGTGCTGTCCCCAGAGAAGCTCGCCTGGTGCCATCACTACATGTCTTTAGGCACCAGGCAAAAACATTCCTCTTTACCCAGTCTTATGGCTATTGAATAATCTATGCCATGTGAATGTGTGGAGAAGTGGTCTGTTATTATGATGATTAATTTACTATTAGGCTGTCTGTCATTATGTTTTTATTATTGATGTTCTGGGGTTTTTTTATGTTGTACAACGTCATGGGATCTTCTCATAAAGTGCAGTATATAAAATGAATGAATGAATGAATGAATGAATGATTGATCTACTTTAAGAGCTGTCCTAGCTATGCGCAGCATGAGGAAGTACTTTCTTTTATCTGATTGCACAGGGTTCTGACTTGCATGCACAAAGCAGGTTCCTCTCTTCAGATCGCCAACACATGGTGGGCTGAGGATGGCAGGGCACATGATGTGGCACATGGCATGAATGAGCACAGCCTCATTCTTCGTCTCATGTGATGGGAAACACAGGGAGGGAGAATAACTATGGGGATCTGCTCAAAGGTATCCAGTAATTTCATGGCTGAACACAAATTTAAATATTGCTTTCGCAACTCCAAGAACAGCAATTTATCCACCACATCTGTGGCTCCCACATGACTTCATTCTGCCTTTGCCTTTGGTTTAAACAAGATGCCAATTAAAGGGGAAGTCTTCTGTCATGGGAAAATGTCATGGGCTGAACCAGGGCTACAGTGTTGCCCAGAATGACATCTAGTGTAAAAGGATAGTGATTATTAGAATTATATATTAAATTTAGAGGTGCAAGAGTGTAAAGGTGCATAAATGTTGCAGGGGATATATTTAACAGCAAGGTTAGATTTAGAGTGAATAAAAGCTAGGGGTTTGGGTTGCAAGGGTTAATGAAAGCTTCCATCCAGGAGGGTTCATGAATTCGCATTGGTCTGAGGATCTATGGATCAAGTGGAAAGGCCACTGTCGTTCAAACTGATTTTGAACTTTGGAGTTGAAGCAGCGCTGACAGGGCAAGAAGTCATGAATGTTAAGCACAGCTACTGCCTTTCCCCTTCCTTGGCTGCGATTTTATTTCACAATTTTTCTACCAGTTGATTCTGGTTCTGCCTAGTATCAGACTCAAACACTGTTTGATCTTTGGCAGAGACAGACAGAGAGAGGAATAACTATGCAACAGCTTGCCTCTGTTCTACTACACTTGCTAAGAAGGGAAATATTTGGGGTTTTGTGGGAGCACATCAGAAGCACTGGGAACTCACCCGTTTGGCTTAATATTCAAGATTCACATAGACCAAGCCTCTCTGCAGGTTAACCTAAGACCCACTGTGCTCACTTTATCTGTCAGAATGTGTTCCTTAACCTCTGCAGATCAGTGGAAACATAACACAGCTTACTGTCTCCTTAAGACAATGTACGAGTCACGTTTCTTCTTTATTTGTTTAAAGTTTTGTGCGATGGTTCTGGGAAGTCTGCACCAGGGAGCAAGCAGGTAACACATGTGTGCTTGTGGAAGAGAAATAGGAACTAGCTTCTGCTCATTAGTATAATAAGCTCCTGCCATTCACCTTCTCCCAAAGTTAGCTTCACTCTTCTTTGGAGAAAATAAAACTAGAGGATCCAGCAAAGTGACAAGGCAGGTAACCTACACAGATACTGTTCCCCACTTCTCCAACAAGTGAGAAGTTCCAGGAGTGCAGCACTTACTCAGCTATAGTTTTCCTTTGGAAGAAGGTCGCAGTGGAGGCTTATTGGTGTTATTGCAGTATTTGCAGTTACTGTATTTACAAATATATACAGCTTGAGCATCGGAGATACTTCAACAGTAAGATGCTTCAAAGTCTAACACACACCTTTCTTCTTCTGTCTGCAGTAGGTCTCAAACTACAGTCTGTTATTCACACAGAAGTATTGGGTTATAGCATCCTCAGCAGGGAGTGGGTGTGTTGGACGAGGGGAAGTATCCTCTTTCATTATGTTTGCTGGCCTTTTAGAAGACTAGCTATTGAGAGCAATCCTTCAGTTGTTAAGTTCCTGTGGCCACATATCACTTATACTTAACAATGAAGAGATAAACTTGCAAGACCTGGCCAGGGCTATTGTCCAAAGCCTAATCTTCCAAGTTGGATGGGATCCTGGAACTATCCAATAAATTCCTCCTCATATTTTCCTACAACACCCATACAAATCTACAAATCTTGGGAGCTGTACCTGTGTGTGTATATATGTGAATGTGTGTGCATGTACCTACAACAAATGTGAAAACATGGCCTGTACCCACATATTGTGTTTTAGTTGTTTGGTTTGTTTGCTTGTTTGCTTGCATGCTTGCTTGCTTTGATATTCAGACTACCTGGATGTTAGCAAACGTGAGATTAAGTTGTTGTTACTGAATAACCCAGGCTTGTGCTCCAGGGAGGTGACTTCAGTGCTGCTAATGCAGCGGTTTGACGACACTCCTGGAGGCTCTGGAGACAGGCAGATGTCAACAGCAGCAGCAGCAACAACAACAAAAACAACAACAAAAATTCCTTCCAGTAGCACCTTAAAGACCAACTAAGTTAGTTCTTGGTATGAGCTTTTGTGTGCATGCGTATCTGAAGAAGTGTGCATGCACACGAAAGCTCATACCAAGAACTAACTTAGTTGGTCTTTAAGGTGCTACTGGAAGGAATTTTTTTTGTTTTGACTATGGCAGACCAACACGGCTACCTATCTGTAACTGGAACAATAACAACAACAGAATAACAATAAAACTGACTCCTGTGGCACCCCACATTGGAGGGCCCATTGGGCCATACGGCATCCCCCCAGCCCCACCCTCTGAAGTCTGCCATCCATGTAGGACTGGAACAACAGTAAAACAGTAGCACTTTCATTGCCCCACACACCTTGGCCTCTGGCCCCACCAACTCCTGGAATGTGGCCCTGGAAGCTTGCCCATAGAGGAATGTGGCCCTCAAGCTGAAAATGCTTCCCCACCCCACTCCAGAATGTGTAGTGCATGTGGGAAAATGCTCTGATGCAAGGAGAAATGCTCTGGTAATTGGTTATACATCAAAGGTAATATTTAGCCCAGCAGAACCTAAATGCTTCACAGGTACTCTGGGTGGTTAAATATTTGCCTTTAAAACACACATATGAAGAACAAGATATTACAGCCACCTTCAAATATCTCAAGGGCTGTCACATGGAAGATGGAGCAAGCTTGTTTTCTCCTGCTTTGGAGGGAAGGACTCAAACCAATGGCTTCCAAGTTTCAAAAAAGGAGATTCCAACTAAACATCAGGAATACATTTCTGACAGTAGGAGCTCTTCCACAGTGAAACAGACTCCCACAAGAGGTGGTGTACTCTTTTTCATTGGAGGTTTTTAAGCAGAGGTTGGATGGTCATCTGTCATGGATGCTTTAGTTGAGATTCCTGCACTGCAGGAGAGCCAGTGTGGTGTAGTGGTTAAGAGCGGTAGACTCGTAATCTGGTGAACTGGGTTCGCGTCTCTGCTCCTCCACATGAAGCTGCTGGGTGACCTTGGGCTAGTCACACTTTCCTGAAGTCTTTCAGCCTCACTCACCTCACAGAGTGTTTGTTGTGGGGGAGGAAGGGAAAGGAGATTGTTAGTCGCTTTGAGACTCCTTAAGGGGAGTGAAAGGCGGGATATCAAGTTCAAACTCTTCTTCTTCTTCTTCTTCTTCTTCTTCTTCTTCTTCTTCTTCTTCTTCTTCTTCGGGGTTGGACTAGATGACCCTCTTGTCCCTTCCAACTCTACAGTTCTATGAGTCTATGTTTCACTGTGTAAATATGCTTCTGATAAGCAGATTTCTTCACCAGACCCTGCAATTCATAATCTTCTGGTTTGTGTAGGTAGGAGACACAGAGAGATATAGTAACTTCAATCAGTCCTCTCAGAAGCTATCTCTCACCTATTCAGAACCCAAATCAAAGTATCCTGATTTGATTTTGGTAATTACGTTTACCGAGTAGACCTATCAGTATGGAGTAGGTTGAGGCCAGGAGATGCAATCATGAAATCTGCAGACAGACTGGGCTGAGTGTGGTCTGGTGAGCTGTGCATGAGCAGAAAGGAATTGCCATGAGCGTTGGACTTGTGCACGATTCCCTCCCCTCTTCTTATCAGGACGTCACAACTTACTGCATCCCTGATTCGTTGTGTCACCCGTGGGGCTCTGCTGTGCCAATTCCCATACCTCCGTCTGAAGAAGGGGTCCTATTGTGGGTGAAGTGGCCTTAGAGAGTGCCTGTGCCACAACTGCTTTACCGAAATGGCTTGAAAAATCTGTTTAAAGCTGGCTTAAAGTTTATTTTTAAACATAATTTTTAGCTGCCATGCCAAAGGCATCTCTGTCCTGGCCCCTTCAACCATAATACCTTGCTCTGAGGGCCCATTCTCAAATTGCAGCAGAGACCACTGATACTACTGCAGCAGGGGGGATCTGTCCACATCAGGCCCAGGATAGGATTGCACAAATCAATGTTGATCAAAGCAGAGACACATAAAAATTAAAATAACAAGGCCCTCCTGAAGAAAAACAAAATCATAGGGTAAAACATCTTTTACTTGTCAGGCAGGTTAAGGTGAATTTTCCACTATTTCAAAAGGTCACACCTGTTAAATTTATGACTCAGAAGTCAGGGAGAGGTTTTCCTTTCTTCTTTTCTTCTGATTTCCTCTCCTTTTCTCTTTGGTTTAATTATTTTAAAATTGTACTTCAGGCATTAACTTAAGCACTGTAGCACTAAAACATTTTAAAAGCACTGAAAAACAATACTAGTTTTTCTAATAATATAAAAGGTGGTATCTGTTGAAAGAATTAACAAGTAACTAGTACAGATACTTGTTATTATTGATTATTTATTCAGCATTCTTGGTGCTAAGTGGCTCGTGCGTAAGTCCAATGGGCAAGGTCTGCCCAAAGTTAAGCACTTTAAATTTCACACTCCGGAGGAGTAGGTGTGATAATCTGTTGGAGCAAAACCAACAAAGACTCATGTGGCGCCATGAAGACTGACACAAGCTTCTATGGGTCAATTGCTTTTGAGCGCCTAATAAAATGGACTCTGCCCCATGGAAATTTATGCCACAACAAAATTGTTAGTCTTTACAGCCGCCCAAGTTTTGTTCTTTAAGTTTCATGAATTTCAGAGAACAAGAACAGCACACACGTAAACCTTTCATACTAAAATAAATGATGTGTTACGAGTCTTGTTTTGGTTGGAACTCTATGCAGAGTTCTGGGGACAACACTTAAGGCATGCATATGGTGGGAAAGCATAGATTGCTTACAGAATCTGGGGGAGCGGTAATGAGTTGTCTGTGAGTGTAAAATTAGAGTGAGGTGAGCCTCAAACCTTGAATCTCAAGGTCAGAATTGCCTCACACATTCTTGGGGCATTCTCACAGAGGTGACCTCACAGAACTGTGGAAAATGCCAAATTGAATGTTACTGAAGCAAAAGCCTTCCACTGTGCAAGAGTTTAAAAACAAAGTTGTAATTACACGGAAGAAAAATGAGTCCCAAAGTCCATTGTTAGCAGGGAGGAGCAAGCAGAGGCAGCAGTTTAGCAAATGCTAAATGGGACATGCAAAAATAGTTCTGTCATGTAAACAGGGATAATGACACGGTTACTGACAATTCCCACAGAGCAACAGACAATTTCCGAAAGGCACATTAGTACTGAGTTGACAATCTGTGTGGAGAGAAGATTTCACCTTGATACTAATCTGAAGTGTATGAAAATTAGAATCTCAGCAGAAATTCCTGATACGCTGTGTAACTTGTTCGATTATTTTTTTAAGAAAACATGGCAGGCCAAGAACAATGGAAGCAAGAGCAGGAGAGAGCTGTTGAGTATATGCCCTGCTTTTGGGTTTCCCAGAGACATCTGGTTAGCCGCTATAGAGAACAGGATGCTGGACTGGATAGGCCTGCAGGACTCTTGTTAAGTTCATTCGTTCATGCAAGGAAAATGCTCCAGAGACTTAGAGCAAGCAAGACACAGTATATTGTGATACTTAGAGGTAGGGCAGGGAAAGTCAATGTGGTTTCCTCCAGATGTTGTTGGATTCCACTTCCATCAGTCCTAGCTAGCATGGCCAATGGTCAAGGAGTAGAGGACATCACATTGACAACCCCTGAATTCAGGACAGATAAAGTGCTTTTTCACACGGTGTGTAGTTAAATTATAGCATTCGCTCTCACAAAAGGCGGTGATGACCACCAACTTGTATGCCTTTAAAAGAGAATTGGTCAAATTCATTGAGGATAAGGCTATCAATGGCTATGTTATACCTCAACTGTCAGCAGCAGTATGCATCTGAATACCAGTTGCTGGAAGCTACAGGAGGGCAAAGTGCTGTTGTACTCAAGTTCTGCTTGCAGGATTAGGATGAGAACTTGTAGCCATTATTCTAAAATGCTACAGTTTCACAGAACTTTACAGAACACTTCACTGTAGAATATTACCTTTATCTTGTGAACTACCCTGAGATCTTAGGATGAAGGGCGATACAGTGGTACCTCGGGTTAAGTACTTAATTCATTCCGGAGATACTTTCTTAACCTGAAACTGTTCTTAACCTAAGATACCACTTTAGCTAATGGGGCCTCCCACTGTTGCTACACCACCACCGCGTGATTTCTGTTCTCATCCTGAAGCAAAGTTCTTAACCCAAGGTACTATTTCTGGATTAGCAGAGTCTGTAACCTGAAGCGTATGTAACCCGAGGTCCCACTGTATATAAATTTAATAATTAAAATAAATATTACCTGGCACATATGTACATACACCTCTTAGTTCCAGGTGTTACGAAAAAGGAGCAATGCAGCAGCGAGCAGCAGCTGCAGCTGGCTGGAAAGCCAAACAGGATGTTGATGTTTGTGACTGTTACCGTGTGAAGAAAGGGGCAGTCCATTCACTGTACTGAGCACCGGATGTTAGCTCAGTGTGTCATCTGACCTGTACTGGAAGTACATGGGTGGAGTCTATTCTCTCTCTCTCTGTTGGTGTTAAGAGAGTGCAGACATGTTTCTCTGTACTGCTGCAAAAGACAGAAATAAAGGCATGTAAATACATTTCTGTCTGTCTCTTTCCCCTCCCTGGGGATAGCAGGGAGGAGAGGGAGGAGTGGTGTGTTCTTCTCACGTTGAGGAGGATCGCCGATAAGAGACCTCGCCTGTATCCTGCCGGGAGTCGCAGACGGGGAGGTCAACAAGGAAATCAGCCGGGTGCCTGGAGAGTGTCACATTCCTCTGACAAGGCTTGATTCCAACAGGTTGCATATGATGCATTTGTGAATCCACAGACTCCACCAGACAACCTGTTTATTAAATCTTCATCCTGATTTGCTTGCACAAAGCTAACCTGGAGGTTAGACATGTCTGGTCCTTTACTGGGTATTTGTTCTGATTGGCTTGCACAGTGGTTATGCATCATCACAATGATCATGCTTGTTCATCTCACACTTTTCCATGCATTTCCCCATCACCTTTCAGCTACAAATATTCCTTAAAAATAATATAGTAATAATGTGGATTTGTTGTTTTAGGGCAACAGAGCTCTTTAGTCCCCTTTAATTGTGCATTTCTAATACGTGTTCAGGGACACAGGTGGCGCTGTGGGTTAAAGCCTCAGCGCCTAGGACTTGCTGATCGAAAGGTCGGCGGTTCGAATCCCTGCAGCGGGGTGCGCTCCCGCTGCTCGGTCCCAGCGCCTGCCAACCTAGCAGTTCGAAAGCACCTCCGGGTGCAAGTAGATAAATAGGGACCGCTTACCAGCGGGAAGGTAAACGGCGTTTCCGTGTGCAGCTCTGGCTCGCCAGATGCAGCTTTGTCACGCTGGCCACGTGACCCGGAAGTGTCTCCGGACAGCGCTGGCCCCTGGCCTCTTGAGTGAGATGGGCGCACAACCCCAGAGTCTGTCAAGACTGGCCCGTACGGGCAGGGGTACCTTTACCTTTACCTTTTTAATACGTGTTCAAAGCCTTCCCTGCCTCAAAATTTGACAGTGAGGAGAGAACCCCTGGCAGTAAATTGTGGTTGGCGGCTTTCTGCAACCACAGCAAACATTTGGCTGGTTTGCACACAACTGTTTCCTTGGCATGCCTGTAAAACCATGCAAAACGTATTTCTTTGTGAATGTTATTTAACTCATGATTCCACATTCATTTCATCTTGACAGGTGGGAAGGAAATGCTGTAAATGGCTCTTATTTGTCTCCTGTGCTCTATCTAATTAAAAGTGTCTTTAATTGTTTTAATTAATTCTCCTCCCTTCCCCCTCACAGAAGATTAGAAGCATGTAAGAGAAATTGAAAACAATTCCCCACAGGCTAGAATATGTTTGGTAACAGAAGTTCAATAAGTAAAGGAAAAAGAAAAAGAAAAAGAAGATGTCCTGTAATTAGTTGATGATATCTGCGTTAGGTTGTCCCAACCCTTTTCACTCCCAGAATACAAAAAGCAGCATTGAGATCTCTGATAACTCAGGTTTAATTAAAAGGCAAATAAAGGTGCGTTTTTACAGTGTTATCTACATGAGAAAGTACTAGGCAGAGAAGTTTAAAATCCTATATGGGGGAGGTGTAGTTCTTAAAATAAATGACATTATTCAGTCCTTAGATAAAATGGCTGCATAATCTGTATATGTATATATTTAAAGCAGCCTTTAATTCACCGCATATTCCTAATAAAAGCAGATTTCTGTGCTGGTCACCATCCTATATTTCAGTTTTCCATATATATTTTAATAGGACTTGCCAGATTTTCCTGGTCATTTATATGCTTAAAAAAATCTGTCTGTTACAGTATCTACAAAACACTTGGTTTTTAAACAGTCATAACTTGTTTTCTGAATAACCTCCTACAATTGGTTAGAGATAAAGTAATCTACACTTTATCATCCCTTGCTATAAATTTCAACTTAGGTAAGGCGCAGAAGACCATTTTTGTGAGCCAACATCCACACAGGACCTTCTGATATCCCCAGCCCCCTCTTCTTTGTTTCCCAGTCACTCTCATAGCAAGTAGGTTATGACTCAGCACGTCTCACCACAACTGTAAACTGGGTAGGATTTCCTCCATCTGTTGATTTACTTATGCACGTATTCACCTTCTGACTCAGGGTGCTTATCAGTCAAATGAAACTCCCTCTGGGACTCTCTCTGATCACGTCTGCTTTCCCTTTGAAACACATTCAGCATATCTATCAAGTTTCTAATGGCCACTTCTCTGTAAAACTTCAGATTTTGAAGGCTACCCTATAATAATTATTTAGTAGACTTGTTAGCTGCTTATTACCCGAAAGTCTTCAAGTCACTTGCAACACATTTTTAAAAAACCACATTACAGTGGTACCTTGGTTCTCAAACTTAATCCGTTCTGGAAGTCTGTTCCAAAGCATTCCAAAACCAAAGCATGCTTTCCCATACAAAGAAATGCAAAATGGATTAATCCCTTCCAGACTTTTAAAAACAACCCCTAAAACAGCAATTTAACATGAATTTTACTATCTAACGAGACCATTGACCCATAAAATGAAAGCAACAAACAATGTACTGCAGTCACACAATCAATCAATCAGTAGCTGAACTGGGTTCCACAGTCACAAAATCAAAACGAAAAAGAGCCACAAAAAACAAAAATGCAAAATAAATAGCAAAAACAGACAGACCTCAGCGTAACACTCAAAACATTGTTAGTCTTCAAAATGATATGCCTTCCAACTAACCACTGATGACCAAGTATTAAATTGGGACACCAAGTCTTTGGCTCCAAGTAAAATGTTGCTTCATCTCCATTATTGCTATATTACTTTTTTTTAGTTCTATATGCAATGGTGTGGTGGAGGAGGAACTCAGGGGAGCATAGCTCTAGGCTTTTACAGAGCGCAAGTGATGCCGTTGTCCTCCTGAACACCAGAGAAACTGACCTTGCTCTTGCAAGTGAATGAAGTGATAACGAGGCTTCCAGGTTTGTGACATAGACAAAGTCAGAAAATGAGAAAAAGAACCAAACTGAGGCTCAAGACTTCTTTCCTTTGATGGGGCTCCTGCGTCTACTTCCCGCTAGCAGTTTAAATGATAATATTTCTTTGTAAGATTGCTTACATTTCTCATTAAAAGCAAATGGTTGCATTTCAGCTGGCTGAAGATCTTTTGGTAAAGCTCAGTGTGTCTTACATGTTAAACCTACGCAGTCAAAACTAAGCACCATTAAGTTCAATTGAGATACGCCTAGGAAACTATGCATAGGATTGCAGTCATTATTTAACAATGTAGGGCAGTTCTTGCGGGTAGATCAACACAGCTGTCAGCCATTTTGGATTCTCTTTGGGGCTGGAGCTATGGGGACTATTGTGATGAGCTCCTGCACTTCAAAGTTTATCACTCCTCTAGTGTCTGTGGGAGCTTGTGTTTAAATTACCCAGAAGCAGAGGAAAGGGAAAATTAATAAGGCAGATGGGTGATACCCTTGGTGAAGAGCAGTATAGAAATATTTTAAATCAATACATCTAAATACATAAATAAGCAGCTATGTACACGCTGACCTTGAAAAGGGATTAAAGTCACCAACATGTCTTTTCTTCATCCCAGTTATAATCAATCAATGGGTTGTATCAGCAGCTTTCTTGATAATCAGGTGGAGATAGACATCTGCAATAAGCACATGATGGAAGACCACATAGAATCAAGTCGTCTGAAGGAGACGACGCTGCAAAGTAAGACTAAAATAAGGTGGTTTTCTGAAAGTGTGGTATGAAGCCCATTGCACGTTGGACGTTCAGGCAACCTCACTTCAGTGTCAGTCCTGCCTCACGGTGATGAGAACAACCTGGTTTTGCAAATTCATTCAGAGCCGGCTGTTAGGATTCCCATCTATGTAACTGTTCAATAACTGAAAATAGTCACAGATGCCACTCTATGGATGACATTGCAGAAGTTCTCTGATAGCCTCTTAAAAGCAGCTACTGAAATTCAGCCGCAATCACACTTCCAATACTATTCTAAAGTGCACTGGGAGCTACTCTGAGAAGAAAATGAATCTTGTTTTGCTGGCTTCTGCCAAAGGGCTCTTTAGCTTTGCAAGGAATGCTTTATCTTCCTCTTAGAAAGCAAAAGTAGTTCCATTTTGGAATCATTACTCTAAAAAGGTACATTAAGACTTCCAAACATCATTGCAAGAGATATCTTCTAGACGTCCAAAATAAAAGCTAGATGTATCTCATGCATGGGATGCAGGTGGCGCTGTGGGTTAAACCACAGAGCCTAGGACTTGCCGATCAGAAGGTCGGCAGTTTGAATCCCCATGACGGGGTGAGCTCCCGTTGCTCGGTCCCTACTTCTGCCAACCTAGCAGTTCGAAAGCACGTCAAAGTGCAAGTAGATAAATAGGTACCGCTCTGGCGGGAAGGTAAACGGCGTTTCCGTGCGCTGCTCTGGTTCTCCAGAAGAGGCTTAGTCACGCTGGCCACATGACCTGGAAGCTGTACACTGGCTCCCTCGGCCAATAAAGCGAGATGAGCGCCGCAACCCCAGAATCAGCAATGGCCAGGGGTCCCTTTACCTTTACCTTATCTCATGCAGGCGTGCATAACTTAAGAAGAATTGAATTTTAGAGTTGGAACGGTCTTGAGTGTCATCTAGTTCAACCTCCTATGCAGTGTTGTGACCCACCAAACCCACTACAAGCCAAACACCATATATGAGCCTAACAGAGATTCAATAAACCACCTGCTTCCCCCACCTTCCTGAGACTGTAGAAACAGGAATCCACAGGGGACTGCCACTGAAGGTATTTGATGTGATGAATCTGAACTTGTACAGACCTGGTTCAAAACATAAAAATTAGGTATCTTAGTGAACTGGTTTCTGGAAAGTGAAAAAGACTTTTTGAAACGTCCTTCTGAAAAAAAGTTTTGAGTGAAGCATTTCACCACTGTGGAATTGCACACATGCCTGCAGAAATTTTCTTTCCCACTGAGATCATCACTGCCCTCTCTTTACAGATTTCCTTCTATAGTTCAGGAGTTGGTGAGTAACCTCATCATGCTTTCTGTGCCAGGGGCTAAATGCCAACCTTAAAAATCACTAAAATGAAGCAAGAGGGAGAGAACAGAATGTTTGCTGAGTCCTTTGTCCTGTTCAGCACGGAACCCCAAATTAACTTCAGGTTTTATCTGTAAACAAGAGCACAAGGCGAGAAGAGATCAAAAGAACTGTCAGATAGGAAACAGAGTGCAGAGAGACAAGGCAGGTGCTGTGGAGATGCAGAGACATATAGTGGGCAAGATAGTGTTGAAAAAGTACTTGAAAATGAGGAAATACAGAAGATATGAAGAGGCTGGAACACAAATATTGGAACGGTCAGAAAAGAGCTGTCTTGTGGGAAAGAGCACCACGGCTGTCTAAATGGTTAGAGCTAGAAATGTATAAGCATGTGAAACATATGCTGTTCTGAACAAGAAATACACCATCTCAAGGAGTCACAATCTGTTAGTTATGTCCAAAGATTGTTAGGACTAGGGAAAGGGACAGTTAACATGGTGCTCTTCGGATGTTCTTGAATTTCAGCTCCCATTAGCCTCAACCAGCATGGCCAATGGTCAGAGATGATGGGAGCTAGAATGTAACAACATCTGAAGGACACCACATTGACTACCCCTGGACTAGGGGGACAGGATAAATCACTGGACCTCATGCCACTACTTCTTATACTTTAACCTGTTGTTAGATAAGGACACTGTCGTTTAAAAATACAGGCTTCCAAATCCAAGTGAAATAATACTGTTTGTGTTTGCTACCCACCTACTTAGCTTACGCATCAATAGTTAAGGACCAGTTCTAAGGTCCATATTTCAGAAACTTAGCTTTTGGAGTGGTTCCTGTGAGCATATCCAAGTGAAAATCTATTAGTTGCCAGTTTGTTTCTAGGCCAAATTGAAGGTGCTCACACTAAGGTTTACTGCCTTCTTTTCTACAGACTCTCTTGGGTGTTAAGAACGATGAAGCAGGCCTCCTGGGTAGTTTGAATAATAATAATAATAATAATAATAATAATAATAATAATAATAATTTATTATTTATACCCCGCCCATCTGGCTGGGCCTCCCCAGCCACTCTGGGCGGCTTCCATAAAAACCAAAAATACAGTAAAATATCACACGTTAAAAACTTCCCTGAACAGGGCTGCCTTAAGATGTCTTCTGAATGTCAGGTAGTTGTTTATCGCTTTGACATCTGCTGGAAGGGCGTTCCACAGGGTGGGCGCCACTACCGAGAAGGCCCTCTGCCTGGTTCCCTGTAGCTTTGCTTCTCGCAATGAGGGAACCGCCAGAAGGCCCTCGGCGCTGGACCTCAGCATCCGGGCAGAATGATGGGGGTGGAGATGCTCCTTCAAGTATACTGGACCGAGGCCGTTTAGGGCTTTAAAGGTCAGCACCAACACTTTGAATTGTGCTCGGAAACATACTGGGAGCCAATGTAGGTCTTTCAAGACCGGTGTTATATGGTCTCGGCGGCCGCTCCCAGTCACCAGTCTAGCTGCCGCATTCTGGATTAGTTGTAGTTTCCGAGTCACCTTCAAAGGTAGCCCCACGTAGAGTGCATTGCAGTAGTCCAAGCGGGAGATAACCAGAGCATGCACCACTCTGGCGAGACAGTCCGCAGGCAGATAGGGTCTCAGCCTACGTACCAGATGGAGCTGGTAAACAGCTGCCCTGGACACAGATTTGACCTGTGCCTCCATGGACAGCTGTGAGTCCAAAATGACTCCCAGGCTGCGTACCTGGTCCTTCAGGGGCACAGTTACCCCATTCAGGACCAGGGAATCCTCCACACCTGCCCGCCTCCTGTCCCCCAGAAACAGTACTTCTGTCTTGTCAGGATTCAACCTCAATCTGTTAGCCGCCATCCATCCTCCAACCGCCTCCAGACACTCACACAGGACCTTCACTGCCCTCACTGGTTCTGATTTAAAAGAGAGGTAGAGCTGGGTATCATCTGCATACTGATGAACACCCAGCCCAAACCTCCTGATGATCTCTCCCAGCGGCTGCATGTAAATGTTGAAAAGCATGGGGGAGAGGACAGAACCCTGAGGCACCCCACAAGTGAGAGCCCAGGGGTCTGAACACTCATCCCCCACCACCACTTTCTGAACACGGCCCAGGAGGAAGGAGCGGAACCACTGTAGGACAGTGCCCCCAGCTCCCAGCCCCTCAAGACGGTCCAGAAGGATGTTATGGTCGATGGTATCAAACGCCGCTGAGAGATCCAGCAGAACTAGGAAACAGCTCTCACCTTTGTCCCTAGCCCGCCGGAGATCATCAACCAGTGCGACCAAGGCAGTTTCAGTCCCATGATGAGGCCTGAATCCCGACTGGAAGGGATCCAAATGGTCCGCTTCTTCCAGGCGTGCCTGGAGTTGTTCAGCAACCGCTCGCTCTATCACCTTGCCCAAGAATGGAAGATTTGAGACTGGGCGATAGTTGGCCATTGTGGCCGCATCTAAAGATGGTTTTTTAAGAAGCGGTTTAATAACCGCCTCTTTCAGTGGGTCTGGGAAGGCTCCCTCACGGAGGGAAGCGTTCACCACCCCACGAAGCCCATCGCCCAGTCCTTCCCGGCTAGCTTTTATAAGCCAGGATAGGCAAGGATCCAGGAGACAGGTGGTTGGTTTCACTCGTCCAAGCAGCCTGTCCACATCCTCGGAGGTAACAGATTGGAATTGATCCCACTCAACTTGACTAGACAGAACTCTAGCACTCTCCCGCCCTGGCCCTGCTCCCACAGTGGAGTCTACTTCTTCCCGAATCTGAGCGATTTTATCTGCAAAAAACTTTGCAAAATCATTGCAGGAGAATATGTGGCCCGTACTGGGCCCCGATGTTACAGGTGGTTCTGCTAAATTGTGAACCACCTGAAAAAGTCTCCTGCTGCTGTTTTCTGCAGATGCAATAGAGGCGGTGAAGAAATTCTTCTTCGCCGTCACTATCGCCACTTGTTAGGCTCGACGTTGAGCTCTAACCTGTGTCCGGTCAGATTCAGAATGAGTTATCCGCCACCGGCGCTCTAGCCGTCTCAACGATTGTTTCATTGCCCTCAGATGCCCTCAGAAGATGGAGGAGTGGCCTGGGAGAGGGAATTCTCAGAGTGGCTGGTCATAGATTGTGGAATTCCCTTCCCACAAGGGTGCATATGGCTAAACAGTTTTTTATAAATGCTGAAGATGCACCTCTTTACTCCGAGATGTACAATTTTTGTGATTGTAAGTTGCTTTGAACTGTTTTAGTGTTGTATTTTAAATTGCTGTAGCCTTTCCTAGGACCTAACAGTGAAGGGTGGATAATATATTAAAATAATCATAATCATAATAATAGCAATCTCATTCAGATATGGTAACCATTCATCTTATTTGGAGACAATCCAAGAAATTGAGGTTGCAGTGATGATTCGATGTGGCTATCAAACTGTATGCAAGGATGGACAACCAACCTGAACAAAATGTCTTCACAAATCTATATCCATGGAGAACACTCTAGTAATCATCTAGTGCTAAACAATATTACAGTCTAGATGCAGGCGTCCATATAAGTATAATTTAGGTCCTAAATTTTATGGGAAAGCCAGTGATGGAAAGTGAGTCAGAATGGCGCATTCACACACACCCAAGCAAAATGTGAAATGTCTCTTACAGCACAATCCTATACTTGTCTACTCAGAAGTATGTTTATTGCATTTAAGTGAGGTTTACTCCCAGTTAAGTGGGTGTAAGATTAGAGCCCCACAATGGCAACTGGTTCTGTTACTGAAATGACTGTGAGATGTTATCACAGTGCCTAGTTGACTCCTGAGTCCAACTGTTCCACAAACTTTCTGATTCAACTGTCTGCTTCAGATAGTGGGCCATAAGCAGATACAAAGAAGAAGCCATTTTATGCCAACCGTAACTTGCATATAGAGCACAGAAAGACATCACTCTAAGTGTAAATGAGACGTTGCATAGACTTCTTATTTTTTAAGAAAAGGAAGAAACACTATTATGTGAGGCTACAATTTTTAGCAGATGAGCAAGAGAATGGAGGCGTACTTAATCTTTCCCCTGCCTACTCAAAACCACCCAGAAAGCTTTGCCTCATATGTGTATTCACAAGAGAAGGAAGCACCTGCTCAGCTCAAAACTCCAGTCTCCCACTCCCAAGGCTGCTCTCCATTTTTCAAAAGAGCAGTTGGGGCATTGTTACATACACACATTTTCATGCAGCACTGAAGGCACTCCGAAAATACCCAGTGCATATGTCAGAATATGCTATTTCAGATTCCTCTTCATGGACATGAAGTAATTAAGACCATATGTATCAACAGTCATTCCCAACCCAACTATGTGAATAAAATTGCCAAGGTTTTTTTTTTCCTTGCACCACATGCAGACAATTCTTGATTTAAAACTTTTTTCTGGGCAGTTCATACAAGCTCGAACAGTATTTTGATTGGTCTCCACCCTGCGAATGGTAAGCAGTGCATTTATGAGACGTGCAAAATGTCAGGGGAATATAAAGAAGTGTTGTGTTCAGGAAGCATATGATGTGACTAATGAAGGGTAGCAAGGGGTGTGGTTATCATGAGATAATAACTTCCCTTCAGTTCCTTTGTGAGAATTGAGACTGTAAATATCTCCTCTGTCTCTCTCTGGGGCATGTTTATTCACAGAGAACTAAATCTCCTAGGGTTTTTTGCATGGCTGTTATTAAAACATTTTTTAGGTGCACATTTGGCGAAGGCGTCAGAGGCTGGTGGCTTTTTGAGTTGGTGGGGCTGCAGTTTTTAAAAACTTTCTTCCTTCTCCACATCAGGAGTGGGGGAAAGGCACATAGGTTCAGTTCTTGGATTTATGCATTTTCAGGGAAACACATGCATACCTGAAGGAGCGTCTCCACCCCCATCGTTCTGCCCAGACGCTGAGGTCCAGTGCCAAGGGCCTTCTGGCAGTTCCCTCATTGCAAGAAGCAAAGCTACAGGGAACCAGGCAGAGGAGGGCCTTCTCGGTAGTGGCGCCTGCCCTGTGGAATGCCCTCCCATCGGATGTCAAAGAGATAAACAACTACCTGACATTTAGAAGACAGGAAGCCGCCCAGAGTGGCTGGGGAAACCCAACCATATGGGTAGGGTACAATAACTTCTTCTTCTTCTTCTTCTTCTTCTTCTTCTTCTTCTTCTTATTATTATTATTATTATTATTATTATTATTATTATATCAAACACCCCAAACATCGGCACTTTCAAAACATCAGGGAATGATTGCTTCTTGTTGCATGCAGCATTTGAAAAACCAAGCCACTTTCCCCCCTCAGATGGAACGTAAGAAGAGCCCATCTGGATCAGACCAATGGCCCATCTAGTCCAGCATCCTGTTCTCACAGTCGCCAACCAGATGCCATGGAGAAGTCCAAGTCCTGAGTGCAGGCACTTGCAATTCCCAGCATCTGGTATTCTGACAGTGGAGATAAAATATAGCCATCTTGGTTAGTAGCCATTGACAGCTGCCTCCTCCATGAATGTGTTTAATCCTCTTTTAAAGCCATGGCTATCATGATTTTGCAGGAGCAAATTTTGTAGATTTCACTATCTGTTGTGTGAAGTGTGAACCTGTTTTTAGCAACCCTTGATTCTTAAAAAAAAAAAGAATAATAAAGAAAATATCCAATAACTCTTAGAGTTGATAAAAAGTGGAAAGGATTAGACAGCAGATGAAGGTATTAGAGCTGAATTATATGAATTATATGGGCTTTTTATTGAAAAATAGGCTGATGAACATGGGAAAGAAAATAATCAGAAAGGAATCTCCAAAGATGGTTGACAACACCATCTGCTCAGAGCATTTATTTATTTGTTACATTTATATCTCACCTTTCTTCCAAGGAGCTCAAGGCAGCAGTGGTAGCAGCAGGAACTGCTGCTGGACTGAGAAGAGCAGATGGAAAAATATCTGCACTCTCGGACCTCCCTGTTCTGCTCTTTTAGGATGGGAAAATTGATGACCTTCCCTTATTGAAGGATAGAGTTGTTCTGACATGGCTCTTTAGGGGCAGTTATTTTTGCTGCCCTTGTCACTGCTGTTAATGCAGGATCCATCCAGAGGGAGCATTGCCTTACTCTGTTCCAATCATGCTTTTTCAACCCTTTTTAATTCACGAAATTATTGTTGCCATCTCTTAGAGAAGCGTGTGATACCCATCTTCAATACCATCCATAGCACCTGGCATGCATGATTGATTATTATGATTGATCATTGTGATAGCAACATGAACTTCTCATCAGTCTGAACTAATAGTTGGGAACCACTTTAAGAAGCACTGAAAAAAAATGAATGAATTTGATTTTGCTAGTATTTCACGCCTCTGATGCTGCAGATGAGATTGGTGTAAATCACATGCCTGTCTGGGAAGAGTGTGGGAACGGAAGACAGTCTTATCTCTTCCACTGTATGTACTTATTGTACTGTACTTTTGCTTTTACTTCTGCCTGCTCTTCTCTTTGATTCCTTTGTCTATACATAGTGTGTAAATACATAGATTAGCTCTACGATGTCTCATGCTTCTTGCTGTGTTATGCTAGAAGATTAGTGTGCATATATCATTTGATGTATGTCGCTGAAGCGCACTGGAGAAGAAGGGAAATGCCTTTTCCAGAGCTGTGCATACCGGAGAACACTCAGAGTTTGGGGGCTGCAGGGGCACCCCAGGGAATTTCCAACATGTTTTTTGTTACATTACCTTCTAAGGATGAGAAATCGGAATACAAACATTCAGTCTCCATAGCAGAAGGGGCTAGAGATAAAGATCACAGCCTCAATTGGGGCTGTTTGTTAGTGGCCATGATCCAGCCAATGGTAAGGCCAGAAAACCATTTCAAGTAGCTTTGGAAGGAGCGCAGAGCACAAATAGTGCCACTGAGCTGAGCTGCAAAAACAACAACAACAACAACATGTGGCATAAAGTATTGAAAGTTCAAGGGTTCAGTCCTAAGTGTGGGATTGAAACACTTCATTCAGCGTCCTGTTAATGGAGCAGTAGTGAGGAAGGGTGGGTTTTCTTATTTTTATTTTTCAGTTTTACTTCCATTGTGAAATAAATAAGAACGTAAGAACACAAAAAGAGCCTGCTGGACCAGCCAGTATCCTGTAGTCACTCACAGTGACCAATGAGAGGCCTGCCATGCCCCCAAACCACCCCCCAGCATTTTCCCATTGCAACTCTGGTGTAGGCTGCAGAAGCAGAAGAATGAATCAAATTTCCCGCTCCAAGATGGGAGCTCTCTCTTTCCACTTGGGGAGGCAACTTGCTGCTTTCTATGATGTTTGGGATGCTCTCCCAGAGATGATAATTTTGCATGATTAATGAATATATTCTTCATCCCAAACCACTAATTAGAGAGTGTTCTTTTCTTCTCTCTCAATCCCAGTGAGTTCCATATGAAATTGCTAATAGCTGAAATGACGTTCTGGTCATGTTGGGATGTTCTAGAGATGGTCCACACATGCATTTTCATCACTTGACTAGCATCTAGTGGTGGCTTGTATATATGAATGAGCCATTGCTGCTGAAGGCAGGGCTTTCATATCACCGCACCTCAAACCCAGTGCTTTTCAAAGAAATCGGCTCACATATTAAGGAGAAATAAAGCTACATATATGCATTTATGAGCCAGCCCTTCACCCCTGCTTCCTCAATTCATCACCTTGGAAAAAAACGAAAACAAAATACAATTTTAAAAAGGGGTGCTATTTGTTTTAAAATATAGCATCTATCTTTTCAAAGGAAAAAGACTACATTACAACTATAGTGATGGTATGTGTCCATTGTCGTCAATCAAAGCTCGCTTGTGGCTTCTCATTATTTTCAGTTGCATATCCAATTATGCACAAATAAATTTCACTCTCCGATTTCATGCCCTAGATTAATATTAATCACAAATAAATCAGTATTGCCCTTGATTGTCTTTGTCCCCTCTGAGACTAGAAGTAATGATAATGCTACATTGGCTCACACCCGTTATTTGAAACAAAATTCAATGCCTTTCAAGAAGTTATGTATATATTTTCAAACTTCAACTTCTTCCAAGTAGCAACACACTTGTCTTTGAAAGCAGGTATTCATGGACCCATGTGGACCTTTCCAGAAACGCCAGGAGTCAGCAGGGCTCTGAATGATAGAAATGGCTGGTGACATTCCAAAGTTTATTAATTCCATGTCAAAGGTATCATATAGCCTTGTATCCTTTGCAAATCAGCTCTTCGTACAGAAAAAGGCAACAGCTTATTCACAACCACATCAAAGGCGCTTGCATGATTCACATCTACTAAATAAACACTAATGTCCAATGGCAGTAATACAGCTATTTATATTCACTGCTTGATTTAACCAGTAGAATTCCTTTAATACAATAATAAGCATGAGCGCTTTGCTGTGAAAAATAAAGACTTGTGTGTTAGTAGTATTCAGGGCTGTTTTTAACACCATATCAAATTCTGACATTGGTTGGCTTGAGAATCTTAGATATGCTGATTGTCTTTCTATAATGACAAAATAGAGCACTTAAATTTAGATTAAGTCTTGGGGGGATGGTATGCCCATCCTTCTCTCTCCCTCTGCATATGTATTCATATATATCCCTGCAATGGCAATTAATTTATTGCCGTTGAAATTATTTGTTTGAAACCCAAATAAGAATAATTCTGCTTGAGCTCTGTATCAAAAATATCGATCACAAATGGTTTTAAATTGCTGTATGCTGTATTTTACTGTCAGGTTGCTTTGAGGGGGCTTTTTTACTGCAAAAAGCGACTGATAAATGAAAGGAAGTGAAATAAACAAATAATGTGACTCCATGCTAGAATTGTGCTATTTGCCAGTTTTGTGTCTGGCCATCTTCTGCCAGATATGTATTGCCCTTTTCCCCAACCCCATTCATCACACGTTGGAACGTTAGACTGAGTTTCCTTATCTTCTATTCATTATTTTTTCTCAGGCAACAAACATCTTTGTCCTCATGTGAATGCACGAACATTTATAAACATTGTTTCTTTTCATTACACAGGGAGCTTAGAAAGGTTGTAGATTACCGTTAGTAAATTTCCGGCAACATGATCCTTCCCAGATACTGCGAAATTCCACCGGCAGTGTGTGAAGCATGGTCGATTGGAGATTCGGCTTCTTCCCTCAACCTTCACCCGCATCTAGTTTTTAGCTTCCCTCATCATTTACATCCATGTGACCCATTCGTAATGCTTAATCTGATTTGGATAAAGACTTTGCTTGGATGGTACAGTATGCCATAAAATAGCAGAATTCTATTTCCCACTATTGCTGATAAGGCCGAATCAGCTCAGACTTGTGCTTTGACTTATTTGCTGATTTGCTTGATAAACAGCAAAGCTTAAGGCCCTGAAGGAAGATGGATGTATGCAGAGCTAGAATAACAATGAAGAATATTTGGGCATTAAGTACAGGGAATTTCTCTGAAAACTACATACACTGTCATATGATTTGAAAACTTTGATATATGTGGACTTATTTTCCGCTCCAAATTATTGTTAAGAATAAGGGGAGCTTGGAGGAAAAGCTACTACTACTATATATGATATTGATGATATTTTGAGACTTAACACATATCTCCCCAAATACCAATAATGATAACTTTCATGGTTATTGGTGGAAGGCAAGGAGGGGGAGAAAAGGTGTGTAAATTTGAGAGATTGATTTATCTATTTGATAATGCCTGAGAGATGCTCCCTATAATTCCCCTGTCCTTCTCTAAACAGTGTCTGTTGATTCTGACCTACTTTACTGAAGATCTATTTGTATACCATGCACCATCCTTTCTAACACTTTTAATTCGCATGAATTCTACAAACTGTTGTCTTGATTCATAGCAATTGTACCTTGTGCAGGAATGTCTCATAGGTACAATTGCTTTTATGATATAGATTGCCAGAGACCTCTTGCCATTAGTAAGAAACCTTTTTCTAAAAAATGGAAATAGGACCAAGCCAAAGAAGGGAGAGGTATAAGGAACTCAGCATTTATTTCAGAACTACAAGTATTTCTTCCTCAGTAGTATCTTTGGGAGAAAACAGTCATGGGAGGTTTATGTTAGAGATGACTCGAGTCTTAGTTTTATAATAATGCTCATTTTGAGGAATGGCTGATATAGCAGCCTTTGGCACATATAATTATGACTTTGAAATACTTCCTTATAATAATCAACATGATTATCACATTTCCTAGTGACATGGCAGAGTGATTTAGTCACATACATTTTTCTGATTTTCATCTACTGAAACTGGGATAGGGAAAGGTGATCTCCCCCCCCCCAAAAAAAATTATTCTTGCAAATGGGTTCTTGCCCCTACATTCCCACCACTGGCTCTGACTCAGTGGCGTAGCGTGGGTTGTCAGCACCCAGGGCAAGGCAAGTAATTTGCGCCCCATAACCTGTGGATTTGTGCCCCATAACCCGTGGATTTGCGCCCCCTACCCCTAACCCCCAGATGTTGCGCCCGGTGCGGCCAGCCCCCCTGCACCCCCCACGCTACGCCACTGCTCTGACTTAGGCACTGCCATCTCTTCTTCTAACTCTGCTTCTCATTGGACTTTTAGCTGCTGCAGCTTCCCATTATTAGCGGAATCAAAGGTTCAGTACCCCAGCACTGAATGCCACCAGACACCTACGATGAAGTCACCACCGTTGCCATCATGAATGTAACATCATTTTGGCTGTGTTGGTAGAGACAGGTTGTATATCTCCTTTGAGGATTTGCAGAGGAAACAGCATTATTTCATAACCCTGCAGAGTTTACTTACAGTGATTCATGGCAGCTATCTCTTCCGGGTGGGTCAGCTACCATTACACTTTCAACTGTTTCTTTGTTTGTTTACAGCATACGCTTCAGTTTAAGACTCTGTGGGTGACATCCAATTTAAATGAGAAATACAATACACATTTTATTTAAAAAGTAAAAGCACAAGAGCAGATACAAAATTCAGGCCATTTCCCTTTCATGAGAAACATTGCCCAAAAACGTGTCCCCAAGTTTCCAAAAGACATTTCAGATTTGTTCATTTGAGAGGTTTACATAATATGGGAACATATTCATCCATAGCTACCTTGCAATGAGTCAGACAACTGGCCCATTTAGTCCTGTCTTGGCTTCTCTGACAGGCATCAACTCTCTAAGACAGGGAACCGTTCAAGCCCTGATCCCTGAAATCCTTTTTACTGTAGATCAGGCATAGGCAAACTCGGCCCTCCAGATGTTTTGGGACTACAACTCCCATCATCCCTAGCTAACAGGACCAGTGGTCAGGGATGATGGGAGTTGTAGTTCCAAAACATCTGGAGGGCCAAGTTTGCCTATGCCTGCTGTAGATGCTGGGGGGTGAACTTGGGGCCTTTTGTTGCCACTCATTAATGATTACCTGCCCACACTCTAAGAAATGTGCTTTTTATTTGTAAGACATCTCATTTTTCTCAATGTAAAAAACTCAGTTTGAAAATGGTTTAGTGTCTTCTTACTTGTAAGATTTCACTTTGATGTAATGATTTAGCTCTTCCATAATTTTATCAGCTCCTGAAAATATTCAGCATGCTGCGGGAATGAGCTTGGAGAGTTTGGTGATATCTCTCCCTCATGGTACGAGGTGTCAATCCTTTTTAATTGCTTAAACTTGACTTGTTCATGAACCCATGATGTAGTGACCTAAACAATACAGTATAATATTCAACATGGCATTTCAATGTTCATTTGTTCTTTTTATTCCATGGAAGCATTTCTCCCTTTTTGGCTTCGAAGCACAGATTAATGGCCTGTAACCAAGCACACTCTCAAAAATGTCAAACTTAATTGAAAAAGGGAAATCACAAAAGAAAAAGTTATGCACCATAACTCCTTGGGGTCTCCTTTCTAGAAGCTCTGCAAATTCTTCTGGTTCATTAATCAAACCTGAGAGAGGAGAGTAAGCTATCAGTTTTCCCCCTTTCCATCTCTGCTGCTACTTCACCCAGAGTCACTGGTCACCATCTGTTGCAAATTAACACCCAAGCAACCATCCTGGACTCTGCTCTGCAAGCCAAACAGCAAGACATATGGTGAAAGTGAATAATATAGAACTTCTTCTTTAACACTGTTGGATAAACCTGAAGGAAAAATACAAGAGCTGGGTGCTCTGTTGCATCCTGATGGCTGAATAAAGGGTCAGGTACACAGAATGGGTGGTACTAGGGCTAGTTTATTTAAGATTAACCAATAAACACATCCTGAGGGAGAACACCTAGGCTGAAGGCAGGAATGAAGAACCAAATGGAGTGCTGTTTTCTCTCCAGGAGAGGCATTAGCACACTTTCTTTCTTTAGTGACTTGAGAACAAAAGATTACATCAAAATGGCAATTTGCAACTGAATACCTTACTCATGTGATCTAAGGTTAAATACCAGTCAAGAGAGAGCAGAGCAGAGATACATTAACAGTTAATCATCAACCCATCATGTACTCAGAGAGTTCTTTTAACTTCAATGGAAATTCTCCAATGTTCCCTTTAGCGACACACACCATTTCAATGTACAATTGAACAATTACACTTAACAAGCAAGCAGCAAGACTGGGGGAGGGATGCTAATTTGCCAGCTTCTATGCCCACCACCTAAGTCATCTGCTTCAGTCTGCCTATTGAATATTTACCAAACCCATAATGTTTGCCAAAAGTTTTTGAAAGTATTGGTGATTTCCCCCTCTTTTGAGGCTACAGAATAAAGTGGGACACATCTGAAGCATTTGGATACCAATGGATAGCAAAGCATGTTTGAGTATCAGGGGAAATTGGCCCTTTTAAATGGCAGACTAAGCAGCTTAAATACTTAGGGATTCAGATGACTGAAAATGTATCTTAATACCATGTTAGTGAAAATGAGAATTGATGGGAAGAAGTGGGGAAATCTGAATCCAGGTGTATGGGCAGGATAAATCATTGAAAATGAATTCTTTGGTAAACTAAATGAATATACTTTGTGGACCCCATGTTGTTGTTGTTTTTAATCCCCAGAGATTTTTTGGGAAGGGATCATCTAGTCCAACCTCCTGCAATGCAGGAATATGCAGCTGCCCCATACGGGGATCAAACCTGCAACCTTGGCATTATCAGCACCATGCTCTAACCAACTGAGCTATCCATGAAGAGCTCTAATTACCTACAAGAGCATAATAGGCTAACTACAAACCATCCTGAAGTAAATGTGAAACAGATTAATCATCGGCATGGATAAAATAACCTAGATGTGTAAGGCAGCAATGCTTAGCTTACTTACCTGGGAACAAGCCCACTGAATTCAAGAGGGTTTTCTTCTGAGGACTTTCTTTCATAGTTATGCATGCAGCGTAATTGATTAACTGGTTAAGTAGACTTTGCTGTTGATTAACTGTACGGCTTGCAAATAGACACAACACAGCTTAAATGGGATCAAATCAGACAACAACTTTATTGACTACAGATGTAAGTGGTTTGGCATTGGCATTGGGCAACCATTTACTTCTGGGTCACCTGCTGGAAGTGATGCCAAGGGTCAATCTAGCAGCAGGGGGTTTCTATGACATATCAAATAGGGGGACCCCCATGAAGATTGCAGCATTGATGAGTGCTGAGGCCCCTACCCCCACTTGAGCATATGGACAGAAGCAACACCGCCCCCCTCCGATCCCTTTAACAGGACACCCTATATCTGGAGGGGCAGGCAGAGACCACAACCTCCCTTCCATCCAAGACCAACTGTATGGCTCGCAAATGTATTTTTCTAAAGAAGAGCTCTAATAAAAATAGTTTCTCAGGCTTAGAAGTACTCACCAGACGTCCCATAAGCAACTGTGTCTTTCTTATGCAAATAAAAGATTGAGCTTTATCTCTCTTAACTTGTGGGTTCCACTGAGGAGGAGAAAGAACCAAAAGTATTTCGATCTAGATTTTCTGGCAAACTCTTCTTGATATTAACACTTCTGTTTATTTCAACGTAATCTTTCTAACATTATCTGCACCTTCAAAAATGATATTCTGTAATTCTGCAGTCGTTTATCCAACGGATCATTTCATATTGACAAAAAGAGGTCCTGAGTGATAATATGATTCCACAGCAATAAAATATTTCTAACCGAAATCAAATGGAGACCATTCTCACTGCTTTCTTCAAGGCAGAGGAAAGAATAAAAGTGAATGGGGACTATTCTCTTTAACTAAAGGGGGGGGGTTGTATGTGGGGGGGGGTGTTCCCCCCTTACTGCAAACTATTGCAACCATACCAAGAAGGTAGGAGCACCAAGATCACCACAGAAAAGATGCAAGGCCTCACGTCTTTTAAATCTCCACCTTTGACTTCTCCTAGCAGTTCTTCAGATATTACTTCTGCTCCGTCTTTTATGACATCTCCAAAGCAATCACAGAACACAATGCTAGTCTAACAACCATGCTCAGGGGTCCTTTCAGAAGCTTATATTGGATTTTGCCTGTTACAGATTTGAAGCAAGGGGGCAGAAATCCTGGAAAAAGATAAAATTGCAGACTTGGGAGGCTGAAGACTCTTGACCCTGGTGCTGGAGGATGGCAGCCTATTTTCATAATGTAATGGAAACAACCTTTTGGTGTGCAGCTGAAGCAACAAGGGAAAGCCTGAAGAGTGAGGAAGTAGGGCAGGGACTAGGAGCGGCAAATGTTTTGTCACACAAAGTTTTCTACCAGGGGAAGTTTCTATAAAGAACCAGAAGTGCAGTGACCAAGTGCTCTTCTGAGGCAGGGTAGGGCAAAGCCACATAGCAGTGAAGCCACTTGTAAGGAGCAGAAGCTGATGTTTCCTCATGGCCGATAAACAACACCAGTGGTTGTTGTTGTTTTTTAAGCACACACCTATTTTAGCTGAGTTTTCTTTTGAACACAGTTGTGATATTTATTATTTATTTATTTATTCATTCATCTATTTAATGTTACTTGCCTCTCTCCTCCAAAACCATGCATAATACACATGTGAGAAGTGGCTACTGAACTCCCACAGCCCATTAAAAAAATTTCCCCTCATTTTATTTTATTTAGAAATGGACATTTGTTTCAAGCTGGTTTTCAAATCTATCCATAGGCATCTTTGCTTACTACATCAAGCAGCAGAAGCCGTGAGTTGGGGAGGAGCTCCATGGAACTAAGGATAATAACTGCATGCAAGCAAATACTTTTTTCTTACTGTTTTGTTTTGGCCCAATCAGGTTCTTATTTTACAATTCCATGACTCCTATCTTCTTTAATGTTCGTTGTACAAGGGGATTAATCATGCCCCAATCTGTATTCTTTCAACTATCTGCTTCAATTGTATTACGATTGCCATAAATATGATTGTTCCATTGTTTTCCTGAAGTGATTACCTATCCTAATATGCTAATGATGTGTATAATTTTCATCCCCATTTCTCTTTTTAGACCAATTAACAAGTGTGTAAATTTCAAATAAACAGTCTAATTACATTGATATAATTTGTCTGATTTTAGGATCATCATGATAAAAGAGTTTCAAAGATAAAGACTTTCTGCCAAAGGCAGCAAGGATGCTGAATTGAAGGGATATTCACACTAGGAACACTGTGATATATTTTTAAGGTACAGCGGTGTAGAAATATTTAAGTACTTAAACAAACAAACAATCCCAATTTATAAGGACTCTGGAACTCAGTTTTTTGCTTCTGGATTTGAAACCAAAACAGACCTAAAGAACGCAATCTAGGTGATATAGCTTGAATTAAAAAGAGCAATGGCATTATACAAACCATGACTGGAGAAACTCATGCTCAATCGGGGCTGACCAGAACATATCTTTATTGCAGTCTGTAGTTGTACTGGAAGTATTTTTAAACTGTTTCTATATACTGAACTGTTTTTAAATGATTGTATTTTTCTTATATATGGAATTGTTTTTAATTGTTTTGTATACAAGAACTGTTTTTACATTTTTCTTGTTTTATGCATATAGCTGTTTTCTTTGTTTGACAATTGTGTATTTTATTGTTGTAACCCGACCTTGTGTTAATGGGTGGGTAAGAAAACAAGTCAAACCAATAAGCTGCTCACCAGCAACAACAGGTCTCAGAGGTATAAAACTCAGGGACCAGATTCCGCCACAAACCCAGCAGCCAATTCTGTCTGGGCTTATCTACTCAGGCAGCACAATTAGAGGGCCAAATGTCAGCAAGAACATCAAGAGTTCATTCACCTGTTCATCTTCCAGTGTGATATATGTCATCATCTGCCAGCACATTTGATATATGCCATCAAGAGGCCAGTCCCTATGCAAAAGAATCAATGGGACACAAATCAGACAACAGAAATAGCAGTATTCAGAATCCTGGAGAGGAACATTTCACTTTACCAGGACACTCTGTTACTGACCTCAAGGTGGTCATCTTTGAACAGGAGAACTTCAAAGGGAAACTCCAGAATGAAACTGCTGACTGACAACTTATCAAGAAATTCATTTGAATACAGTTCAGTTCATTTACTTATCATTGCTGAGTTATTGTGCTGTCACCAGTGTGAATCTTGCCTAAATTCAAGCTCTGGTTCATTGGTCAAAAATATCTGTAAATCAGAAGGCCCCTTTATTTACCCAGCCTGTTTATTGCTGCTGTTGGACTATAGAGTAGCATAATAAAAAGTATCCTCCCCCTCATGTTCAGTTATGTTCATTTGGGGGGGAGAATTTTTTTTTCTCAGGCCCTCGAGGTAAAAATTGCAAAGGCCTTTCACACTTGCATACCTCACGTTGCTTCACACTAAAACAAATAATAAGGTGTCTAATTATATTGACTTGATTAGTTAGCAAATTTTAAATACATAATTTAGTATCAGAAGACATGGACTGTAGGCAGAGGTTCAAAAGAGGTCATTCTACCATTAGCATTTGTTGGAAACATGTTGCTCCCTTGGTGCTCTCCACAGTTCTGCAACTTCTGCTGAGCCGCCCTCAGCAGACCAGAACAGAACAGCAACATTCATAGTCCTTGACAAGCATTCCATTCAACCGGTGTTATAAACAATACCTGTTATACATTTGTTTATTGTTATTTATATGTTTAGATCCCACCCTCCCTCTAAGGAAATGAAAGCGGCATGCAGAGTCCCCCCCCCATAATACTGTCACAAATTCATTTTGAAGTAGGCTAAGCTGAGAGACGTGGGATGCAGGTGGCGCTGTGGGTTAAACCACAAAACCTAGGACTTGCCAATCAGAAGTTTGGCGGTTCGAATCCCTGCAACGTGGTGAGCTCCTGTTGTTTGGTCCCAGCTCCTGCCAACCTAGCAGTTTGAAAGCACGTCAAGTGCAAGTAGATAAATAGGTACCGCTCCAGCGGGAAGGTAAACCGCATTTCTGTGCGCTGCTCTGGTTCACCAGAAGTGGCTTAGTCATGCTGGTCACATGACCCAGAAGCTGTACGCTGGCTCCTTCGGCCAATAAAGCGAGATGAGCGCCACAACCCCAGAGTCGGTCACGACTGGACCTAATGGTCAGGGGTCCCTTTACCTTTTTAAGCTGAGAGACAGTGACTAGTCTAAGGTCACACAGTAAGCTTGATCACTTTGGTTGCTGTTTTCTGAAGCTTTTCCAACTCACACAGTATTCTAAATGTGGTTGCATCCTAGATCTGTATATGGCATTATGATCTCAGCAGTTTTATTTTCAGCTCCTTCCATAATGACCCCTAACATAGAATTTGCCTTCGTTATACACCTTTAGGTGCCAGGCAGAAACGTTCCTTTTTAATCAGGCCTTTAGTTGATCTGATTGACATCCTATGCTCTTTTAAAATGTGGCTCTTTTTTGCGGGGGGGGGGGTTATTGGGTTGTGGTTTTATTTTGATTATATATATTGTGGTTTTTATGTTGCTCTTTTCTGTGAACGGGCCTGAGAACTCCGAGTATAGGGCGGTATATAAATTCAATTATTATTATTATTAATAATAATAATAATAATAATAATAATAATAATAATAATAATAATAATAATTACTTACTGCACATTGGGTTGACAACTTCATCAAGCTATCCACTACAACCCCAAGGTCTCACTCCTGATCTCAGTCAGTACCAGTTTATACCTCATGAGCATATCTGTGAAATTAAGTTTTTTTGTGTGTGTGCTGAATTGCATCACTTTACACTTGTAGTGTTAGAATCAACGGAAGCTAAATTGGGTGGTATTAGGAGGGCTGGATGCGGATCCTCTTTAATTAATCCGAAGATTTGGAGGGCACTGCTTGACTGGATGTGAGCTGAAAGCTAAAATAATATGTGATGTGAAAGTACGCTTGTCTGTTGTCTGCCAAGCTTTTTGCTGATTTTTTTTTTTTAAAGGTAAAGGTAAAGGTACCCCTGCCCGTACGGGCCAGTCTTGACAGACTCTGGGGTTGTGCGCCCATCTCACTTAAGAGGCCAGGGGCCAGCGCTGTCCAGAGACACTTCCGGGTCACATGGCCAGTGTGACATCGCTGCTCTGGCGAGCCAGAGCTGCACACGGAAACGCCGTTTACCTTCCCGCTGGTAAGCGGTCCCTATTTATCTACTTGCACCCGGAGGTGCTTTCGAACTGCTAGGTTGGCAGGCGCTGGGACCGAGCAGCGGGAGCGCACCCCGCAGCAGGGATTCGAACCGCCGACCTTTCGACCTTTCGATCAGCAAGTCCTAGGCGCTGAGGCTTTAACCCACAGCGCCACCTGTGTCCAAGAAAGCCGACCTTTCGATCAGCAAGTCCTAGGCGCTGAGGCTTTAACCCACAGCGCCACCTGTGTCCAAGAAAGCCTACGGCACCCGGTATTCCCAGGCGGTCTCCCATCCAAGTACTAACCAGGCCTGACCCTGCTTAGCTTCCGAGATCAGACGAGATCGGGCGTGGTCAGGGTAGTATGGCCGTTTTTTTACTCTATTTTAAATAATGGTTCAGATGCCTTACCCATCAATTCTAGGAAAGGGTATTTGGACTTACCTGGCTATAGATGAGCTAGCAATAAGAGCACAGCCATCACCCATCATCATCTGTGGTTGCTTTCATAACAAATGAGATGCAGGAAGACTGGTTTTCCTTTGAGGGCAAATTCTGGAAAGTAGGTCATACAAACCACAGGTGTAAACATACAAGTTTGTTCAACATGCTACAGAAGGACAGTATACTTTTCAGACAAAGTTAGACTTTGACAATCTGATGAGTAATTAAGTTATGTAATGCTGAATGAAAAGAAATCTTCGTTAGTATCCCTTGGACATTATTGTAAATAGCAATTAGTGAATTTTTATGGATGTTAACTGATAGAAAAAGGAATACTGATTTGGATTTTTGTTGTTTCTTTAGCTCCATCTCTAACTTGTAAACATATATAAAATGGACAGAGATTCTGGAGCTCGGAACTAATGTAGCTTTTTCCAGGCACTGTAACACCATGATGGAAGTATTGTGATTTTCCTTTGAAAGCACACTTTCCAAAGAAAATGAAATATTGCTATCTTGCTATAAAAAAAGAAAATAAAGGAATGATGAGATGAAATTAAATCTCTCCTCCCATACAATGCAAAAATAAACTTACATAGGGTTGTTCCTTAATTGTAATCAAAAAGAAGAAATAAAATGCCAAGACCTGCAAATGGGAAATTTTCCACAGGAACCCAGAAAAACTACATTTGAGAGCTGGGAAGACTGATGCTGAAATTACATTTAGTGTTAGTTGAATACAACCTCTTGAGACAAACATCCAGAAAGATTTTCAGAAAGGGAAGTAGCAATCAACATTTGCCAAGATTCCCTAGACATCTTATCTTACAAATGAAAAACTATTATACTTTAGGGGAATCCGAATTCACTGTACAAAATAAAACATGAGATAGAGTCTAGCTGAGGGCAACATGATATGGACAATGGCTAGAAAAACTGGACTCAAACGAGCCTCAAATTTACAAAAGTCTGGTGCGGAAAAGCCCCTAACCAATAATTCATAATAGGAGCTTGACTCCTGGCATTTGATCTTTCCACAATAAAATATCCCTCCTAATACTGACAACTCCCTATCAAACCATTTATTTGCAGATACTTTTGCAGGTAGTTTTGGGCCTTTAACTGGGCAGGCAGCTGTTTGAACTACTGCTCCAAACTTTGCTGTTCCTTCCTGAGAAGAGTATGTATTGCAATTTTATTGAGGGCAGAAAGAACTGATGATAACAAGCATTTAAAAATTACTACAAATCAGTCTTGTGGAAGGGACACAACCTAAAAGAGAAAACACTGCTTCATGAATGTTATTGTTTAGTCGAAACAAAAAAAAATCCTTCCAGTAGCACCTTAAAGACCAACTAAGTTAGTTCTTGGTATGAGCTTTCGTGCATGCACACGAAAGCTCATACCAAGAGCTAACTTAGTTGGTCTTTAAGGTGCTACTGGAAGGAATTTTTTTTTGTTTTGACTATGGCAGACCAACACGGCTACCTATCTGTAATTCTTTAGTCGTTTAGTCGTGTCCGACTCTTTGTGACCCCAAGGACCAGAGCACACCAGGCACTCCTGTCTTCCACTGCCTCTCGCAGTTTGGTCACTCATCTTGGTAGCTTTGAGAACACTGTCCAACCATCTTGTCCTCTGTCATCTCCTTCTCCTTGTGCCCTCCATCTTTGCCAACATCAGGGTCTTTTCCAGGGAGTCTTCTCTTCTCATGAGGTGGCCAAAGTATTGGAGCCTCAGCTTCAGGATCTGTCCTTCCAGTGAGCACTCAGGGCTGATTTCCTTAAGAATGGATAGGTTTGATCTTCTTGCAGTTCATGGGACTCTGAAGAGTCTCCTCCAGCACCATCATTCAAAAGCATCAGTTCTTCGCCAATCAGCCTTCTTTATGGTCCAGCTCTCTTCCATACATCACTTCCATACATCACTACTGGGAAAACCATAGCTTTAACTATACGGACCTTTGTCAGCAAGGTGATGTATCTGCTTTTTAAGATGCTGCATGAATACTGGGCTGCAATAATTTGATGACACCACTGTTTTGATTCTGCAGAAAAAGTGAGTGCTCAAAAGTAACAGTTCCATATAAAAGGGATAGAATGGAAACCTAGTGGAGCTTATTTCACAGAGTAAACTGATATGAAGCAGATCATCACAGCAGCTGGGCAATTTTACCTCATCATTGCAAAAGAAAAGCCATGGTGGCTTAAATAATTTTTTTCAGGAAACCTGTGATAATTTCCTTCGTAGGAATAGCCTTCTGTAAGCCTGTCACAGAGAAGTCCTTACTGAAATATTATAGGACAGGTCATAGATGTGAAACTTCCCCTGACTTTGCTAACAATTTTTGATGGTTTATATGAAAATTTACCTTATAAGGAAATGTTATCATTCTTGTTTCTAGTTGCAAGGCATTGCCAGGAACTGGAAGTTGAAGAAAAGATGTGTGGTTTAAGAACAGTTTGGCAAACAGCTTTATTGGAGAAACTGATAAAACAAATAAAAGCACTCTTGATTTACAAGCATAACTCAGTGGTAGCATATATGTTTTGCAAGCAAAAGGTCTTCGATTCAGTCCTCGGGGAAAACTCATGTCAGACAGCCAGACAATCGAGACAAAACTGAGCTAGATGGACCAATTCTCTAAGGTATGTTTATAAGGCAACTTCCTGTGTACACCTGGGGGTCCTGTAATGAGGCACAATTTAAACTTGAGTTAGATATAAGATACTACACACACACCCCATGCCAATATAAATCTTAAGCATCTTACATTTATAATTTAGTTCCTGGGGAAAAGCAGACAGGGCTTTGGCAGGAATACACTTACTCCATGGTCCTTTGCATTCCACTCATTCTAGGATGCCCCTGCTATCACAGAGAGAGAACTAAGAGCCAGAGGAAACCTCCAGTTGGAGGGCAAGACAGACTAATTCCTCCGTCTACTACATGGGCAGAATCAGCTCAGAGCCTGTCCTGACAACCAGCCTTTGGGGCCTTGTTCAAAGGAGTGGCCACCATAGCTTCCCTTCCCTTGGAAAGGATTTTACTCTGCAAAAGCCCCACTGTATAGGATTGCAGCAGTAGGGTCATTTGAGGCAACCTGAAGAATCAACTGCTACATTTCCCCCTCTCCATTGTTTTGCTTCAGGCTGCAGGCTCTCTCTTGCTCTCTCTCTCTCTCTCTCTCTCTCACACACACACACACACACGGTGCAGTCCAGCCTTACCACTTAATTCTGCTGATTGTATGAATACTTGGTTGCTTCTGCCAGTGCAGAATTGGTATTCCAAACTCTACTGTCTAGATCAGCTGCTGTCAACCTTTTCAGGACCCACCTTTAACCTGTTTAGAGACCTTTTACCATATATTTGCATAGTGGCAGTGTTCCTGTTGCAACCCACGTTGGATCAAGCCATGACCCAGCTGTTGAAGACCAGTGGCCTGGTCCATTAGCACAACAGGGCCCTGCCCCACCAACTTCATTCTTCCCTTAGCCAACTTGCACCTGCCTGCCTTCTTACCTAAATCCATTCCAGGGAGTGGCACTGACAGCATCCTCTTCCTTAGTCTCAGTGTTGGCCTTGCTGACTCTGACTGTCATTGACTCTGACTTCACCTAGTGTTGACCTCCCTGCTTTCTGCCCTGCCAGGCCCAATGGGGCACCAGCCACCACTGATCTCTGAGGCTCTTTAAAGAATAACACAGCTCTCAGATTTGGAAGCCAATTTTGTTCCAGGAGAGTTCACATAAGCTCAAGCTTTTATCAGAGAGGCTAGAAAACTTTGTCATCAGAAACAGACAGCTAGGCCAGGCCAGGCCAGCCAGAAAAGCGACCCAAAAGGAAACAGCAGGGTCTGGGCTAACAGAAGGTGATGAATGGTACTAATTCT
Organism: Podarcis melisellensis; assembly: GCF_964234715.1. Taxonomy (NCBI): domain Eukaryota; kingdom Metazoa; phylum Chordata; class Lepidosauria; order Squamata; family Lacertidae; genus Podarcis; species Podarcis melisellensis. Next base: position 33,844,987 of record NC_138528.1, on the reverse strand, counting down.
GATACCTGAAATGATTCTATTCCTAGATTTAATATATCTGAAATGGGTGGCCTGCCTCCAACAAACATGTATGCAGTTAGTGCTACAAGGGAAGAAATGGTTTTCTGAATAATGCCTAATGCACAATTTTTATTACTCTGGCACATATTTCAGAACTGAAGCCTGTTGAACCCCAGTTCAAATGCAACACTGGACAATTGAAGTCTTGCCATTGTACTAGGGCATTCCCATTTTCCAGAGAAGCCAAACTACCTAACTAGCTTGGAAAGCTGAAAAAAATAAAGAGGTTTGGGGAAAATATTAACATCAGAATTCTCAGCACCCATTTATATATTTAATACAGACCTACAGGGAGAGTGGCTATTGTTTCGGTTGCCAGGCTGCTTACAGGACTAGATTTGCTGAACCTAGTTCAGATGGTTTTCAGGGACCAAAGTGACACTGGAATTTGAACTCGTCTCAGAAATTGATGTAACTAGCCAGCATCCCCTATCCTATCCACCATGGGAGAGAGAGGCCGTGGTCATTTGCCAGCTGTTTAGTTCTGCTACTGAACACTGGGTATTTGTTGAGGGGCAGCCATGCACTTCCACAGCAAAGACTCTGCAAGAAACAATCGTTGGGCTGCCACCTCGTGGGCAACAATTAAACATCAAGAGAACTCAAGCATTATTCCTTTTTAAAAACAGGATTGGTTTTATTACACACACATGAAGAAGTGCAAGAAGAGCACCAGTGCCAATGAGCACCGATCTCTATTTCAGATCAAATGGCTTAGTTTGTTAACCTCTTTGCTTTCAAAACTGAGAGAGTTGCTTAGGCAATTGAATAATATCAGTGTTGGGAGTAGATAGTGAAAGCTTTTGTCCTGTGGCATTTCTCAGGATTTAGTCTTGCATTCTGTTTTAGAAATCACTTTGTTTCTGGAGCTAGAGATGTTAAAACCTACCATACCTTTTGGTACCGAGTAAGATAGAAAGCCAGCAAGAGCCACAGTCCTATGAACACATCCTTGGAACTAAGCCCCATTGTCCTTGGTGGGACTTCTGAGTTGTTGTAAGTTTGTGCAGTGCCTGGATTTGAATTCAGCATGTTAAAATATAAGTGATGTTAAAAAAGTAAGCCAGGCCAGCTTCTTGATGAAGCCAAGGTGATGGCTCATCAAGGAAAGCATCAAGAAGCCAAACACTCTCTGCCAGATGCAGAGGGGTGGTGCTCCACCCTTGGCTCTGGCTAGTTAGCAAAAGACAATTCAGAGTTGGGAGGAGAGGAGTGTCAGAGTTGCAGCGGCCTGATGTCAGGAAAAGGGGGAATAATTGTGTTTGGGGAAGCAGTTTGCAAGCTGGAGAAAAGAGGGTCACAGCACAATGCTGGCTGACAGTTTGGGATCCAATATTGCAGCCATGAGGGAGACAAAAACTTTGAGTGTAATGCTTTGAACCACAGTAGGCTCAGGTTGTATATATGTGTAAATAAACCATATATCATAAAGACACCACAGTTTCCACTGTGTAAAAGGACCCTGGTTAAGTGTGCCTTGTGTCACTGGAATCTTGCACTGCTCTGAGATTGGGATGGTGTGTAACAGAGAAAGTGGAGTCTCTGGTTGCATGGCTGCAATCATATGCACTTGCTTGGGAAGGTCCCGTGAAATTTAGTAGGACGTAGGGTAAACTTAGGGTACATTCGGCCATGGAGAGTATTGAGTTCTCCTGATTATATTGTTCATGCTTCTGTCCCATTTTCAAATGTTCCTTTCACAAAGCAGTACCCATTGTGTTATGGAACTGTGGTTTAAATAAACCAATATGCCAGCATGTTGTGCTAAATTTCATTCACACTAATGGGTGTGGTGTGATGCAAGAATCAACAACCGGACAACATTGCTACTCACAATGTTCCCTCATGAAAACAGCAGGAAAGAACTGTATGCCAATATACTGCCCCAGATATCTCCCTTTACTCTTGAGATTTTCTGGATTAAGGGGGCTGAAAAAAGTTGTGTTTTTTTCCTGGAATCAAATAGCATGGAAATGAGCACTAAACATGTACTATATTCCTTAGTTTCCCAGAAGTGGCTTTCATGACATGCGAAAGCTCAAATGTAATATGAAAATTAACAGTTAGGAAATTGTCAGGGGAACTGAATGAATAAATAAAAGGGCCAGCCATAGTTCATTTTGAAGTCCCATGGAACATTAAGCACACAATTTTGATTGGACCATTCCCAAAACAGAGCAGATTTTTAAAAACAAAAACAAAACAAAAAACACCCTCAACATCTATCTAGAAACTATTCACTGTAGATGTCTCTTAATAGCTAACTTTCCATTATAAGGTACCAGGAAGGGAAATCAAATAGACTCTGACAACTTTGAATTTGGCAAGCAAGTAGTGGGTAATAATAAAAACGGTACCAAATTGGAACTATGATGAAGTTCAAGAGAGGAGGGTGTGATGGAAAGTACACTTCAAAGCTCTATTGTGAACTCAGACAAACAGAAAAACAAAGTGCTATGTGCATTTGATGGAAAATGTAATGTCCAGCTGTTTATTTCCTCTTCACTCTCATTTTCAATACTTTAAGGAACCAAAACATTATGGATTCAAATTAATCCCATAAATCAAGATAGAATTGGAACCATCCACTACATTAAAGAATTTTCAAAATCTCTCCTTCACTTTATGCCTTGCACTATTTTAACCAATTCTCAACCCCTCTTTCACAGTTTTGTTGCCCCTGCTCTCCTTATTGATATATGGTACTGTGGTGGTCACACAGGGCCCCCGGACATTTCACGGTCTATTGACCCTGTGCCATCACTGCGGCTGCTTTCTTCGCTGCCACCACCCCGCTTCTCATGGGGACACACAGAGTCCAGACAGTTGTTAACATAAACAAATAATCGAGTTTATTTTTAAGTGCAGGAACAAGCGTATGGTTTCAGTTTATTTTTCTCTTGTCATTTTCTTAAATCTTAGTTCCTAACAACTTCAAACTGAATTATTCCCAACTATCTATCCAACTCCCTAACAATTCCTCTCACTCTCTCACAATACAACTTGACCAACCCACTGCCTATTCCACCCTCTTCCTTCTCCAACACCCAAACCTCAACTCCCAACTGACAAACCTCAACTTCCAACTCCCAAACCTCAACTGACTTTTTCAAAATCTCCCCTCTAACGTCTACTCCCCCCCTTGCATTCTCACTGGCCAATCACACCACATCCATTTTAACCCTTTCCTTGACCCATCCTAGGAGGCAAAGGCCACAGATACACACTATGGATGGTCCGTGGGACACAGGTGGCGCTGTGGGTTAAACCACAGAGCCTAGGAATTGCCAATCAGAAGGTCGGCGGTTCGAATCCGCGCGATGGAGTGAGCTCCCATTGCTCGGTCCCTGCACCTGCCAACCTAGCAGTTCAAAAGCACATCAAAGTGCAAGTAGATAAATACTCCGCTCTGGCGGAAAGGTAAACGGCGTTTCTGTGCGCTGCTCTGGTTCGCCAGAAGTGGCTTAGTCATGCTGGCCACATGACCCGGAAGCTGTATGCCGGCTCCCTCGGCCAATAAAGCGAGATGAGCACCACAACCCCAGAGTCTCCCAAAGATATCCTGCAAAGCAGCAGAGGTTTAGGATCAGAGTTTTTCTTCTCTTAGATGGGCTACCTTCCCAGGTTGATGAGCTCCATCTGCCCCTTACGTAAATTACATAAATAATTATATAAATTATGTTAAAAAGCAGTCAGTGAGACAAAAAAGCAGTATTTTGCAGAAACCAAACTGCAGTGGAACGGAAACAGCACTGATTGTGATGAAGACAGGCCAGAATGGAAATCACTGCCTTCTTACATCCCTACTGGTTATAATGAACTGACCAAACTGACTTCCTTGGCAGAGAGCTCAAACAGTGGGGTGCTTCTAGTGGGAAGTCTATTCATTACTGACACTTGATAGACTTCTGATAAGATGCAGAACTCTCCATGGTATGACCCTTTTTGGCTTGAGGTGGAACATAAAGAAGAGGGCAACTAGGACCACCACCTTCTTGGAGATGGTGCCCTGCCACTGGAACTCCCTGCCTAAAGAGTCTCCCCTAGCCCCTTATAAGGACAGAGATGGGGGGATAGTGGCCCTCCAGATGTCGGACTCCCATCAATCCCAGCCAGCATGGATAACTGGCTTTAAAAATGTAGTATGAATTATCCCAGTTAAAGACAACCTTCAATTTAATACTGAGTATTTTTACTGCAAACTTTTCTGTGCACTTGTTTCCACCAGACTTTTCAAGTATATTCTTAGTATCTGGATTTGTTGTGGTTGTTGCTGCTGCTGCTGCTGTTCCCATCATCGTCATCATCATCATCATCTCCTTTTGGTTATGTGTAATGTGGCCACTTTCAAGAAAGAGGCTTAGTGATCAACCAATCAAGCTGTCCAGTCGAATGTGCAGTTCAGTCAAACTCCACATCATTTTATCAGGGAAGCCTCTGGCGTTTGCTGCCGAACACTCGAGGAGAAGGAGTCGGGCAGCATCGAGGGAATAATGGCCATGAAAAGGATCTTTTTGCTTTCACTTCTCGAAGCACGCACTGGACAAGGGAGCACAGCATGTTTCATCAGAAACAATGAACTCTCCTTTTCAACTCTCTGGCATTTTGGCAAAGCTGCTGATGGCTCAGAAACCCAGAGGACAACGTGTTGGCCATGCTGAAGCCCACTTTTGTTCCCTCAGACAGGCACTGCTGAAAGTGCTCCTGTTGTCACTAACCAACTTCCGAGGCCACATTTACATGTCGGCATGTGTGTACGTGAGCCTTTGCTCATTCCGCAATTACAAATGCAAACACCTACTACTTCCAGCCTGACAGGCTGCCAAAGCCTTTGTATATGAGTTGGCACGAGAGATTACTCCTGTGTCCATTCATCGTATTAGCAAGGCTCAATAATAATAAAAGAGACATCCGAGGCCAAACGCGTTTTAATCCTTTTTCTTTCCTGCACATGGTTTTCTAGTGGTTTCACATTTCCTTCTTCCCCGGTCGTTCCATAAATCCTCATCGTGAAGCATTTCACATAATGCATCTGTTTGCCTGCTGGCTCCTTTGGAGTTGCAGGTAAATCATACAAATCCTCAGGTCAAAAGAGATTCACTCTAAGCACTCTGAAAGAACAGAGTGTCCTGACTTTCCCTGAAATTAAGGATGACCTCCATTCTGATAGCCACAGCCTTTTTTTTATCTTGCCAGAGTCCTAGGCAGCTGGTCTCCATTTTTGTTTGCTTGCTTGCTTACAGCTTCTCACCTGTTTATATAGTTGCCTTACTGGGTTGTGCTCCAGGGTAGGCATTTAACAAAAATGATGCACCACAGCACAAAACAAGCCGATGAAGGCTGAGCATCATGACTGATTTTTTTTTTGGGGGGGGAGTAGGGAATGGAATTAAGTGCTTGGAACATGGAAAAGTATCATTTTGTTGCAGATCCTACTTGAGGTACTAGTAGTAGCAGTTACTATTACAGTGGTACCTTGGGTTAAGTACTTAATTCGTTCTGGAGGTCTGTTCTTAACCTGAAACTGTTCTTAACCTGAAGCACCACTTTAGCTAATGGGGCCTCCTGCTGCCGCTGTGCCGCTGGAACATGATTTTCGTTCTCATCCTGAAGCAAAGTTCTTAACCCGAGGTACTATTTCTGGGTTAGCGGAGTCTGTAACCTGAAGCACCTGTAACCTGAAGCGTCTGTAGCCCGAGGTACAGGTGCAGAACATTCCTACCCACGGCCATCCATCCCTGGGGACTATTAACGAGGTAGAACCACCTCAAAGCTCTGCTGACTCCTACTGATCAGAGAGAGCCCCCCTCCTTGCCTCTCACCTTCCATTCTGCTCCGTTCACTACATCATAGTTGTGGCATCCTATGGCACTCCCCAGGCTCAGTGCCCGGTTCAGCAGAACCAGTCACTATGCCCTAAATTTGACCCCTAGGGTGGAAGATAGTAGGGAGGAGATTCTTTTCCTCTTTTTTTGTTGCGCAAGGTTGGCGCAGCAAAGGAGCCCAAACTGAGACCCTTCAGTGGATTCTTGACCAGCCTTGCTCCAGTCCCACAACACCCTGTTTTGGGACATTAGATTGCCTAGTCCTCACAGGAACACTACTTGCCCAGAGGCTTCTATAGAGGCAGAGTTTGTCCCCCACCACTCCTGGAGCTTGGCAGAGGAATACCTCAGCCCAGTCCTGATTTGCTTCGAGAACACAGAATGGAGGTTAAGATTAAATCTGCTGCTTCTAAATGTGACACTGGAGTCCAGCTCACGCTGAGTTTCAGCAACAGGATGGGATTTCACCTTTGCTGAGCTTATTTATTTTTTTATGTGGCGGAAAACACTTTTAACCCAGCGCTAATCTAATGCTCCTTCCGTTACATGGAGCAGTTTGTAATAAAGACAATAATATTTCAACTTAAAAGAAACAGCACAAATAGAGACAGGTTATCTTCAGTCTCAATCAAATATGGTCCTCAGATAAAAGCAACTATCTACCATTTAGCCTTGACTATATGGCAAAAGGGTGAAGGGTGGTAGCACAGTGATTGAATATCAGCTTTACTTGCAGAAGGTTCCAGCTTCAATTTCTGGCATTTACAGCAACGGCAGGGAAATGACTCCTTTCTGAAATCCTGGCAGTATGGTTCAATATAAGGCAGCTCCCTATGTTCCTATGATGCCAAGAAGGGGGATGGTAGTCGAACTTCATAAACCACGGTGTTCCATAATTTAATCCCAAGTGAATAGGCTAATCCCAGATTAGCAGTAGGTTCTACAAATTCCAGAGTGTTTTTGGGGCATGCTAGACCTCACAGTGCATAGATGCATGGAACAATAGACACACTAGGTCTTGTCAAACACGGACAGTAGTCTCAGGGATGTTACATTATGATGGGTTCAACTGCACTCGGAATGGTTCAATCCTCATAGCACAATAAAATAACTGACTGCACTAATCACAATGTTATTAATCAAGAAAGTTTGCTTTAGTCGTGCAAAAGAACTACTTAAACCCATACATAAATCCCTTACCTTTGGCACATAACTCTTTTTTTTATTATTACAAGGTCTTTCCCATTGCACCTTCTGTCAGATTCTAGCTATAGGCTTAACAATACAACATTTTGTGTTCATTTCCATTAGTTAGAAAAGGATTCCCACTGGTGGACTTGAATCATGGAAAAATTATGTATTTGAAATGTTCTGTTCAAATAACTATGTTTTATGGGTGTCTGTTTTCAGAAACACAATGAGAGCCCAAAACCTTCTGTAGATTAAATATATATATATTAATATTAATAATAATAATAATAATAATAATAATAATAATAATAATAATAATCCCAACCGTAATTAGATACATTGACTTCGTAATCTCTTCCACAAAGATTTAAGGCTCAGCCCCTGGGGTCAGTCAGCTCGTAATGGGATGCAAGAGATAATTAAACTGCTAGTATCTATGTATTATGTGCTTCAGCAGATTGCTAGACAATATTCCATATGTTTATTTGCTTTTATCATTTTCACAATGCATTTCCTGCATAATATTTCATAAGGACTAGCTTAGTAAACAACCTAAAATGGCTGTTGATCCTCTCAGGAAAAGCAAATCACTAAGGTTCTACTGTAGTCATGCAAAGCCCGGCTACTATTGCAACATTCCTCTAAGTAAGGAATGAGGAACTTGTAGCATCTTCCCATGCTATTGAACTCCAGTTCCCATCAGCCCCAGTCAGCATGGCCAATGATCAGCGATGGTGAGAATGGAGGTCTAGCCACAGGTTCTCTAATCCTGTTTCAAGAGATGTATCGGAAATGGCTCTTGCATATTCTTTCTGGATTCTCTGGGGTCTCTTAAATCTGTCGCTAAAAACTGTTTCCCTGTTTTACCTGCAATAAGCCCACTAATTACATTATCTGAGCCAACTGACCCAAGAGAAAATATGTCTCCTACTGCTTAACATTTTTTTGTTAGATATTTATATTTCCCAAAAATAAATTATATCATTGTCCCAGTATTATCATAATTATGTTAGCGTCGACTCTCCAAAAATAGTTGGTTAAAAGTGGATTTAGGGCAGCATCGTTGAATTTGCATTACGTCCAGAATTGCCCCAGATTCCAGGGCCTTAGGATGGGAGCAGACATCATAAGGGGCATGTAACTGCCAATACTCCAGAACCCTATGCAGATTGCTGCCACTATTGGCAACTTTCCTCCTCCCTGGGCAGCTTGGTTTTAGTGAGTTCGAAGGGGAGGAGGTGGTGGTTTGGATGAGCTCTAATGGGAGGGTTTGGGCGAGGGATAGGGTAGGGTGGGCACACAAGGTGAGCAGGGACAGCAGCCCCTATTAAATATAAGTATTTGCCATTTTAGGATAGCATACCCTCCAACATCCCACTGATGAAAATTGGGACGTGTGTTTTTTGGTCCCACACTCTCACACGGGCCCAATCTCCCCTTCCCCACCAAATTTCCCCCTTGAAGGGGTGGATTCATGTACCCCTCCCCTATTATTATTATTTATTGAATTTATATACTGCCCTACACCCAGGGGTCACAGAACAAAATCAAAACATAAAAACACAAAATATATAACCAAAATAAAAACAACAACCCAATAGTCTCCCACAAAGAAACACATTTTAAAAGGGCATAGGATGTAAATCAAACAAAGACCTGGTTAAAAAGGAACGTTTTTGCCTGGTGCCTAAAGGTGTATAATTTAATTAATTTTATAATGAATGATTTTAGAGTGTTGTTTGTGCTGTACTTTTGTACTGTTTTATTGTTGTTAGCCGCCCTGAGCCCGGCTTCGGCTGGGGAGGGCGAGATATAAATAAAATTTATTATTATTATTATTATTATTATTATTATTATTATTATTATAATGAAGGCGCCAGGCGAACTTCCCTGGGGATGCAGAGGAATCAACTCCCATGACTGGTCGCCAGGAACGGACTAGAGAAGGAAAAGTCCTTACCATCTGCTTTTATTCAATATTCACAGAGAGAGGTTTGGGATTGCAGCCTCTCAGAATAATGGCGTTGTCCCATCCCACGTGAATCTCCATCCCTTCCGTCTCTCCCACTTCCTCATGAGTCATTGCTACAGGTGTTAAAAAGTGCCCTCTGCCTTTGAGCTCTTTGCTCTTCTACTTTCAAGGCCCGCCGTGTTCTGGGAGAAGGCGGGGTCTGGAATGCTTTCATCAACTGTCGCTCCCCTGGTGGTGCTTCTTCTTCTTCCTCCTCCTCTCCCATTATTTCCCAGCCTTTCCTCTCATTTGCCTCTGAGCTGTGATCTCCTTCAAACCCGTTGTAATTCTCAACTGTCTTCTTTTTCTCTGGAAGGGTCAAGCTGGGGAGGCAGTCTCCACCATTCCTCCTCTGCCCAGTCCTTGACATAAACGGTAAAGGTAAAGGTACCCCTGCCCATACGGGCCAGTCGTGACCGACTCTGGGGTTGTGCACCCATCTCGCTTAAAAGGCGAGACACTTCTCCGGAGACACTTCTGGGTCACGTGGTCAGCGTGACGAAGCTGCTCTGGCAAGCCTGCACCAGCACAGCACACAGAAACGCCGTTTACCTTCCCGCTATAAAGCGGTACCTATTTATCTACTTGCACTTAGGGGTGCTTTCGAACTGCTAGGTGGGCAGGAGCTGGGACCGAAAGACGGGAGCTCACCCCGCTGCGGGGATTCGAACCGCCGACCATACGATCGGCAAGTCCTAGGCACTGAGGTTTTACCCACAGCGCCACCCGCATCCCTCAGTCCCTGACATACACTTGGATAATTGCCTTCCTCTTTCCTGACCTGACTTTGCTTAAGCCCATCATGGTGGAGGGTGATTACTAATCTGAACATCACTTTCAGATTTTATTCCCTGTTGCTCCTTTGCAAATAGCAGGGGGGAATAGACTTTAGTCCTTTCATGTAAAAGTTTATGACGTACAGTTGTAAGAAGCCACTGGACCCCTGGCATTTTGCCAATGCAGGCCAGACTCTCTTAGAACACGAATATCTTTGGACACAAAGCATTTTTGCTTCCATCCATTGCAATTTACCTTGCGACTGCTGGTTTACTGCCTATTTTTTTATTATTACAAAGACATATAAAAATTGTACAGGCAGGGCTCAGGGATCCAAGATTTAACAATACACCTGTATTAAAATGAAAGTATCATCTGCCAGAACTCATTAGCATTTATAAGGATGGCTAAACAGATTCTTTTCGCCATGCTTCAGCATACGGGGTAGCAACAAAGCGTGACACTCATTAGCTTTGAGTCTTTCTGAACAGCTTGGATCAATCTCTGGGGTAAAAAGAGAACAGAGTTGAAAGTGAGGATGGGCGAGGTTGGGTGGAATAAGTGATGTCAATCAATACTAGTGTAACTACTGCACAACTGGGGGTAGAGCGCTGCTCCAAGGTTACTACTTAGGAAACCGAAATGAGATGTATATGCTCTGGAGGTCCAATTCCACAGAGAACTATATAGAATAGTAATTTAAAACTGCTAATGAATCGTGTAGGGAGAGAACCTGATGCTGTACAATGGTTAACTTTCAGGATTTGCTTCCACAAGTTATGACGATGATCATGAGCTTAAATGGACTTAAAACATGATCAGGCAAATTCAGAGACGCTCGTGATATAGGTCCTTCACATTCAGAACAATAAATAATTATTATATAAGGGATATTATGTCCTCCGTATTCAGAGAAATACAGTATGCTTGCAACTTGTGTGTGTTTAATGTGTGATTTCACGTAATTGATGGGCAGCCGGTTGAAATCACACAAATCAGGGTTTTCCTGAGCTGGAAATACCTTTTAAACTCTCAGACATGCTTAACCAGTCTCTGGGGTTTTCTTGCACTGGCTCTGGGAAGCTCTCACAAGATCTTGCTGGAATTTGGACAGCACCACGGGATCTCATGACACCATCCCAGAGCTCACATAAGAGCATCCCAGACCCTGGTAAGCAAGGTTTAGAAGCTCCCTGCCTTGCCTCAAGGGTAAGTCTTGCTCAGCACATGGCTCCAGAAAGGTAAGGATGCTTGCATGGGGTTGGTTCCAAGGGGGAGTATACACATTTTTGCACATACACACCTTCCCTGGGATGTAACCCCCATGCAAGATACTATCAGACTGTAAATATGTCCTCAATAGTCAGAGGGCTTTATAACACTGAATAACTGGTCTGGGGATAAAGAACCAAGAATATCTGTAGCCTTCATGCCATGCTGGTGAATTTCTGAGAGGCATCTAGGCAGGCACTCTTGAAAATGCTATGGCTATGTTTCTGTATGTGCTGGAAGCTGCCCAGAGTGGCTGGGGCAACCCAGCCAGATGAGTGGGGTATTGTCAGGACTGCCTCTAGGTCCCAGCTCACATAGGACCAACGCCCAGTGGATGTTATATACAAACGTCTTTATTGAAGTTTAGTTTCCATTTCCAAGCTTTGGGCGTGCAGACCCACGTCTTGACGCTAGATCAGCTAAGTCCCCTCTGACTCACTGCTGACCCCACACCAGTTTAAGATTCTAGCCCGGCTCCACCTCCTGCGCTGCTCTTTCCTTCGCTGGGTCCTTCTGCCCTCTGGTGTTACTTCCTTCCTGGATTCCTCTGACGCTGACCCCCCTGAATCTCGCCCTTCCTTCCGGCGGGCTTTAGGACCTGGCTCCTTGTCAGGACTCCCTGCTGTGCCGCTTGCCTCTACATTTGAACTTGGCGCGCGCGCCCAGCCGGTAACCTTCCTTCTGACCGTTTCCCCGCTTCCTGATGTGGGCGTTGCCAAACCTGACTCCTCTCCTCCCGCTGGTGGTGAGAGCATTGGTCCCGACTCCTGGGACTCCCCCTCCCCACTGCGCTCTGGTGGGGAAGCTGGTCCTGATCTCCAACTGCTGCTCAGGGACTCCCCGCTGGCCCCTCCCTCCTGGGGCTTCCCCCCTGGAACCCCCCTCGCTCTGGCCATGGGCGCTCCCTTCTGTGAGTCCTCCGATTCGCTAGAGAGACTTGTGGAGTGACTCTGGCCGCTGTCACTGCCTGCTCCCCCTTCGTACTCCTCCTCCTCACTCTCCATTTGCTCCCCCTCCTGTGTCTCTCTTTCTGAACCCCTGACAGGTATAAATAATAAAATTATTATTATTATTATTATTATTATTATTACTCATTTGGCAATTCATAGTGAAAAGTGTTTCTGTTCGACTGGAGTGTCTTTTCCAAGAGGCAAAAGAAAATTTCAAATTTGCCGGGAACCGTATATGTCAGCCATCAAATGCCCAGGTGAATACCTTGTGATGATAAAGTAGGAACAGACACACCTCACCAGGGAAAATTCTACAAATGGGGATCCACCACCAAGAAGGCCCTGTCATGGGTCCCTGCCAACCAGGCAGCATACACCAGCAGCAACACCAACTGGGCTTCCCTTGTCAACTTTAGGGCCCAAGATGACTGATACTGGAGGTGGTAGCCTTTTAGGTCCCAAGCTGTTTAGGGCTTTATATGCTAGTACTAGCATCTTGAATTGGACCTTATCACTCACTCGCAGACACTGCAGGGCTTTCAGGACCAATGACACATGGCCCCATTGAGCTGCCCCACTCACCAACCCATAAGCTACATTCTGCACTAGCCACAGCTTCAGGATGGTAAAGGGCAGCCCCACTGAGCATCCTTTGCAGTAGTCCAGGTCCAGAAATAGCTGTAGCTGGTGAACCAGCCTAAGATAGTCATCAGTATTCCTGGCCATTTGGGATTTCATCGGCACTTTGGAATCCACCGCCAAAATTCAGAACAAATCAGTCCTGAGTTATAGAAGTGTAGATGGTGACTTGGAAAGACTGGGATGAAGTAGAAGAACACAGGGATCTTTCCCTAGTAGGCTTATGGTAGTTTTGCTTCAGGCATTTAAGGACATCCTTTTGAGAAGCTATGCTGTTATAAAGAAGTCTAGTTGGATGAGCAAGAACACAGTGTTAGTGGCAATGTCAAGCACCAGCTTTAAATATTATTTACGGCCGGCAGGCAGAAGCCCTGCGCCTTAATCAAAGCATTTTTCAGCTGCCAACCCAGCAGGCAAAGGCATCTGAGCATTTCGAAGCAAAAGATTTAGCAACCGTCCCAGGCTACCGCTCCTGAACAGGAAGTGTGCCTTCTTTCAAAGGACACCGTGTATGTTTCTAAAGAGTTGTGAAATCCAGTGTTTTTCCTTACAACTTCAGGACATTTCCCAGTACATGTTGTTGATTTTGGTGGCTGACAGCATCAACACTTTTGGCAACCAATACCTTGTATAGAAGGGTACAGGCTGCATCAGTTTGCTTGTCTTCTTTTTGCTGCATAGGACAGAGAGAAAATAAGAACTGAGTACTGACTTTCAAAAACATGTTGTCCAGGCTCAAGCCAGAAGTGTAAGCAGGAATAGGGTCAAAATACACTCTTAGGCCAGGAACTCCCAGTCCCTACTGTTTTTTAAGAAGAAATAGCTGCTATAGGACAATGTAGCCAATCATCCCAATTATCTCTATGTTTACTGGGACATACAGTGGTACCTCGGGTTACATACTCTTCAGGTTACAGACTCCGCTAACCCAGAAATATTACCTTGGGTTAAGAACTTTGCTTCAGGATGAGAACAGATATTGTGCTCCGGCGGCGCAGCAACAGCAGGAGGCCCCATTAGCTAAAGTGGTGCTTCAGGTTAAGAACAGTTTCAGGTTAAGTACGGAGCTCTGGAACGAATTAAGTACTTAACCCAAGGTAACCCAAGGTACCACTATATTAGCTAGATATCCGCATATTGATCTGGTCTATTGAAGAGAGCCCATGAGCATACAGGCCAAACCATGTGATATGTAACCTGCATTTTTCTACTGTTCTCTGAATTGTCATCTAAGGAAGGCTTATGCTCTGCACCACTCCTGCCACCCCAGTTTTGTAGCAGCTCTATAAGATAATTGTATGGAGCATACTGAAATGTTTCCTTTTGTATGTCCCAAATGCCAGTCATTTTCACTGCATCACTGAGTTCTAATCTTTTGAGAGGATTTCTCTCTGTTTGGTCTCTCCACAGATTTTTTAATTTATAAACTACTATCATGTGAGACATAACAGGTGATGTATATTATTATGAGGTTGGGATAGAGGAAGTAGGCTGTATGCTGAAACCCTTCTAACCCCTAGATCCAGCAAGTGTTAAACTATAAGCCAGGCTAGTTTCTTGCTGAGTGATGGGCCAATAAGGGACTGAGATGGCAAAGGGGGAGGGGTACCCCCAACTTGCAATTAATTAAAAGGACAAAGCCAGAGTTGAGGGCAGAGAATTTGCAGTGATTTGAGCTAGAGGGAAAAGCAGCAAGCTGGAGAGAGAGTCAGAACGAAATTTGCTTTTTGTTTGAATCCAAGGCTGTGGTTGTGGCCTTCTTGGAGTATTGATGCTGTGAGCCCCTCCATCGTAGACCCAGGTAGTAAATATGTGTAAATAAACAATATGTCATAAAGACACTACAGTCTCCGCTGTGCCTCATTCCTAAAGGAAATACAAATTCTGAAATACCTGGAATCTTGCACTGCTCCGAGATTGGGGTAGCATGCAAAAATACGTTAAAGAAATGTTGCACATGCTGTAAATGTGTATTTTAAAACCACAAACATAATTGTGACAGTGGCATGGTCAAAGGTTCTCTTTCATTTTGGGATGTAAAGGTGCCAGCATTTATTCAGTGAAGATGGAAGCAATAAACAAAGACTATAAAACAACATGTGAATTCAGCATTTGGGCAAAATTGTTTGTGAGTATTGAGCTAAGAATAATACAAGCCTGAAGAACTTGCTGTATGCATTCTTTCATGGAATTCAGGATGACGTTGAAGAATTTAAGGCCAATACCGATTGTTTATAATTGGATATTAATCATCGAGATGTCTAGGTGCTGCTAAAGTAACGAAACCTTGAACATGCACTTCATGATTGATGGTTATTAATAATGCTCTCCACATTGTTTTAGAGCAGTATCGCTTGGTTATACAAAGGGAGTGGAGCTTTAAATCTGTAGCTGAAAGGGACAAATAGGATCCTTAAAGGTTAAAGAATGCAATCATTTGCTCAAACTCTTGAAGCTTAATACCTTTGGCTATTCAAGAAGCTAATTAAAACCCAGCTGGAACAAAGTCAATAGATCGTATTTCAAAAGAAAACACGTCACCGTGAAATGCATGATTTGTGATGATCGGAACAGTTCATAGCAGATTCAGCACTCTAATGTTTAAAGACAACAGATTTAGAGAAAAATCTGCATAGTGAATAGTGAATATTGAAAAGAATGCCTGCAGTTCAGTGAGCACAAAGCGCATGCACAAGTATCTGTGTACATGCAGCCCCTCGCCTTCCCCACAAACTGTTTTCACTTTCACCATGGTTTCTCATAAGAGAGGAGCCTAAAAGAGAAAGAGCCTGCCATCCCTAAGCACACACACTCCAAACCATAGAGCAGTGTTTCCCAACCTTTTTTGGGCAAAGGCACACTTGTTTCATGAAAAAAATCTCGAGGCACACCACCATTAGAAAATGTTTAAAAAATTAACTCTGTGCCTATATTGACTATATATAAAGTAACTCTCTTTCATAGGCATCAAATAAACACAAAGAAAGTACCGGTATTTTATAATTACTTTATTATGAAATAGTAAGTACCGTATTTTTAGGACGCTCCGTCCCATAGGACGCACCTACTTTTTTTGGGGGGGGGAATAAAGGAAATTTTTTTCCCTTTATTTCCCCCCCCAAAACCAGGTCGGGGAACAGTGGGATGGCGGTGCTGCGCCTCCCCGCTGTCCCCCGAGCTTGTGGGGCTGGCCCATGTCTGCCTGGCGCGAGGGGCGCTCTGCTTCAGGGCGTCCCGCGCATCGGGCGGCAGGCTACAGTCCGCAGCATGGGGAACCCTCTGTTTCAGGGCGCCCCACGCGCCCCCGGGTGCGCAAGGCTTGCCAACACGAGCGCGGAGCATGGGGCGTCCTCCGAAGGGCGCCCCGTGCTCCGTGCTGCCGGCTGCCGCCCGCAAGCCTTGCGCTCTCGGGGGGAGATCCCCCGGGTGCGCAAGGCTTGCCGACACCAGCGCGGAGCACGGCCGGCCTGCCGAAGCGAGCGGCGATGGGATGTGGGAGGGAGCTCGCTCGCCGCCCTGCGTGTGCTCGCCTGTATGGGACTGCTGCATATTCCTGCATTGCAGGGGGTTGAAATAGATGGTCTTCAGCGTCCCTCCCAACCCTACAATTCTCTGATTTATGAACATAGGATGTCACGAACTCTACTGCCCCAGCTAAACAGACTGCTTCTCTGTAGTGGTGAAAACAATAGTCTCCTGACGAAGAGTCTCTGGCACAGAAAGCTCACCCTGCACATTTTTTCAGGTCCAAGCTGGTACAGAATTGGCCATGTGCTTTTAGAAAAATCAAGAACAAGCTCGTCATCTTGCCCCAGTTTAATTATTTTACATGTCACAAGACCAGCCTCGGGAGTCTTCGTGTTGAGGCAACTGGCCTTCAGTTTTTTGATGTGTTGATTTAAACAATATCTGAGTGTTTTAGCTCACTTCCCATCAGTGTCTCACAAGATTTCACCTGCAAAGCCCCCGAGGTGTAGAAACAAAGCCCCCTGCCCAATAAAACAGAACAAAGGTGTGTATGGTTGGGATGGAGGAGGCTTGCTCATGTTCTGCCAGCCTGCAATGTGACCAGTCTTCTCAGTTGTGGTCACATCCATACCCAGAGTGATTGAGAAGAGCTCTCTCTGCCAGGTACAACCTGCATCAGAGTTACAGGAATCAGCAAGAGGCCAGGTAGCTTCCCCAAGAGCGTGTATATGGCTAAAGAGGCAAGAATTGTCCCTGGCCAGGCTGTTGTGCTCTCAACCCTTAAATGAGAGGTGGAGAAGCCACGGCTTTCCAGGTGTCCCTGGACTATCCAGTCCTACAATCCCAGACCACACTGGCCATGCCAGCTGGGGCTGGTAGGAGTTGGAGTCTAACGAGGGTTGATGGGCACCAACTCCTCGCACCCAATGCAGAGAGAGAGGCGGATGGAACCGTTTTACCTTTACCATAACAAAGAGCCCATGGCACTAGTCCTGAAGATGCGAATACTGCGAAGTGTGTGGGGGGTGCATGCCATGCAAACAAGGCTTCATCAGAGTTGGCAAAGGGACCTTCTGTCTTTCCTACTAACAAACTAATGGCAAAGCATCTCCCCTGCCCATTGACTCCGTTCCAAATTAAAAGCCTCCTGACCACGTGACCCTTAGCCCTGATGGGGTCCAGGCGACAGCTGGAGGCTCCTGACTCCGAAGGCTTCGGCGCTCTCCGCCTCCTCCTCCTCCTCCCTTTTGCGTAGGAGGGGCGGGGGCGGCTCCCCCTCCCTCCAGGCCCCTCCCCCGGCGCCCTGCTTAAGGGCCGGGGTCCGAGCACCCTTAAAGGGACAGGCTGCGGAAGAGGACTTTGGTGGGACGCCAAGCTCTCGGCTGGGGAGCAGGGAAGAGCGTGGGCTCGAGGCGCGGCGGGTAGCAGAGCATGGCAGGAGCGGCGGGAAGAAGGAGGGGAGGTGGGCAGCCGAAGGGCACAGGCGAGCTCCTGCCGGCTGGAGCTTGGGGAGAAGAAGGGAGGCAGCGGCGGCTGAGCAGCGGGGGAGCACGGGAGGGCTCCTCCGGCCACTCCACCGATTAGCTCGCAGGTGTGTTCCGCGCGGGGATCCGTCTGGCTTCTCCCGGCCGGTCCAACCCTGGGTGCGTGCTGGGGGCTTTAGAGCCGACGAGGCACCCTCTGCCTCTTCGGGCCGCCTATGGGCGCCGCACGTGGGGACACCTCAGTCTTCCGACGGCGCCGCTTCTTTAAAGGAGAGGTTGCCCTGCGCGTCGTTTCTGGGGAAGGGGCGCGATCGAGAGGCGGACCAAGGCCACCGGGCAAGCGGAGGCCAAGGCTTCCCCCGCCCCAGCCCCGCGCTCGCCGCCGCCGCTGCCCCGCCTCTTGGCCGCCCGACTCGCCCGCCTCCCTCCCACGGCACACCCGGCAATGTATCGCGGCACACTAGTGTGCCGCGGAACACCGGTTGGGAAACACTGCCATAGAGGCTGTGTTAGGGGCCTGTCAACTCTTGACTACCTTCTGTGTGCAAAGCGATTCACTCAGTATTTATAAGCAAAAACTTTAAGGTGGTTCCAATTCTCAAAGAGGTGTGCAAGCCATTGCACTGCCCATTGGATAGCCCAATTTCAAGCAGCAAGTTTCAAAATGTATCTAATATGCCTGCATTTGAATCTCATCATTCCATTTGTTTGACTAGACACCAGGACATCACATTCAAGTGTGGGCATTTAGGAAAGTCAGAGCAAATGACTTTCCTAATTCAAAACATCTTCATTGACTTCAGGGGTACATCAGTTTCCATGGCCTCTATGCAGGATAGAAGTGATGTGGTCAATGTACTTTTAGCATCCAAAATAGATACTAATGTACAGCTTGGAAGGCATCAAATACAGCTGATGATGTAGTTAAACCAGGGGTGGAAAAACCTCTTTTCAGCCCAAGGACCATGTTCCCTAGTGGGAAAGCTTCCCAGGACCACAAGCCAGTAAGGGTGGGGCAATGGATGTGACTCTTACCTTTGCACAGTGGGCTAGATGCCAGCCATACAAAAGCCAGGGGTGTCCACTAGGGATAGGATTCAGTTCACATTTAAAGCCAAATCTATCCCATTCTTACTTTCTGAAACAATATGAGAACTGAAACACAGCCATCCTTCAAAACGTCACTTACCTGATTTTTGTGACGCAATTCTCCAACCAATGTTTAGAAAAATGCATTGATTAGGGGAAGTGTGTGTAGAAATGAATATGCTGGCAAAAGTAACGTATGAGAAATTTGATCCACCACACACAAATTCAAACAAGGATAGCAGTCAATCCAGGCTAAACATCTCTGTGCTAAGCAGAGAACAAGCATTTGGCTGTCTGCACATGCCAATATGACATATGGACGGAACAGCCAGCTTTGCAATGTAGTCGTTTCAACCTTCAATACTCATATACCATTTGAACTAAATATTGATCTGAGTCCTGATGAGACAATTGCTTCACAAGGCACACCCAAATTCACAGCACACCCAGCAGGCAGCGCACATCCCTTGACTCTCCATGCTAGCGCATGGAAAGGGGCATATGGATTTACTCTCCCTTTCATTTTTAGCATGAAGTTAGTTTTCCTGCTACTGATAGTTGTTTTGAGTACAGCCCTAGCTAAGTCTGCGTGTGATACGGATACAATTTGTTTTGAGGTTTTTTCCATCATAACCATGAAACTGTCAATTGTGTGTAAATTTACAGAAGTGAAAACTTTAACAACACATTATTTGTTACTATTTGTCAGCTTTTCCAATCGGATGATAAAATCCCTCAAACAAAATGTTGACCCAGTGTGGTGGTTGCTGTGAGAAATAATGAACGCCATGCAAGGAATCATTAGGAAATGGATCAAAAATAAAACTGCCAAGATCATACAAATCTGTGGTGCAACCACACTTGGACTACTGCATGGAGCTCTCGTCATCGAACATCCGAAAGGATATTGTAGAGCTGGAAAAGTTTCAGAAAAGGACAACTGAAACAACGGATGCTCAAGGGGGTAGAGAAACTTCCCTATCAGGAAAGGTTACAAAGTTTGGTGCTTTTAAAAAAAAAAATCTGGGATGGGGGTGGGGGCGGGGAGAGTGAAGAAGAAGGGCTGTGATAAAAATGTATAAAATTAGGCATGGCATATAGAAAGTGTATGGCCCATGGTCATCCAGTTAAGCAGAACGCTGGGAGATTCGAAAGAGAGAAGAGGTCCCAGGGTGGTCTTCAACCTACTCAAGATAAGCAGATCTGGGTCAGCTATGGGGTGGGGGGCCACGTTCCTGACACCGGATGGGGGATTGCCTGGGAGCCTCAGGGTTCCCTGACAGAAGAAAGGCGGGATATAAATAAGATTATGGCAAAGTGTTCTTCTTCATACAGTATTTATGGAATTTGCTAAGAAAAGATATAGGGATGGTCATCAGCTTGGATGGCTTTGAAAAAGGATATGGCATGATGGCTGCATTACCTCCAGCACCAGAAACAGTATACCTATGAATACCAGTTTCTTAGGATCACAAACAGGAGAATGCTATTGCACTCACGTCCTGCTTTTGGGCTTCCCATAGGCATCTGGCTGCCCACTGTGAGAACAGAATGCTGGACTAGATAGGTCTTTGGTTTGATCCAGCAGGGTTGCTTTCATGCTCCTCTTCTTGCTTCTTTGGTTTTGTCATATCAAAGCTCTTCTCTTATGTCTCAGTCTGGGGGCAGAGGCTTTGATATCAGTTATGAATTTCAGGGCTTTCATCTTGTGTAGTGATGAAGTACTTTGCAGTCTTTTAAATTGTAAACAATTAAATCTTAAAGTTTTGAACCGAAAACTCTCCCAACCCCAAACAGAGGAATCCCTTTCGTGCAGGCTAACAGTTTATCCACACAGGCACTGATAGAACCTCCACACTCATGTTCCAAACACATCAAGTTTCTATTCTGGCATTTCAAAGCTCTATTTCTCTGCCTTTGACTATGCCTGGAGACAGACAATATTTTTTCCCAGAGAACTGAAGAGGTGAACAGAAGTCTACTTGACTAGGAACAAGAGTGGGAGAAATAATAAGGTTTGTGTACTGCACAGGAAATGATGCCTCAACTCTCCGAAAGAAAATGGTTTTCTCAAACCATAGCCTTGTCTCTCCTGATACTTCAGCTCATTCTCACCAATAGGCCCAGTGAGGCATCTTCTGACAGTAGCTAGGGCCCAAGCATGCTAGCACTGCTCACTACCAATGCCTATTCTTTGACTCCCCCCCCCCTCCGCCACTAAGAACCAGGATGGCAGCCATTTAAATCCCCCCAAATGCCCTGGATGTAGGACTCTCCAGATGTTGTTGAACACCAGCCCCCATCAGACTTGACCAGTACTATCAATGATCAGGGAGGATAGGAGTTGTAGTCCAACACCATATGGAGGACACCATGCTGGCTACCCCTGCCCTGGAACAACACTAAGCCATGAGCACTGTGGGATTTTAAAATGGTGGCCACCGGTAGTGGGAGTTATGACACATACCTGACCTCTCGTCACCAGCATCACTGCATATTACCAAGAAGGGAAAGGTCAAAATTGGTACAGTGCAAACACACTGGTAGGAGCACCAGATTAGCTCTGCTGGTGTGTTTACACCAAACTGACCTTGTCACCTCCTCTTCCCTCTCTCTCCCCACAGTAATGTCAGTGACAGGAGGTCAGGCAAGTGCCCCACCTCACTGACTGCTACTGGTAACCACCCAGCATCAATTTAAGGAGCACTGCCATCACCAGAGCAGCAGGTAGGCTCTGCTGGACCATTGGCCTTGGGGGGAGTCCACCAGAAACACTAATGCATGGACCCTCCCATGCCTGGAACCACGTGCACAAACTAGTAAACTGCCAAGCCCCACTTTTTTGTTCTTCTTTTCTTCCATTCTTTTTCCCCTGTGCCTTTCCTACATTCTAGTTGTCCAAACAATTTCCTCGCTTCCTTTAAGTCCCTCCTAAAAGGCCCACTTGCACCTTTACTGAACCACTCTACTCTCATTTTCCACAAGGGCCACTTGACTCGTCCAACCATCTCATCTCCCTGTGCCTGTTTCGTGCACCAAATGTAAATTATAGCCCCTCTGGGCAAGCACCACTTCACCTTCCACACCAGCAGTGCAGCTGCTAAATCAGGTGAAACCAGTAATAACAGCAGCAAGAGATATTACACAGAAGCTGGGCATCCAAGTTACCACCCTCACCTCCTTCCCTATTCCTTCTCCCAAGTTCTTTTGCTTAAGCAACAATGTAGAGGAGCTTGATACAAAGTCCTATTGACAAATAAAAGGAACATCCTCTCTCACGTGTACAACCAGATTCACAGGATGAAGCTTGGGAGAGGCAGAGCTGCGACCTCACCTACCCCTCCTAATCTCCTCCTGTACCCCTCCTACTTACTTGCTTGCAGCAGGAGATAATTAATTCTGACTATTCTTCCTCCACACCCAAGCTGGGATCCCATGCGCTCCTTAAATGAGGGAAGCAAGGGGACTTGCCCTTCCTGTTGTGGCCCTGTAAAGACCTGCCTAATTGAGTTTTTTAAAAACCCACAAATGACTTTCCCATCCTTAATTTGAATAACGTTAAGTAATTGCAATTATTAGGACAGCCAAAAATACATTTGCCATTGTATGCCAAACTTGTACAAGCAGCTAACAAGGTTGCACATGGAAATTAAAATGAAGATAACAATGGTGGGGTTTAAGTGTTGACTGGCAGACAATTTGGACCACTTTAAGGCTGCATACACAGCATAGTGTTGTGAGGTTTTTTCCAGGGACGGTGTGTGTGTGTGTGTGTGGTATGTCTGAGTCCCTTCTTGGATCCAGCAAAGATTCAATTGCTGACTTAGCCAGGCAAGGACCCCCAAAGTATAGGTCATGAAAGTCGCTGTGTGCAAGCGAGCAAATGCGCAGGCCTTCATCTCTCAGCTGTTTGTTAGTTAGAAAGACTAGCTTGATTTCTGCATGAATCCATGACTCTTGGGGTATTGATGGTGATTTAGCAAAACAACAACAAAAACTCAACAACTTTTTGAAATATGGCAACCCTAAACTAAGCCATCTATGACAAAGACACCACAGTCTCTGCTGCTTCTCATTCTGAGGAAACCAAACCCTGGGTAAGTGCCTGGAACCAATGGAAACTTGCACCATTTGGATATTGGAGTGGCGTGCAACAATACATTTAAAGCACATTACCCACCTAGAACTCTCACACAGCGACATTTATCTGCCACAGAGTTACGGTTCCCAGCACCATTAATCAACTACGATTTCCAGGGGTATTTGAAGATGTGCTATAAAAGTAAGGTGTGTCTCTAACCTCAGATGCTGAACTTCAAATTGTTCTGCACTTGGCTGGGATCACATGGCACTGAAACTCACCCCCTGCCAGTGGCGTAGTGTGGGGGGTGCAGGGGGCCAGCCGCACCGGGCGCAACATCTGGGGGTTAGGGTTACGGGGCGCAAATCCACGGGTTAGGGGGCACAAATCCACGGGTTAGGGGGTGCAAATTACTTGCCTTGCCCCGGGTGCTGACAACCCACGCCACGCCACTGCCCCCTGCTTATGGCAAATCCTGTTCAGCTCCTCCAATAGCTTCTGAAAGTTCACTACGCACCACTTATGCTATGTTTAAGGCTCTTTTAGAGCCATAAGGGCTGCTGACTTATTTTTAAAAGCAAGCTAAGATTCTCAGGGTACTGAATTCTGTGATTGTAGAATCATATAATTCACAAAGCCCCGATTCTTACTGTGCCTTTGTGAAAGTATGAAAGTTTCATCCTCTGCACTCATGCTAGAATCCCTAGTGAGGTCAAGGGGATTTGTTCCCAAGTACCTAGCGTTTTAGAGTCAAGTACACATTGATCTAATCTCATCATTACAGAATGCTTTTGAAATCTGAAAATTATTCTATTATCTACTGTCTAACATGCAGATTTAATTGATTTTTTTAAAAATATTATTTGCTTTTTCTCATTGTTATATGAGATAGTAAAAGGAAGAAACCTCAGCAAAGTATTCTTCCAAGGAAAAGAAAGATACAGAACTCAGACTATAGAATAAATGTAAACTACTTTATTTCCCAAATATCCTCTCTCTTTCTAGCAACCCCGCTTCATTTTTATCCATAAGATTTTTAAAATCAGGTATTATCTTGGCCCACAAGCCTATTTTTCTTTAATTTAATAAATGATATTACAGTCTGTGAATGGTTAACAGAGCATATAAATTAGCATTTATAAAAATCAATTACATTGTCTCATAAGACAGAGGAGAAGCCAAGACCTTCATCGTGGGATCATTTGTATTTATCTGCTAATTATAAACCGTAATTGTCTCTTCTTATCATTTTAATTTGCATAAATTGCATAACTTTGGCATTTAACAGGTTTTGATACTCGGATACCATTATACTTTAAGCATTCTTTCTTGAAATGTTCATTATTAATTACGGCATTAAAATTAGCAGTTCTGATAATTGACCTTGGTTTTTCCTTGCTTTCTCCTCATCTGGCCGTCGAGGTCATTCATCTCATGATTATGCATGCTTTGTCACTTCTTATTGCTTGCGCTCTAAGTTTTAATTGTACTTTATCGCCTGTCACTTTTTACAGTGGGTTTTTTTTCAAAACCGAGAGTGGAAGTCTCTTGGATTTTTGAGGAACTCTCTCAAATAGATTTCAGTCCATACAGAGACTGGTAAAAATTCCTTTAGATACAGCACTTTAAGGCTTCAATTCTGTACCCACAACTGTGAGTCATCCCCACTGAATTCAGTGGGACTTACTTTTGAGTAGACATGTGTGGGATAGGCCTGAATGAACTGACAATAGCCATTACTCATCTCTTTCAGCCATCTTGAAATCAGATGGTTGGTTTTTTCCCCCCAGTTGCATTTCAGAAATGAAGTGAAATTCTTTTGCAGGAAAAGAATTGAAGTGGCCCTCATTTTGTTTCCCCCCAGAAAGCCATGTTCTGAAGTGCTTTTTGCACTTTGGGAAATTCAAAATGGCTACCACCTGTGAAAATGGTGGCCTTCTGTGATGCTCACTACAGAAGTGGACATCTGGTAAAAAACAAGGTCCAATTTTTCTGATTGCTCCACATTGCTTCTGCTTGGGTGACAAGGAGGTTAAGGGAGCACTGCCAACTGCCACTATATTAAAACGGAGGAATTTGAAATTAGTGAAATCATACAGTGTGAAACTCATGGTAGAACAGCATGCAGTAATTGTGGGAACACTTCAATTCAAAAAAAGGAGCTAATTCTGAGGAACTGGAGTAATAGTATAGCCAGACCCAGTGGCTACCTTCCTTCAGCAAAGAGGCTAATTCCTACAACTGAGTTTGTTTTCATCATGTTTGTGTCTTTTCTAATCCATGGTAAATATCTTACATGAAACCTTACTTTTGTGGTTTTAAATAGCTTCAAAGCTGCCTAAAAAGGAGGCAATCATCAATATAGTATCTTTCAGTTTCCTTTTAAACAACCTTAAAAAAAAAAGCATTAGATTTTCTGGGACTTTTTCCACTCACACCTGTTGAATTTGATAGTCATGAAGCTCCTGAGCAGTTCTGTATTTTGCACCTAGTCCTGTGCTCCATTTGAAATTAAATCAAGATATTCTTTCTTCTTCTCAGTATCATAAGAATATTCCAGTCTGGGGCTCTGGAAGGTCAAACATGAAACATTGTCATGGAACCAACAAAGGAAGGAAGAGGATCTTAATTTAATACTAAGTGGTGACAGGACCTTTTGTCACTCTGCAGGCCCAAACATGCAATTCCTGTTCCTTTAAATGTCACCATGCAGGAGAAGTTCCCAGTGGACCTGCCCCAAAAAGAACAAAAAAATGTTTTTCTTAGACATTAAGGGTGGAATTCAACATCACACTCAGGCAATCATTCCATCAGCACAAGTATTCCTGCTTCCCAAATGGAACCATCTCTCCTCTCCTCCCCACCCCCCATGTGCTGCCCTGACTCCCCAGAGCCAATTTGTGGTGGTGGCAGAGGGGAAAGAGAAGGGGGAAGCTCAGTGTGACTTACAGTGGTACCTCCAGTAAAGAACTTAATTCATTCTGGAGGTCCGTTCTTAACCTGAAACTGTTCTTAACCTGAGGTGGCACTTTAGCTAATGGGGCCTCCCGCTGCCGCTGCAACGCTGGCACGCAATTTCTGTTCTCATCCTGAGGTAAAGTAATTAACCCAAGGTACTATTTCTGGGTTAGCGGAGTCTGTAACCTGAAGCGCCTGTAACCTGAAGCGTATGTAACCTGAGGTATCACAGTATTGCGCTGGCCCAGAATTTATAAATATTTCTCTATCATCTTTACTCAATGCTAACCTCCCCACATGCTAATCCTTGACAAAGAAAGTTGCGAAATGTTATGGTTTGTTTAAATGTAACTGTCTCTAAATTCATCACTAAGCCGCTTTCTTACAAAGTAAAAGCAAAAAAAAAAAAAATACCCCTATATCTCCACATTACACATCTTTCTGGTGCGAGAGACAGGATTATGGTAACGCAGTACATGTGATATACACACGGTGACTGAAAATGTGGTCAGCTCAGGAGACGTCTGCAGGAAATGTAGCAGTATCAAACAACACAGTTCTACCTGCCAGCTGGGTTGGATAGCTTCCAAATGTGGTTTCTAAGGTTACATGTAAGAGGGTTTTTGATTAAGTTTGCCAGTATGTTTGTACAGCCTCCATTCAAAAATAAACACGGAAATCAAACCATAATTTATACTGTGATAGGGTGTGTTCATATTATCACCTAGAGAGCAGTGAAATTGTCCCCCCACCCAGAGCATTTCACAACTCTTTCCACAACTATTTCTGTTCACATCAGCACAACTTCATTAGCGTCAGATTCATTTCTGTTTGTCTGTGCAACCGGAGGTGTTGACAGGGCAGGGAAGTCTTTACTGTAGAATAGTGGGTAGACATGGCAGACGACACAGCGATTTCTCCAAAGCAGCTCTTTATTTTGTAAGCTGGAACAGAAAACTGAACAGCAAACAGCTCAGCCAGCCTGCTTTTATAGGCAGCCAGCTATCAACATTGTAGCAACAACAACCCAGGGTTTCCCGCCTAAAATAACTGACGTGGACCTGAGTGAAAACTATCTACAGTATCCCCCTGCTGGCCCAGGGTGAGAACTTCAGTACATAACATTTACCCTGTGCAAAGGTGTTCAGACCTTGGTTGGCAATGAATTAGGAATTTTATTATTTATACCGCATCCATCTGACTGGGTTGCCCCAGCCACTCTGGGCAACTTCCAAAATATATAAAAGCATAATTAAACATTAAAAAACTTCCCTATACAGGGCTGCCTTCAGATGTCTACTAAAGGTTGTATAGTTACTTATGTCCCTGGCTGCACAACTCCATGACTGATGGAAATAGGGATGTCCCTACCATACCTTCCAACCAGAGCTGTAGCTAGGTGATCTTGCGCCCCTGGCAGAACTGTCCAGATTGCGCCCCTTAGCCACTGACAAGTTAGCTCTTCTTTCCGCTTCTCCTCCAACCCACCCGTTCAATTCACCCTCTATTTAAAACCATTTCTTATTAGGCAATAATCAATATTTATAGACATATTTTAGCCAATTTTGCGTGTGCACCCCCCCCATCGTCTGCGCCCCTGGCGGAGACACACCTCACCACCCCCTAGCTATGGCCCTGCCTCCAACATACCTCTGATGAAAATAGGGACATCCTAAGGAAAAATCAGAAACCAGGACAGCTTCTGTAGATCCGGGATTGTCCCTGGGAAAGAGGGACACTTGGAGTGTCTGTAGTAGTAGCAGCAGAGGGACACACTTTGCAAGTGTCCTTGACCACAAAGATCAGGTGTTTGCAAAAGGCTTGAGCTTCAATTCATTTGTTGGCTTGCAGTTGTGTGTCAGTGGTGGATCAACAGATACAGAGGCCCCCTCATGTGTAAGCATGGCTTCTGCTTGCACTAAGCTCTGAATACAAGTTTACAAGAAAATCCAAGAATAAAATGTGAACTCATGTCCAAACGCTCAACAGCTTTCTCATTCCCTCTCCCTGAACATGAAGGCATAGAGGTCAATTGTCAATATCTAAGGCACTGTGAAACTTTTTCTATAAGGCTCAGAGGGTTTGGAGCACTTCTTTAGAGCACTTTTTCTTAAACAGCAGTACAATCCCTTGTCAAATGGCAAACTGCTTTTGAATCTGAGAGGACTTTGAATACCAGCAAGTGATGTGGCAAAACGGTTAGCTCTTCAGAGATGGATTTTAAAAGAAAAACCCACCAGACGAATACAAGTAGCATTAGGCTACAAACAATTATCTTTGGATCTTCCTCTGCCATAAGCAGAAGTGCATCTATAAGGCAATGGGAAGTTGATCAACTCCATTATTTGTACAGAGCTTGCTCAAGAAGAGTGAGTGCCCAAATAAGTTGGGATACATACAGGATCAAAATGGCAGTGAGCTATCTGTTGTCCAGTATTACCTGTGAAGATGCTACATGTCATTGCAAAATGAAGGCTCTTCAGTTCCTCAGGAATTCCCTAAGATAGAAGCCATTCATTTGTTTATTTCGGTTTTGTTCAGATAGCAGACTCAGTATCTGCGGTTTTTAAAGAGCCTCATTCAAGTGTTATTACTTGTCAGGAGTACAGCATAATAAGCATACCAGCTGTCTTTGGAATAAAAGCTGTTGGTTGTGGATGCCTACGATCCTGTGGTGGAGATTTATAAGTAGCCAAAATCCAGGGAGATGAATGAAAAAATAAACCATACAGAGACTTGTTTCCTAACACTGGTATCAACATGTCAGATAAGTTTGATCCCATCTCTTTTATGCATGAAAGTGGGTTTCATGTACACTGTGAAGAAGAATAAAAAAAAGGAAATTACTTTCTAGCTGTTTTAGATTACTGGTTAGGGAACTACTTTTATTTGTCAGTGTAATTATTACAATTGCAACTACACTCCGCAAATAAAGAACAGGAGTACTTATTTTTTACACTTACATTTTTTACCTACCTGAATAACATCTGGACCACATGGTTTCCTAGAATAATTCATATTTATGTGTGAGATATTTCTGTCTGCCTATTTTCATTGCAAACTACTACAGGGACAGAAGAACTGTCAAGGATAAGAATACTGGTAAAGCTATTGTCACTTGAAAGCTTTATCTCATCATAAAAGGTAAAAGTAAAGGTACCCCTGCCCGTACGGGCCAGTCTTGACAGACTCTAGGGTTGTGCGCTCATCTCACTCTAAAGGCCGGGGGCCAGCGCTGTCCGGAGACACTTCCAGGTCACGTGGCCAGCGTGACGAAGCTGCTCCGGTGAACCGGCACCAGAGCAGCACACGGAAACGCCGTTTACCTTCCCGCTATAAAGCGGTATCTCATCATACTCACTGTCATATATTATCCTGAAAATGCTAACTATGACTGCATACAGATTACCAGCTTAACACCCACAAAGTTGTTCCCATCCACACTCTCATTTGAAATCACATTTGCACATCATTGTACAATTCAGCATGGTTGGATGTGTTTTTCAACTCACCCTCTGACTGTCCACACCAGGAGGTAGAGAGGGGACGGGGAAGTCTTCATAGGACTTACATTTTCAAATGCGATTAAATCTGGTTTGGATGAAACCATGTTTGATGCAGTATTTCTCAAGAAGCAGCAAGGTAGATGTGGATTGTGCCTAACATAGTGTGTACACATTATAATGATGATAACAATAATAACAATAACTATTATTATTATTATTATTATTATTATTATTATTGCCCTGCCCATCTGGCTGGGATTCCCCAGCCACTCTGGGCAGCTCCCAACAGAATATTAAGAACACAATAAAACATCAAACGTTAAAAACTTCCCTAAACAGGGCTGCCTACAGGTGTCTTCTAAAAGTCAGGTAGTTGTTTATTTCCTTGACATCAGGTGGGAGGGCACCACTACTGAGAAGGCCATATTCACAAACCAGTGGTGGGAGTACCCTGGATGCAGAATGAAAATGAGTCTTGAATGAGTCTTGCTTTGGAATCAAAGACTTCATTAGATTTTCTTCTGCCTTTTCATTTTATTTTGTTCTAAGGGCTTGTTAGAGATAATGTGTAAGCGTGGTGGCAGCTCCCTAAAAAAAGTCAACAACTCTGGGGAACCTTTCCGTAAAAAGGTCAACAACTTTGGGGTCTCCCCCTCTTAAAAAAGGTAGACAACTCTGGGAAACGGGGGGGGGGCGGAGGGATCTTTGCACCATTGCGCCGGATATACTTAAGATGGCCCTGCGAGTGAGATAATATCAGTTTGTCTGCTATATGTATTTTGTGTTTGCCTATGCATACATATTTTATGAGCATATGGTTATTGTAAGTGCTGCTTTTATAGATTTAGATTTCCTTTTTAATTATTCTTATACTGGGTTGTATCCAAAGTTGAATGAATGGCCTTGAACAGCTGTGGTTCCAATTCATCAACTGCTTATTTGATACTATGATATTTACTGCACAAATTCTAAGTTATTGCGATAATAATGGATTTAGTTTGTCTTTAATTCATAAATGTCTCCACTGCCCTTAATTTCCAGCCTCACATCAAAGTACTGGTTTGGACCTATAAAGTATTACGCAGATCAGGATTCCAGTACCTCAAGGACTGTCTCTGCCCTCATGAACCAACTGAGTCCCTGCATTCATCATTTGAGGTTCTTCTCTGTGTGCCCTCTGGAGGTCTGGAGGGTGGCTGGGCCTTTTCTGTAGTGGCTCCCTGCTCAGAAATGCTTTCCCCAGGCAGGCACACCTGGCACAATCTCTAGCTACTTTTAGACATGGGGTGGGGGGGCATTTTTCCTCACTCAGGCTTTTGGCCTTTAACTTGGGGAGTTTTAAATATTGTGGCTTCTTTTAGTAGGCAGGATCTTTTAAAACACTTTTGAGTGTACACTAGTGTGTTTTTTGTTTTTATTTTGCTTAAGCTTCAAATTGGTTTTCTTTTTGGTATTATATTGCAAGTTGCTTTGAGTTTACTTTTTGGGGAAAAGTAACTAATAAGTCAAATAAATAAATAAAATATAATAATAATAGTCTGATGTAACAGCTGTTGCCAAAGCAGAGTCCCAAGATCCTTATGTATCTATAAAAAGGGAGATTAAGAACATGAATATCTCAGAAAAGTCTACATGGGGCAGCATTTCTGGGGGGTGAGATGCGAGGCAGTATGTAGACGGGATGAGCAAAAAATAGGTGGCCCCACATTCTGTGAGGCAGATCATTCTGCTAGTGCCAAACCACTGATGGTTACAACCCAATATTTTACTATCATTCAGCTATTCTCAGAGAATACCAAACAACCAGCTTAAAAACGATTCCCTCTTCCCTGAAAATGTATTTAGCCTTGCTTTCCATTTTCTGTAGTATCAAAAATGAAATTCTGTTTATGAAGTAGATTTTAAAAAATGTATTCTAGAAATCACATCTCTCTCTCTCTTTTAAAAAAGCATCCATCATTCTGTTCTGTTGCCATGTATAATGACACATCTAAATGATACGAAATGTATAATAAATACAATCTAAGCTGCAGTCAATATCATCTTTCTCCCATACATTAAATGATTTCGCTCTCAAACTCTATTAAGCCTACCTCATCAGGGTTCAGTACTATTCATTACATCTTTAATAATTTATACTTTAACAGGCTGCTCCCTCACATGTTACTTTTCACAAAGAAAGCAATTAGGAAAGGGATATTTATGTGTGCTTCTAACATTTCAAAAAGTTAACACAAAAGGCAGTTAAATCAACAAAAAACATAGAAAATTGCCAAATTATCAGGGAGGGGGAATCAATACACTGGTTTTCAAAATACTGCATTCATGGGCATACACCGAAACACAAATACATGATAACGGAAGGAAGCTTCACTTTTTCAGTCTGTCATGGGAAAACTTTGGGGCGTAGGAGCTCATCATGGCTCAGGAAGGCACAGAAATATCTTGATAAATAAAGTGAACCCGAAGAGTCAGTCACATAACTTTTACTCAGAGTAGACCCACTGAAATGAATTAACATAACTCCAATAACTTCAAGGGATCTGCTCTGAGTAAATGTTTGTTGAATATTACCCATACACAATATCAATATGACTTTGATGTTACACTATTGACAAAAGGTACTTTAAGCATTAATTATTTGCAGCTTGAAAAGAAATCCTGTTGATTGTATAATTAGTAGACAAGTGATGTGGCTTTGGTCATCTTTCATTTCAGTCTGCAGCATTCAAAGGACCAAAGGAGGCGATATGCTAAATGTGTAATTGTAGCTGCTCTGCCTATTTCCCCTCTTTAAAATAAGTACCCGTGGAAGGGGGGAACTGAGCAGGATTGTGACTGTGGCAAATAGGCAGTCCCACTGGCAGCCCCCATGGCAGTCCCAGTACCTTGCTTCCACCAGAGTCATCACTAGAGAAAAGCTGCCACTAGATCATTGTATTAATTTTTTAAAAATTAACTTTTTTCTGTTTGCCTCATTTCATATTGGGCAAGGAGGACACGACTGCCATCTGAAACAATATTACATTGCAACTTAACACTATTTTGTACAACAATTTGGCGATATGGTGCCTCAAACAACAGTGTTTTACTGGAGAAAATAGAATCTGGGAACATCAGTGGCAACAGGAAAAAATATTTCATTGTAACTTACACAGAAGTATTCCCCAAGAAGTATATAGGGGTATCTACTTCTGCCGATGGTATAACAAACCCATCGGTTAGAACGCGAGCGATGTAACCGTCCTTTTGTTTCAACTTCAGTCACTACAGCATTCAGATCATTCAAACTCAACCGCAAATTAATATTCAGCTTTCCCTTTTGCTGCACCAGATTTTAACCGTAGGCACAAGGTTTCTCTTAAGCGACTGAATTTTATGCTTTCCCCTTTCCTTCAGGGGCTTTTTCTAGGTGGAAGGTTGCTCTTTGGAGGTCAAAGTGATTAACTTTGTCAAGGGTGCCTTTTCTGGAGTGAAAGCAAAAGCAGTTACAAGTTAACAGGTTTTAACAGGAGGTGATATGCCTGCCTGACATTTTGTGACCTTTGTTATCTAACATTGAGTCTGAATAGAGCTGATCTAATTAGTCAGGAAAAGTAGAAAATGGATGCAGCTTTCTGTCTGGCACGGCTGACTGTTAGCCCTAGTTTTTAAATGGGTAGGTCAAGAAATCATTTCCCAACATCCAAGATGCCGTAGTAGTAGCTAGTGTGGTTAAAGTGTTGGAAAAGGAGCCAGGAGACCAGGGTTCGAATCCCCATTCAGGCATGAAGTGACCTTGAACCAGTCGCCATTTATCAACTACCTCACAGGGATGTTGTGTATGCCACTAAATGTGCCTTAGGAGACAGTTGAATTATAAATATAAGAATAAATAAAATACAGTGGTACCTTCAGGTTACAAACGCTTCAGGTTACAGACTCCGCTAACCCAGAAATATTACCTCTGGTTAAGAACTTTGCTTCAGGGTGAGAACAGAAATTGCGCAACAGTGGTGCAGCGGCAGCGGAAGGCCCCATTAGCTAAAGTGGTGCTTCAGGTTAAGAACGTTTCAGGTTAAGAACAGACCAGGTTAAGAACAAATTAAGTTCTTAACCCTAGGTACCACTGTACAACAATAGTAGCCAACACTTTTAATTTCTCTCCAGCAGTTTGTTTTTGAAATGTCTGAGTAAAATCAATTGATGCCCCCAAAATATGGGGGTGGGATTGTTTTCACAGACTGGACTTACACTTTTCTACATTCCCCACCCCATAATACTTCTCATTTCAACTGTTCAAAATGTGTCACATTTTCCCCATGTCAGATGTTTTTCCTGTGCTCCTAATTTATTGTTTTTGTTTCATGGAGATTCCCTCTTAGTGGACAAAAGAAGGGCACAGAAGTTCACAGAGACTCCCAGATTCTCAGGAAAACTCCAGGTCCTGGATATGATGCTTTTCAAACTTGGCTGTGAGCCTGAATAACAGAGAGGCAGCCAAATACATCGACACACTAGCTTCTACAATAATTTCACAAGATCTAAGGAAAGTCCATTTCAGATTTTCTCCCGCTGCCGCCCGTTTGAGTTCATTGTTATAGAAAATGTCAATGTGGTTAGTCATCTTAAGATATTCATGCTTAGAAATGTATAAGAATATCTACACTCTTACTGGTGGTATAATAAACTCATTGGTTAGCAGCCAAAGGGTGTCACCTTCATTTTGTCTCAACTTCAGCCTGTAGTGTCCAACTCTTAACTCCACAAATACTAATATTCAGCTCTCTCTTTGGCTTCACAAAAGGAACAATATTTTATTCATATACAAGAACAACAATGCAGAAAACTTTACAACAGTGAAATTCTCTACATGCCCAGAGGTAAGTCCCATTAACTTCAGTTGGATTTACTCTCTCCAGTAAGAATTGCCAAGGATCAAAATGCCCACCAGTTGCCTTATTCTGGAATGAAATTTATCAGCAGTTATCAAAGATTATTGAAAGATATATTCAAATAAATCCTCAGTCACCCCTTCTAAACATGTGGACAGATACTATGAAGACCTTTTGCCCAAAGAAACTTCTGACATGGATGTGGGCAGCTGCCAGGATCTGTATAACATAACAATGGAAATAATATAAAATCTGACTACATCCTTATAAGAATTCAGAATGTAGTTATTGCAGGAAAAAAACACACACAAGTTGTGGGTCTCTAAGGGACAGGATGATCCCAAACATTTCTATTCAGTATGGTGGGAATTGATTTCATATAGTTTACTTTCAGATTTACAGGTATTTACAGAAATATGGCTGTCATGTTAGATTGGGTGTTATTACTTAAAATGTTTAGGTTTTGTATACCCTGCCTTTCATTGGATATGATGTTGTTGTTCATTTGTTTTCATGGTTCTATAATAATTTAAAACTAATAAACAATAAAGAAACAAATAAGGAAACTGTAGTATTTAATTAATCTTCAGTCTAGCCATTCTCACACGTAAACTATAGACACTGCAAAAGAAGAATCGTACTGTGAATTTTCAGCATGGCAACAACTCTGGCTGGTTAACGTCTCACCAAGTGGCAAAGTTTCCTGCTGCAAGACTTAAATGTTTCACTGGTATTGTAAGAGTTGCATTTGTTGGCCATGTGTTTCCAGCCCCAATTAAAGTGTCGGGATTAACCTCGAAAGCCCTGGACAGTTTGGGGCCAGGTAATTTGAAGGATTCCCTGTGCCCCTATGAACCTGCCCAGACCTTAAGCTCAGCCTCAAAGACCCTGCTCAGAGGCCAGCCTTCAAGATCAATCAGATTGGTGAGCACTAGAAACAAGGCCTTTTCAGCAGAAATACATTCGGTTCCTTCAGTACCAGCTTTTAAATCAGCCTTGAAAAGACATTTATTTCAAGCTGTTTTTAGTTGAGATGCTGAGCTGAGTTTTAATTATTTGTAGTGCTGCTATTCTAAAATAGTTTTCTCTTAAATTGCTTAAACTAGTTTTAGATGAGCCTCTTGCTGGATGGCGAAATGTTTTTGGTCAAATCCTGAACCAATTTGGGCCAAGTCATGGTGATTTGGAGCTGTCAGAAGGGAAATAAGGAAAGAGGGAGAAGCTGCAAAGAAGCACCCAGCAGGATTGAACCCTTTTCTCCCCAGGTGATGAAAGGAGGATTCAGTCCTGCAGGCTTCAGGGTGGTACTCCCTCCCCTCCTCCCCTGAAAGATGCTTGCTAAAAAAAAAAGCACCCCACAGGATTCCCAACTCCTGTGCTAATTCCTGCACCTAAGTCTTTTTTTGCTTAGTGAGTGTCTGAAAGAAGGCATGTCAAATAGGAAAAAGCTGTATCAGTGCACATCTGTTAATGCCACTGCAACTTCAACAATTTGACCCCCACCCCCATTTCCACTAGTAAAAAGATTATTTGCTCAACATGCATACATCCAGCTCCTAAGATCATGGAGGTACAATTCAGTGTTCTCACAAGAGTTAAGTTCATAAAATATTGTTCAAAGCAATTTAACAATGCTGTCACACAGTAGAAGAAGTATCTTACCTGTGCTGACAGACACAATGGCCCATAAACACAATGAATACAATGCAACACTTTGTCCTTGGATCAAAAACCGAACAGAACGTTTAGTTGAAAACAGAGATATATGCTACATTAGATATACTGGTCTTCTCTTTGTTTTTCAAATAAATTTTTATTAATTTTCCAACACAATTATACAATTTTATCCAAATTTTAACAAATTATCTCTTTTTGGACTTCCTTCGGTTTCTCTGGTAATCATCCATATTTATCTCTTCAGTACGCATTCCCTTCATTTGTATTGCCATTTGTCTTCCCTCCCCCTTCTATTTCCTTTTAACAATACATCTCAACTTTTACAGTGCTTCTTGAAACCCCACTAGCGTTGTTTGCACATCACATACACTTTTCAGATATTCTACATATATTTTCAGATATTCTCTGTCCGAAATAGCTGGGATACCTCTTGCGGAAAAATCCCTTGCTTGCGACAGGCTCGCACTCCACCGGAAGTGATATACTGGTCTTCTCAATGCAGTAGGGCACATAATTACAACATAGGCTTTGTCTGAAACACAACCTCCTTTAACATGTTAGGAGTTTCTAGCATCCTACTCAATCTTCTGAGGAAAAAATAGTGGGTTGCAACAGATGTTGCACATGCAGACTTCTGCTCATGCAGTGCAACTTCTCCTTCCTCTTCTCCCCTGCTGTTGTATATTACAGACACCCCCAAGATCTGTTCTGAACGGTCCTCCATTTTGAAAGTGTATAGGGGACTGTGGGGAGGGTAGGAATCTTTAACACCAATAGTGTACAGTGGTACCTCGGGTTACATACGCTTCAGGTTACAGACTCCGCTAACCCAGAAATATTACCTCAGGTTAAGAACTTTGCTTCAGGATGAGAACAGAAATCATGCTCCAGCGGTGCGGCGGCAGCGGGAGGCCCCATTAGCTAAAGTGGTGCTTCAGGTTAAGAACAGTTTCAGGTTAAGAACAGACTTCCAGAGTGAATTTAGTTCTTAACCAGAGGTACCACTGTACTGGCATTGCTGGATTTTGCCAGAAAATAAAAGAAAGGCACCCAGATGGGGCTGGGAGCCTATTTCTCTTGCTACTCAGCCTCTATATTGCCTCCTACCATGGCATGGGATTTGCCATGGGAGTTGAAACCCAAGCTGCTATACAAGTGTGAATACAGGAAGCATAGCTGTGGGATCAATCATATGACTCTTTTCCGATTGTTATATTATAATAATAATAATAATAATAATAATAATAATAATAATAATAATAATAATAATAAATTATTTATACCCCGCCATCCGGCTGAGCCCCCCCCCCCCAGCCACTCTGGGCGGCTCCCAATCAAGTGTTAAAAACAATACAGCATTAAACATTAAAAACTTCCCTAAACAGGGCTGCCTTCAGATGTCTTTTAAAGATAGGATAGCTGCTTATTTCCTTCACATCTGAAGGCAGGGTGTTCCACAGGGTGGTCGCCACTACCGAGAAGGCCCTCTGTCTGGCTCCCTGTAACCTCACTTTTCGCAATGAGGGAACTGCCAGAAGGCCCTCGGTGCTGGATCTCAGTGTCCGGGCTGAACGATGGGAGTGGAGACGCTCCGTCAGGTGTACTGGACCGAGGCCGTTTAGGGCTTTAAAGGTCAGCACCAACACTTTGAATTGTGCTCGGAAACGTACTGGGAGCCAATGCAGATCTCTCAGGACCGGTGTTATGTGGTCCCAGTGGGGATTGTTGCATGGTGGGAGGCAGAAAAATGGTCAGATGGAGAAGACCCATGCAACTGGCCCTACTCCCATGGGCCCGGTGTTCAAATACATATCACAACTGTGTGATGCTACCACAAAGTGCATGAGTGAAGCAATTCATTTTCGTGGATAAATGAACCTGATGATGTTTCGAATGAGAGTCACCTGGGATGGGATTTGGTGGCTGCCATACAGTTCCCCTCCTCCGCCTTCAACTTAAGAATGCCAGTTGGGGGGGCAGGGTTGCTATTCACCAACCCTCCTGTAAGTTGATCCATTGCCCGACCCAAACAGAAGAACCAGCCCCAGTTTCTACCCAGTTTTCTCCCTTAAGCTTTTTCCACAGTGAAGATTATGGGAGTGTGTGTCGTCACATTCTCCATTGTCGCTTGAAGAGAAGTGTTCTTTTCATGCATGGTTTCTAGCCAAGCAATTAGGGCAGAGAGAGTTCAAGAATAGGAAGCGGGGGAAGGCTACGGGGGCGGGGAGACAAATTCAATTTTATACTTGTTGACAAAACATGTTACATGTGTTTCCTACCAGAATAAATGAGCTCCCAGTCATCTGATTCTTCAAATTACTACATCTATTGTTTCAGAAATACAGGGTGTAAATAATTGCAGCACAGTCTCCTGTGTCTGGACCCTTCTCATCTGGAACTGTTATCAGGATTAGCATAAATTACGGTGCCATCTAGTAATGAAATCACTAAGCACTGATTGTGCCAACTATTTAAACCTGCAATTATTGCACATTAGAACCGTGTTACATATTATTTGCCCCTTACAGATCCAAATTTGTTCTCAAAGGGAAAGGCAGCCTGGAATTAATCAAACTGAAACCACGAACAGAGAGACACTTTGGGCTTTCAGGATATAAAAACACTTATAATTGGGTATTGGTGAAAAGAAAGGAAGGAAGAAGAAACATTTGAACAAAACTAGTCAATAAACAACATTATGCAAGTAATTCCTTCCGGTCTCTGCAATAAATACAAGATCAGAACGCTATGAGTACACTCTGATGGGAAGTTTTGTGTGACATTTGTAGGAAAGCATATATATATATATATATATAGGTTAAGCATAGGCTATAAAACCTCCAGAGAGGTCAGCAGAGTGGTTTACCTGTAGGCTAACATGCCATAGTATATATCTGATGGGGAAAATATGAAAAATAAAGTACTAATGTCGGGAAGTATAGAATATTCTAACTATAATATTTAAATAACAATAATAATTCCACTACAAAATAGTTTTTGTCCATATATATCCCACGTTTCCTCCAAGAAGCTGAATTTGGTAGACATGGTTCTGCCCCTCTCAAATTTTATCACACAACAACCCTGTGAGGTGGGTTCAGCTGATAGACAGTGTCTGGCCGAAGGTCACCCAGTGTGCTTCATGGCTGAACCCTGTCTCCTAGGACCTGGTCCAATACTCTAACCACTACACAAAACTAGCCTTATGGCCCATGATTCCCAGCACAACACTGACAATGAAGGGAGCTTTTACAGCCAATAGTAACTTGCCTCAATGCATCAGTAGGCTGGATTTTACCTGATGGTTGACCTAATGTGGAAGGCCACCAGTATACCTGATTAAGGTTCCAGGTGCATAGATGTTAAAGGAGCATCTCCACCCCTATCATGCAGAGGTTGTGCTCTGAGGGCCTTCCGGTGGTTCTCTCAATGTGAGAAGTGACATTACAGGGAACCAGGCAGAGGGCCTTCTCAGCAGTGGCACCCGCTCACCCTCCAATCACGTCAAAGAGATAAACAGTTCTACAACCTTCTGTAGACATCTGAAGGCAGCCCTATTTGGGGAAGCTTTTAATGTTTGATGTTTTGGTGTGTTCCTTTCTACCTTGTTGGAAGCTGCCCAGAGTGTCTGCGGCAAACCAGTTGGATGGGTGGGAATATAAGTATTATTATTATTATTATTATTATTATTATTATTATTACAAGATAGAACCCCTCAAGACACTACAGGAAAACTCCCATGGTGCCAGGCAGCCTCCCATAACTACCCTATTTTTTCCTCAAGGTCAACCTGTGAAAGGGACAGGTCTTTATTTATAATGGCTTCATGGAAATTTGTGAGATTTGGTGTCCCAAACTCCTCCCTCTGAATCTAAGATGCTGGGGAGAATGTTCTGTTTGTAAGTTGTTCAGAGGCATCCATCTAGCTCTGTTGGAAGCAGAATGCTGGACTAGGTGGCTATGTGTTCTTCTGTTCATTAACTGATTAAAATTAATCAAATTTTTTGCCACAATGCAAGTTGCATGTTGGGTTTTTGTTTTTTTGTTTTTTTAACAGTTCCACTCAACTAATTAAGCCAGACAAACAGTTTCTTGTTTGGAAGATCACCTTAATTATCACCACTAGACATAGGAAATCTACAGAGTGCTATTTACATCATTGCCAACAACACCAAACACCTTTTCATGGGGAAATGTTTCAATTAAAAATTACGAGTAATTGTCCATTCATTTATTAAAGAAGCAGTTTTGTAATCTATCAATTATTTTAATTCATGCTTTCATTTCTGTTGGGGGAGGGTGGGAATAAGCCATGTCTGATGAGAGGACTCTAACTCATGGTAGAAAGCCACGGAACAAGGGAGGGAGCAGAGACTCCAGAAGAAAGGTAAACGGTGAAAGCCATTCAGTTCGCAGTTGGAATCTGAACTTATTAAATTCTCATATTCTGAAGCAATGTATAAACAAACACAGCCCTCCTTCAAAAATTGTTCTTCTCTGAATATTGCGATGCAGTTCTCCCACCAAAGAATCCATACTAAAATCCATACTATTATTGAAAATTGCATGCTGAAATATGCATATTAGTAAAAATGACCTGCAAAAATGTGTTATTTTATTTATTTATTTCATAAAATTTATATGCTGCTTGATTGTAAACAAACAAACAAACCCTCAAAGCAGTTTATGAAAATATAAAACAATAAAACTGAGGAAAAATTCACAACCATTATCAACTTTCTAAGAATCTGCTTGGGCTTGTCTAAACAAGACTGTTTTCAGCAGTTGCCTTAAAGAGCCCAGTGAAGGCACCTGCTTGATCTCAATAGACAGGGAGGAAACTGCTTGCAAAATAAAACTGCATCCAAAAATGTGTATATTACAATAAATGCCCACAAAAATGAGTAATAATTATCTTGGGGACTTTTTAAAATAAACAAATTCTCTCACAGAATCCTGGGAACTGTAGTTTGTTAAGGGTTACAATTCCCAGATTGGTTTAACAATGAATCTCTCCTTCGAGACAATAGGAGAACTGTAGCTTTGTGATAGAGGTTGCCTAACAACGCTCAGCACCTTTAGCAAACCATAGTTTCCAGTATTCTTTGAAGGGCAACTATGACTATCTAAGTGCTTTAAATGTATGGGGTAACTGTGGTCATATTTTTGTTTCTATTATATATTCTTCTTCTTTATGTGGGTTATGTAGTACTGTGCCAGATTTGCTCGTTCAGTTCCTTCTTCTGAGTTGCTCACTTGGATATTGTTTGCTTTCCATAGCAGAGAAAATGGAAAGATGGGGTCACTATATTGTTTGCTACTCATTTTTTAAAGATGGATTTCATTGTTTGCAAATGGCGGGGAGGACTCTCCTGACCTCCTGTGTCCGCATCACTTCTACTAGTGCATTTATACCACACCAGCCTTGCCACCACCTTCCCACTCCTTCCTCTAGTAGCAGCATCAACAGGGGCAACAAGATATCAGATGAATGCTCCACCGACAACAACCATGACTGACACGATTCTTTTTACTAGAATCTTCCTTTGTCTTGCCAACTCTTGTTCCCAACTCACACGCAAATGGAAGAAGGATATTGTCTTCACAAAGAATTATTGTACAACTTGGTTTAAATGGCTGGATCCTTTAAATGCCCTCCAGTTTATGAGAGAAATTGGTTTCTTTTAACATCTAACAAGATAAACTGAGATTCTAGTCAAGAATCTTCCTTGGCAGTGGAAACCACATGGGTTTCCCTCCCCACCCTTTCCAATTGGACCATGAATTATATTTAGTATTTTTATGTTAGTTTGTACAAATAGGAATGCTGACTTGTTGTGACAAGGAGAAGGCATCATGTTTATGCATTACAGGAAAATGGCTGGTGTGTGGATATAGCTTACAGCTCCCAAACATAGATGAAAGGGAAAGGCATCAGAAAGTCCCACAATTATCCAAAGCTTGCCTATTTGTTTCCGCAAATGAATAGAGGGAAACAAATCAGGCAGAGAAGGGAGATCAAGGACTATGAAAGAATTTCAAGTAGCATCCTTATTGAGTGGGTTGCCAACTGTACAAAGCAAGAATCTCTGGATGAGGGATTTCTCAATGAAATAGTTCACAGCAGGGTGTTCCATGGTACGTGTGCAACTGGTGCCCCATCAGAGTGCTCACCTACAAAAGCAGATCTAGGGGAGTGCGGCTGGTTAGGTCACACTGGACACAGAGTTTATGGGGCACCACAGTGAGATGATTCAGCACTTATACCCCACCCAGCAGCAGAGCGTGAGTTCCCGGCCCCTGGGGGTTGTGCAGGGAGGCGGGTGAAGGAGCCTGCAGCAATTCCTCCGACGCCCAAGAGATTTATTGTCTTTGCAGTAAATACAAGCTCCAAAAGCCGTGTGTGTGTATGTATGTACACTATACATACCTAAAAGTAACATGCATTTGCTTACATTTTACATTGTTCCATAGATGTTATTTTCATGGGATTTGTTCTGTTCCATCTCCCATCCTCCACCTTCAGGGATGGGGGTGGGTTGGAAATCTTAAATAAAGCAAATGATAATTGGTTCGTTATTTATTTGTCAGAAACACATCCCGCCCTTTTCCCAAGGCGTATACAGCAATGTTGTTAATATTAAATTGGCTTCATAACATCCCTGTGGGGTCGATTTGGATATGGCATTATCAAGTGGTGATAATCATTAGAGTGGGTCAGGGATATAGCTCTCCAAATCTTGCTGGACAACAGCTTCCATCATTCTTGACAATTGTCCATTCTATTTGGAACTGATGGGAGTTGCAGTCCCAAAACACCTGTTAGGTCAAAGATTCTCCTGGTTCCGAGAAATTACATACATTATTAAACCCTGTGATAAGGAATGTGTTTCCTTTTTAAAAGATCAACTATGCATAAACAAAAGAGAAGATGAGTTGAGAGGCAAAGAATCTACCTCTCATCAGACCAGGGCAGTAATATCTCTGTAGTATTTCAGTATGTATATGTGACGTCTTAACCTCACCAGAGGAGATAAATGTGGTATCAGGCATGAGAGTATTACATATTCTTTCAGTCTTTGTTCCTTTCTCTCTGTATATATTAATTTTATAGATCTTTTTATTGTCTGAGCTATACTGGTTGCGTGAGAAGCAGAACAATAGGCCAAGCACTTCCATTCTACACATGCCACCTCTATAATTCAACAAAGAGTAGTAAAATATATATATATATCTATAAACGTGTTATAAATCAGTGCTCTAAACTAAATTAACCATTGAAATAGATTATCATAAAAATAATTCCATAAAAGAGATTCTTCACCTTTGTGGCTCAGGGGTGTGTGTGTGTGTGTGTGTGTGTGTGTGTGTGTGTGTGTGACTGTCTCTCTCTCTCTCTCTCTGTGAGATATATATATATAGAGAGAGAGAGAGTGTCACACACACACACACACACACACACACACACACACCCCTGAGCCACATATAGCCACATATATATGATATATATATATATATATATATATATATATATATATATAGAGAGAGAGAGAGAGAGAGAGAGAGAGAGAGAGAGAGAGAGAGAGAGATGCTTAACATAGGCCCAAATCACAATGGCAATTCTACAATGCCGTGTGATTGTTGTAGGGAAAAGAGAAGGTGAGCAGGAGAGAGAGGAAGAAAGACAAAAAGAGGCAGGGCTGTGGGAATGAGCTTTAATACTTCTGTGTCTGGGAAAGTAACTCATAAACAGATCGAGTAAAATATAATTGCTCTGCATAACTCACCTTTAGTAGTACTGAATCATCCCTTTTCTTATTAACAGTGAAGCATTCAACCTACATATCGGGGAATTTCTATTGAAGAAATTAAATAGCAGGCATGTCAGTATTCTCCAAAGAATGCTGTAATCAATATGTTAAAATTGTTGTTATTGATACTATTATTGTTATTACTATTTATTAGTCCCTTTATGCACGGAAGCGACTCAAAGTGAACTGCAACACAGTAGGAACACTAAAACCCATTACAACAAACAAATCAACAAAAAGCTTAAAACATCCACATCTATACAAATAAAAGATGGGTGTTAAAAAACCTGCCCCACTAAAAGAGGCCAAAAGTATTTGAAACCCTTGAAATTAAGGGCCGAGAGCATGGATATAGGAAACGTTTTTCATGGTGCCTAAAAAATAAAGATAGTGCCAGGTGTGCCTCCCTGGGGAATAGCATTCCACAAGCAGGGGGCCACCACAGAAAAGGCCTCTTGTTGACACACTCAGAACATCTTATTTTGACTTCATTTTCGGTGGTACATAACCTCTTCTGTGACGCTGTGAAAGTGGGGGGCCCTAACCGCCCCCACACCGTTTAGGGTTATAAATTTGGACTGGAAACACACAGACGGCAATTGCAGCTTGTAAATTATAGGTGTACCATGGCATTCTGGACCAGCTGAAGTTTTCATACCATCTTTAAAAGCAGCCCCATTTAGAATGCATTACAGCAGTGTAGTCTGCACATAATCAGCATATGAAGAAATGAGGCTAGGTCCTCTTTCTCAA
This sequence comes from Podarcis melisellensis, assembly GCF_964234715.1. Classification (NCBI taxonomy): domain Eukaryota; kingdom Metazoa; phylum Chordata; class Lepidosauria; order Squamata; family Lacertidae; genus Podarcis; species Podarcis melisellensis. The sequence goes on along the minus strand of NC_138528.1, from coordinate 33,800,561 downwards.
TACAGTGGTACCTTGGTTTGCATATGTCTTGGTTTGCATACGTTTTGGATTACAAACACGTCAAACCCGGAAGTGCGTGTCCCAGTTTGCAACCTTTTTTTGGATTACAACCCATTTTGTTTAGATTACAAACAAAAAAATTTTGGAGGCCGTATTGGTGAAAGCACGCCTTTGGTTACAACCTGTTTTGGTTTACAAATGGACCTCTGGAACGGATTATGGTTGTAAACCAAGGTACCACTGTATAGGATCTCAAGGTAGGAGCTATGGTGATAAAAGGCAGTCCTGGACACCACCTTTCCCTCCCCCCAGCTAACACAAATCTGAGGAGAGCCCCCAAGCTGTGGTTCTGCTCCTTCACAGGAAACCGTTAGTCACAAACCTATACTGCTGTTATTAATATTGCACATTTGGAAGCAATAGGGTGAATAAAAACTTACAGTGGTACCTCAGGTTAAGTACTTAATTCGTTCCGGAGGTCCGTTCTTAACCTGAAAGTGTTGTTAACCTGAAGCACCACTTTAGCTAATGGGGCCTCCTGCTGCCGCCATACCACCGGAGCACGATTTATGTTCTCATCCTGAAGCAAAGTTCTTAACCTGAGGTACTATTTCTGGGTTAGCGGAGTCTGTAACCTGAAGCGTATGTAACCTGAAGCATATGTAACCAGAGGTACCACTGTACTCTTCTTGGAATAAAAATTGTCCAGGCCAAATATACTTCTTCCAAAACAGACTAACAACAATAATGATATACATCCAAATAGTTGAATAAAATCATGTGCTTGTCCAAGCACAGGCTGAACATCTTAGAAATATGAAATTACTTCAAACAGAACTGAAATGGAAGAAGTAATAGAGTCTTTCCACATAGACTCCACTACTACTACCTGAGCCTGTGTTTTCTCCAGGAGAGACATCATTAGCACACCCTTTGTCTTCGGTAGCTAGAGAACAAAGACTATCTTAACAAAATGGAGATTTTCAACTGAAATCCATGTGATCTATGCGATGGTCACCTCCAGGCTTGACTACTGTAATTCGCTCAACGCGGGGCTGCCCTTGAAGCTGTCCCAGAAACTCCAGCGGGTGCAGAATGCTGCAGCGAGGCTCCTCACGGGGTCTCTGCCATGGGAGCATATTCACCCAGTGCTTTCCAGCTGCACTGGCTCCCAGTGGAGTACAGGGTCAGATTTAAGGTGCTGCTTTTGACCTTTAAAGCCCTTCACGGCCTAGGACCCTTGTACCTACGGGACCACCTCTCCCGGTATGCCCCACGGAGAGCCTCAAGGTCCATAAATAGCAACACCCTAGTGGTCGCGGGCCTTAAGGAAGTTAGATTAGCTTCAACCAGAGCCAGGGCCTTTTCAACTCTGGCTCTGGCCTGCTGGAACGCTCTGTCTCATGATGAAGGACCAATCATATCTGCTATTGGGTCCCTGAAGCACAGATTCACACAAAGGGGCAAAACGTCCTTGCAGGTTATTAACAGGATTTTATTTGAAGTGCATATGCAGAACAAAGGTACAGGGTGAGAAGTATGCAACCTGCACACCCAGTCAGGGTGCGCCCCCTTTATATAGATTTGCAGAATAGAATACCACCTGATCTCTTGTAAGCCACCTGATTTCTTGTAAACCACCTGATTTCTGGGAAAACGAAACTTATAATAAGTTCCTATTACCATGTAAGGTCTTGGTCTCCCCTCCCTCCTTCCTGCAACCTCCCTCATCCTGGTATTACAATAAATCTTTGTTCTTTATCTCTATCTGCCCAAGCTAGACATTCCAACGAGAGGCCCATTTGCACTGTAACATTTAAGCAACAGAAAAAAAACCCTGTCCTTCTGGTTGGTGTAGAAACCTCCCCCCTTTGGGATAATAATAGAACAATATTGTAATATGCCCCTTCAATGAGACCAGGGCCCTGCAGGATCTGATTTTTTTCCACAGGGCCTGTAAGACAGAGTTGTTCCGCCTGGCCTTTGGCTTGGAGCCAATTTGATTCCCTCCCTCTCTTTCTTTTTTCTTTTCCTTCTCCTCCTGCGATGAAGCTACATTTTAATATTTTAATGTTTCAATATTTTAATGTTGTATTTTAATTTTGTTTTTAAGTTGTAATAATTAAACTTGTTTTTATTATTGCATGTAAGCCGCCCTGAGCCCGGCCTTGGCTGGGGAGGGCGGGGTATAAATAAAAATTATTATTATTATTATTATTATTATTATTATTATTATTAAAAGTTAAACACCTTGTGACAGAGTAGCAGAGATACATAAACAGTTAATTATTAACCTGTTAGGCACTCAGAGAGCCTCACTTAGCTTCAGTGGAATTTCCCATGTTCGCTTTAGCAATACACATACAGAGTTATTTTCTTTTTCGATTTATAATTATACTCAATAGCCTCCACCCTATTCTTTCAGGGTTTTAGCCATTGAAATCCTCCCCTTCGCACAAGGACAGTCCTGATCCTGGTGGTAAAGCAAAGCCCCAGAGCTGCCATTCCTACACCAGCATCTCTGAAGCTTTCCTGAATGGAGCTGGAGCAGGAAAGGGCAGCGGCAAAGTCACAGGGGCAGGAGCACAATGGGGCTCCAGCCACTGCACTTTTCCAGCCCCTGCCCCACACCAGGTAACATGCAGCACCACCATTGCCAGGAGGGAAGCTCCCCGGCTCTGCCCTACCACGTAAGTCCCATAAGTCATCTGATCAATCCACTGTAATTATTAAGTTTGCAGATACTACCATAATGGGTCTAATTACAGGTGGAGATGAATCAGCGTACAGGGGGTTAGGTTCAAAAAGTATCTACATGGTGCTTAGAGAATAACTTAATATTAGCAAGACAAAGGAGATGGACTTTCGGAGGAAGAGAGGGGAACTAGCCCCGTTGTATATCGGGGGGAGTTGTGTGGAGAGAGTCTCTTCCTTTAAATTCCTGGGAGTTTACCTTAGTGAAGACCTCGCCTGGAAAAACAATATAACTCAGGTGCTGAGGAAGGCCCAACAGAGACTCCATTTTCTCAGGGTCCTGTGAAAGAACAATGTTAAACAACAATTGATGACCTCCTTCTACCGGTCCACAATAGGAAGTGTCCTCTCATATCACAGTGTGGTACGTTGGCTTGACAGCCACAGACAGAAAGTCTTTACAGAGGGTGGTAAACACAGAACATGATATCATGGGCTGTCCCCTGAGCCAGTTAGATTACATCGCAAGGGATCGTTGCCTTAGGAGAGCGAGAAAATTCTCAGGGACGATTCAGACCTCGGCCAGCACCTATTTAATCTTCTGCCCTCAGGCAGAAGATGTAGAAGTATAATCAGTTGTACCAACAGGCTAACAAACAGTTTCTATCCAAGGGCTGCTGAACGCAAAATAATACTGTTTGGTACAACTGACTTTGGTGTGTTGTGCAACAAGCACACAGAGTGCAATGAGATTGTACACAGGTTGTACATTGACAATAAAGGTGTTGTTGTTGTTGTTGTTGTTAACCACCTCCAAATTTTGTTGGACTGCAGTTCCTATCATCCCTGAACATTCACTGGAATCACTAGGCGAACAACCTCTGGAGAGCCATACATTCCCCATTCCTGGACTTAGATAGCTTTTTCAGATGATATTAAAAGACAGATTTTAGAATTGTGTTTCTGCTAGTTTCAGTGTAGCTTCAGTAACACAATATCCCATCACTATTTAATCATGGAGTAACATGACTGTGTGGTAGCCTTACTTGAGGAATAAAGAGCGCTTGGTGATCAGTCAAGCTCTAGTTTCACAGTAGAAGAATTACAATCAGGGAATTTTGTGACTTTGGGATTCTGGTGAGAGTCATCCACTTACTTTTATTTTTAGTTTGCTGTACACTGCCCCGATATTGCCACATATAAATGGTGGCATATGCATTCTTTTATAAATATAAATAAATAAATGAAATTCAGGTGTGTGTTTTATATATATATATATTTTTACAAAACCTGCACACTGCTAGTCTGCCGTAGTTGACATTCAAGGTGGCTTAACAAAATCTCATAACAACATTAGTGTAATAAAAACATAAAACAGAAGATAAAACCAGGAAGCATGTCATCATACATAAATAATACCAATAAAAGCTGCAGTTAGATAGCAGCTGACAGATCAACCCAAGGCAAACACTGAAAAACAAGCCAGAAAAATACAACAAGTCAAGTTACCCACCAAAAGCCTAAGCAAACAAGGCAGACTTTGCCTAGCACCTAGCACCTAAAGGATACCCTAAGCAGTATCCACCTAATGTGCCCCATTGATGCAATGATTTCCACTTATGCAACTGACTTCCCCCCTCTAGCCACCATGCATCCCATGCCCTCCCCAAATCTGCTCCACAGGGTTCGGGGAGGTCCTAGAACAGATTTAGGGGTAACTTGAGGAAAGGAAAGCTGGGAAATGTCCCACTGCACAAGCAGAAAACCTTGCGCTGATGGGAATGCTACCTGATGTTGTTCCAGATACAACCCACATCTGAGAGGGAGATTTCATATTGGGCATATGCAATAGTCCTATCTCTCTCTCGAAGCCCATGCCTATCTTCTGTAGATGGGGCACCTGGAGAAGAGTCCGTATTCTCACTAAGCATTTTAGAAGCTTACTCTGTAAATTATACGACTGGGAGATCTCACACATTCTGAGGAAAGGCATGTCCCAGATGTTTAGGCAGCTCCCATCAAAGTGTATCGTGAATTCATTTTATGCCAGTTTCAGAAAGACCTTTGAAGATTGCCTGGTCAAATATCTAACACAGCTATACACAAAGATGGCATAAAATTGTGTGTCTGAATTATGTACAACTGAGTTCCTGGTTTCCACACTAGAAATGGAGAATCCTTTGGGCATTGAAATAAGAGCATTTCCAGGATTAATTACTGGGTTTTTTGATATGCACTGATTGCACTTGTCTATGTAAACCTATTTATGAAAATCTATTTTCCTTTTCAAAACACCACAATTGGATGGATATTGAACTCTGAAGCTGTGAGTGTTTTCTGCCTACTTTTCACTGTGGGAGAAAAAAAGGGATCTTTAGCTTGAAGACCGGGAAGGTCCCAAATAGAAAATCCAACCAGGAACTTCTACTTCCTTGGTCCCTCCATCAGCAGTATTTGCATTGGGAGACAAATGTAATTTACATAATTTATGTAATATTGCATAAATTACATAACTGCATCAGAGGGGACAGCGAGATGAGTAATGTAGTTTTGGGTGGAAGATGAGCTGCAGCAGAATGAAAATAGTGCTGCATGCGATGAATACAGGGCAGAACAGAAAACCATTCTTCTTCCATCCCCACCTGCTACTTTATAGGCCAGAGATTAGAGAAATGCCAGTTCTGCTATTCTTAAGAATAGAGAGAGAGGAAGACAGGCTCTTTACAAGTTGAATCCAGAATTCCTTTCCAAGACCTCATCTCATTCCTCTGCAGAATTAAAATATGATTCACATTAGATTTATTGATTTATTTTTTTAAGAAGAAGAAACGATTCCATGCATCCTATCAACCCCAGCTGTGTTGTGCCTAGCTTCAGGTGAAAACAGGGCAATTTAGACATCAGCAATTTTAATCTTGATTTAAGTCAACAGTAAAAAGCTGAGCTACTCTAAGATTTGTGCTTTGGTTTATTTTTACTAACCAGATATTCCCAGTAGGTCAATCAGGTTTTATAGCATGTGCAACAAATAAAACATGTCTTGTGGAGATAGCTAGGCTAGGAGATAGCTAGGTATTTATTTTGGTTTCTCATCTTTACAATAGGTTTATAAAATTGACCAATTGTTATATTTCTGATATATGTCAGATTCCCATCTCCTTCTCCCTTTGCAACAGCATCCGTGCAGCTATGCCAAAAGACCTCTTTAGCGGAAGAGATTGCAAATATATTTAGCAGAGCTCCTGCGGATAGAATTTAATTCTAACATCCCATGAGGAGTTAACATCATGTCTCCATTAGTATATTTTTATCCTTGAAACTGAGGAAAGAAATGTTCTCATTCCCGCAGAATGTTACATTCATATCCCATCTATTTTGTGGACTCTGGGCAAATTGGTTAATCCAGAATAAATATTCATTTTGTACTACCTTCTCATGATCAGCGACATTGAATTGAGCCATCCAGTCACACTTTGTCAAGATCACATGCTACCAAACGCCATCTTTTCTTCAGATGATCTTACAGCATTGTAAAATTGGAGGACTTCCCTTCTCCTTGTGTTTTATTTACATTTTGAAGTAATTAGCTGGAGCAGTTGTCACACTTATGGATGAGTATACACACACACACACACACACACACCGTATTTTTTGCTCTATAAGACTCACTTTTTCTCTCCTAAAATGTAAGGGGAAATGTGTGTGTGTCTTATGGAGCGAATGCAGGCTGCACAGCTATCCCAGAAGCCAGAACAGCAAGAGGGATTGCTGCTTTCACTGCGCAGCGATCCCTCTTGCTGTTCTGGCTTCTGAGATTCAGAATATTTTTTTTCTTGTCTTCCTCCTCCCAAAACTAGGTGCATCTTGTGGTCTGGTGCGTCTTATAGAGCAAAAAATACAGTGTGGGTGTGTGGGTGTGTATATATATATATATATATATATATGCTTTCGTAGATTTTCACGGGTACAGGAATGCAGGTTTTGGTGTCCTCGGGTGTCTTCCCGTGTAAAAGTTGGGGTGTCTAGGCGACGTTTCGACGAGGTCTCACTCGTCATCTTCAGGCTGGTGCTTTCGGCTTCTTGTTACTGGAACAGAGCAGGATCTCAGTGTTTGAGTTCCTATAAATACTGTTGAGGGGGTGTGGTGTATAGCCTCCAATGTTCTGGGCAGAGAGGAAGTTCCCAGGCTAGTGTGCCTTTTCTTCTTTAGTAATTAAGGAACAAAAGAAGAAAAGGCACACTAGCCTGGGAACTTCCTCTCTGCCCAGAACATTGGAGGCTATACACCACACCCCCTCAACAGTATTTATAGGAACTCAAACACTGAGATCCTGCTCTGTTCCAGTAACAAGAAGCCGAAAGCACCAGCCTGAAGATGACGAGTGAGACCTCGTCGAAACGTCGCCTAGACACCCCAACTTTTACACGGGAAGACACCCGAGGACACCAATATATATATATATATATATATATATATATATATATATATATATATATACACCACTGAAGGGTCTTAAACAAAAAAGATCACCCCTGTGCAGCCTACCTGTTCTGTTTGGACAGGATACTACACTATTGTGGCTGAAATGTTATTTGCACAGTTATTGTGGAACTGAGACTCTGTATGGGGTATACTTCGATATGTGCAAAGGCCCTTAGGGAGATTGCCTGGGTCCAGGATTCTTTGCTGGCAAAGGAATAATCCTTATATATATTTAAACCTTGTGTCCTTTTCATGTTTTTGAAACTCTCCTTTGATTTGGATTCCTCCTCCACTATTATAGCAAATTGTAAATAATGTGTGATTTAGTTACTCAGGTTCCTGAGATCCTCACTTATGTTGCCCAATCCCTGTGCAGTCCACCTATTGCACTATGAGGCTGAAACTGGGAACAAATGAGAAGTACGGAATACACTGGTTCAGAGAAGTCAAATAGATTAGCATGTGGTCCATACCACTTCCTTGTACGCTGTCAAAACTGCGAAACTTAAACCATGGATTAACAGCCATGGGCTATATGACTCAAGGGTAGTGATGATGGTGATGATTGGCCTCAGAAGCTGTTGAACTCTCCGCCCAGGAAATCCACAAGGCCAGTAGACCGTATTTAAAGGACTATGTTGTTGGACATGTAACACTGTTGGTCTAATGGAAGTATGTGAAATGTAACCGATATGCTTTGTGCCTAATTGAACCATTACATGTAGTGCTGTATATAAGGAAACCATTACGATTGTAACTAATGCCTTATCTCGGTGGGAAGGGGTGTTATGTATTGAAGTTCTCACCCTGGCCACCAGGAGTATTGTGTATGTAGTTTTCACTCAGGTCCACGTCAGTTATTTTAGGCGGGAAACCCTGGGTTGTTGTTGCTACAATGTTGACAGCCAGCTGCCTATAAAAGCAGGCCGGCTGAGCTGTTTGCTGTTCAGTTTTCTGTTCCAGCTTACAAAATAAAGAGCTGCTTGGAGAAATCGCTGTGTCGTCTGCCATGTCTACCCGCTATTTAACAACGATGATGGTGATGACTGTAGCACCTGAATCCTTCTAGAACAGACAGGTGTCTTTTGAGAATGGAAAACACAATTACACAGATTGCATGAAGATCTCAAGATTCAAATCTGAACCTGAAGATTCCATGGCTCAGCCCCCAACCCAGCTACACATTATTTTTCTCATGGATGGAAATCTATAAACTATGCTGACCCTGAGCAGAGGCAGACAGGGTAGGTGAGGAGGAAAAGGTCCCTGAGTTTATAGTTTTCCATGCACCAGGAGCTTCGTTTCCAAAAGTGAAGGCCGCAGGCATTCAGCATTCTGACCCACCCACTGACACACGCATAGCGGCATTCAACTAAATTTTACTCAGAGCAGACCCAATGGAATTAATGCAGCTCATTTAGCCATGGTCATTCATGTCAACAGGTGTAACTATGAATAAAACTTGGTTGAATCAAACTCACAGCTACAGACTTAAGAAGCACAGTTCAGAAAAAGCTTTGCCACTTGGTTCTGCGATTGTATAAACCACTTCCAACAATGAGATCTCATGCCATGGCAGTATATATATCACTGCCCACTGCACTGCACCAGCACTGCAGCCCCCCTTACCTGGGTTGTGCCGTGGTGGCTTCCAACGAGATCTTGCAAGATCTCACCCACATCTCAAGCGCTCTGTGAAATCTCAGAAGATTTTGATGATTGCTAGTGCCAGTTCTCCACTAGTGGAGGGGGGTGGGGAGGGTGGGGTTTGCCCACAGGGGTACCATCTCATGGGTGGGCTGCCCAGAACCACATGGGCAGGGCCACCAACTTGGGACCCATTTATCTGAAAGGATGCCTTCTGTGACACAGGACTGCACAGACTTTGCTGCAGTAAGCAATGGATGCCATCTTCTGGGTTCCCCTGCCAACTGAAGACGATTAGGAAAAGGCTCTTCCCAGTTATTGTGCCACAGTTATTTGTTACCTTTATATTTCATCTTTCCTCCAAGGGGCCCAAGGTGGGGTGCAGTTTTTCTGCACAACAGCCCTCTGAGGTAGTTTGGGGCTGTGGCTAGCTCAAGGTCACCCAGTGGGCTTCATGGCTGAATAATAATGTGAACCCAAATTTCTCAGGTTCTGCTCCAACACACTAACCACTACAGCAAACTGTAATGTCCTGTCCAGGAAAGCTAGCCAGACACCATCTTGAGGTCATTTTGGCGCATTGAGGGCTTTATTTACCTAGACATTCCAACATATATTATAAGTTGCTTTTAAATATGGTTTCATGGTTGCAACAAAGTTAAAAGAATATGTAAAAATGGATTGATAACTAGATGACAATATGAAGTTAAACATGTTAAGATATAAAACTAAGATAAAAACAAAGAGGGTAAGGATTTGCTGAATTAACCATGTGAACAGGAATACAAAAAAGGGAGGCGTGAGGAGGTCAGGAAAATAAGTAAATGAAATACAAGTCATGAAAAGACTGATTTGTTTTTAATGTTTTTTTTATTTTTCATTTATTCTTTTTTATGTATTTTGCATTTGTTAACTTGTATTTTTGTACCTTTGTTTTGTTTAATTTTATCTTTTTTCCTTTTTATTCTGTAATCTTTTTTTGCTTATAAAATCTTAATAAATATCTTATAAATAAATAGATAAATAAATATGGTTTCATCTTTTCTGCTGAATTGCATTGCTCTGTTTCCCCCCTGGTTTTTGCTATTTATATGCTGTATGTTTTTGTTTTGCTTTTTGGGAGGAACTATCTATTGATTGTTTTTATTATTTTATGTATGCCATCCTGGGAGATTTATACTAAAAGGCAACACAGACATTCTCAAAAAGAAAGGAAGGAACGCTTCAGTGGGGTGGAAAGGTGGTGTCTAAAACCTTGATGCTTACCTAAATGTGTTTGAATATTCAAATAAGCAGATTCTTCTCTACTGAAGGCATTGCTGTACCTGATATTTCTTTACAGCATCAATATCTGTATAAAATAAAATAACAATAACAATAACCCAGGTTCCAGAAGATTCACTAAGACAGCTATGAATAACTTCATTGCTTTTCCCACAAGTTCACAGCACCATCTACAGGCCTTTCCCGTCTGCAAAATACCATTCTTCCACTTCTTTCCCCCCCCCCCCCTATTCAACATGCCTCTTATTTAATCTTGCTTCAGATTGGTAAACTGATGAGATACCTTTAGGTTTATTGAGCGAAAATAGTGCAAAATATTGGCAAAAGTAAAAAAACAAAATAAAAACATAGTTAAATAAGATATACATCTTTTAAACTTTACCTGTTGCAGATGTTACTGAAAACATGCAGGAATTCCAGTGGATATGTTATGAAATAATTTGATCAAAGAAGAACTTAAAATTATGAAGCAATTCTATATTCTATATTAGACTGTAATATATATATATATATATATATATATATATATATATATATTACAATCTAATAGAATTTTGTAAAAGAAAATACAGTGATAGATCAACACTGTTAAAATAAGGCAGTCTTCTGGGGCTTTTAAAAATGAGACTTTAAAAAAAAATAATACCAGCAGCCCTTTAGTCCCGTCAATAGATGACTTTGTTCTTCCAGCTTTCTCTTCTTTTTACTGATGCCATTATCTGTTGTGTTTGGAAAGTTTTATTTTTACTGGTCGCTTTGAAGGTTCAATGTGAGCTGCCTCAAGCAATTTTTTTTAATATCTATATAAAAAACCAGAATGGGATATCAATATCTAAATAATACCGGGTAAGGCCAATGCAAACTTGCATTTTGTCACGTTTATTTGGAAGGGAATGAATGAGATTTTCTGTTATTAAAGGCCAGTTTGTTCCGGTCAATATGATCAGGATTCCTCATCAACTAATAAGCACAGGGCTGGAGAAGTGCCATGTTAATGTTAATAGTATGTTAATGAGCAAAACAGCAGTATCTAAACCATCACGGACAGGAAGAATCTGTACTTTATTACCCTGCAGCAACCTTTTAGAAAGCTAAATAAAAAAATTCCTTCCAGTAGCACCTTAAAGACCAACTAAGTTAGTTCTTGGCAGGAGCTTTCGTGTGCATGCAGACTTCTTCAGATACACGGCACTTCTCTGTGTATCTGAAGAAGTGTGCATGCACACGAAAGCTCATACCAAGAACTAACTTAGTTGGTCTTTAAGGTGCTACTGGAAGGAATATTTTTGTTTTGTTTTGACTATGGCAGACCAACACGGCTACCTATCTGTAACTTTTAGAAAGCTGACAGCCATTCATTGTATACTAGAATTGAAACTGAGCATCCTGAAAAAGTATGCCTGGCCATAAGTATTACTGAAGTTCTAAAATAATTGATTAAATTATACAACAAACAAATGTCATATTATACACACAGATCCTGCTTTCTTTTTCCAATGAAACTGATTGTTAGCTGAGCATTCAGGAGCTGGCGATTGCCATTATTTCCTATGGAACCATTTCTAGTCTGTGATTTGTCCATTCTCTCTCTCTCTCTCCCTCCCTCCCTCCATAGTGTCTGCCTGAAACTGTTGCAGCCAATCAGCAAAAGCCAAACAAAGGAAAATCTGATTTGTCCATACTCTCCTGCTTCCCGATTTGACCGATATCTCTCCCTCCCTCCATGGTTTCTGCTGACCAACATTTCACAACCAGTAAGAAGGTGGGCAAACTCCAGCTGTTTGGATATCTGAATCTGCCACTTGTGTAGTGTAGTGTGTTCAGGTAACTGAGATTTTGGATAACGAGCATTCTGATAGCTGGACTTTCATGTATATCAAAGAATGATTCTCTGTGAATGAGTTTCTGTTCTTCTGCATAAGTTTTTTTTTTGTGTGTGTGTGTGTGTGTTTATATCTTACCTCAGTCACAATTCACTGCTCTTGAAACTACAAAAATGCAACAAGTGTATTTTAAGAGCATTTATTATCATTTATTAGTTACTGCATTTATATCCCACCCTTCCTCCCAAATGAGCCCAGGGCAGGAAATAAATTCAATAAATAATAATAAATCTAATTAACCTAATCAGTTAGTTAATACTTGTGGCCAAAAAAGCAAACCTTTTTAATTTCCTCAGCTTTCATTCTAATATACAATGAGTGGCTGCCAGCTTTGCAGAAAACTAATAAGGTGCAGGCTCTACCTGTCCATGTTAGTTTAAATGTGGCGTTTTGTTGTTGTTGCTTTTATAATAGACAGAGATTCCTGAAGAATGGCCATATCTGGTTCAAACTAGAGCTGAGAATAACATCTGTGGCTCTCTAAATGGCACCCTGGAATAAGTGGAGCCATAAGTGTTTCCTGGGTGCTGATGGAACGGTGTGTGGCCAGCCAAGAGAGGCAATTGGATTTTGTTTGCACACAGCCCTTTTACAAAGCAAGATTTCTTATCGCTCGAGCAAATTGCTCTGTACTACATGATTGCTATGGACTACTGGGCTCTTGCTGGCACACTGAGTGCAGGTGTCAAAGGTTTGAAAGTCATAAAGTTTCTGGAGTGCAGATGTGCGACGGCGTATTGTGTTATGCAGATCAGTTCAGATTAATTGCCACCGAGAAAGGAAATGGGGGGGGGGGAATCTTGGAGAAAAAGTCTTGCGTGCAGAGAGGAATCATTAATTTCATTTGAAGTGATTCCCGCACAGGATATGGAGCCTCTAACAAGCTCGTTGGGTTCTGCCAATTGTTTAGTGCAGGTGTCTAATCCAAGTGCTCAACGGCACGTAGGGAACAGTCATTTTGCAAAGAGCAGGCAAAGGAGGAGCTACGTGTGCCGAGTGGAACAGAGCTGCGAGGGGTTGATTCCTCAAAATCAGCAGAAGCCTTGGGAAGCTGCTAATTCTTGTCAACAAGAGCCTGGGCTTTATGGAGCAAAACCAAGCAGACACGTTGACACGCACATCAGATCCAAGCTGCTTCTGCCAAAACCTCTTTTATTATAGCTCTGAAGCACTAAAACTTGCCATAAACAAGCTGATTGCTCATCTCTACCTCTCTCTGTGTCCGTAGCCAGGAAAAGCAGCAGCAACAGCTTTAAGTGGAGCTTGCTGGGATAGGAAGTCTCTCCTGAAGGTCATGCTCCATTTTTTATTTTTTATTAGTTTGATTGGGATTTCGTTCTGCACATGTAAAAGAAAACAATGTATACATATTTCGGACAAAAGCCGTAAGACAGGCACCAGAAATGGTGGTGTACACAATATGGACAAAACCTTCATTGGCTTTCACATAAAGCCGGTACATCAGGAGCGGAAATATAAATGAGTGCCAGGTAATTTAAGGCTACCGATCCTTGAGTGGCTGAAATTGAACTTTTGAACCCCTTACAAACTGGCCAGCAGTCATTAAGTGTGATGTTGTTTACGTCCTAGCCATTTGCAGTTGAGCAATCTGGCCTACATTTTATTTTTATGAAAGAATTTGGTTGTTTTGGTTATTTACTGATCAACATTTATATACCACTTTATTTTAGTAAAAGCTCGAGGCAGTTTACAAGAAATAACTGATATACCACTTAATCATAAACACCTCCAAGCGGCTTACAGAAAAGATTGTTGGCATTCATCTGTTTCGGGACACAATGGGGGCGTGTGCCTTTGTGGGGTGAAGTCAAGCTGTTGGAAGGTTGTGGCGCTTGCTGTAGCTGTGGAGATTGAGACAGGAAAGGCATGTTTTGTTTCAGCTGTGGCAGATGAAGGCTTCCAGTTGTGCTGCTGTAGATGTGCCATGGTGTTTCTTCTCACTGTGATCCTCCTGGCTGTCCTTCCTCCTCTGGTCTTTGCTATGGATACACAACCTGACTGACTGTCTCCAGGCACTGTTGCATTACAGATATATTAAAGTTATCTACAAAAGTCAAAAGTCAAAAACAAAATGACAAACATACACACACTATACGTGTATCTGAAGAAGTGTGCATGCACACGAAAGCTCATACCAAGAACTAACTTAGTTGGTCTTTAAGGTGCTACTGGAAGGAATTTTTTTTGTTTACACTATACAATATAATTACATATTAAAATACATGCTAACTTTACATTTCTGGGTAGGCTTTCCTAAACAAAAAGGTTTTTAGCAGATGCAGAAAACAATACAATGTCAGTAGGCAAGGAGTTTCAGAGTGTAGGTGTTGCCACACCAAAAGATTCCTTACAAGTACAGAATGACAATTATGAAGTTGCCAGTTCCACAGATCAAAGCAATCCAGTGGGCATATATACTAATGGTAAGACCTTGAACTTGGCCCAATAACACACCGACAACCAATGCAGCTCTCTGAACAGAGATCCAAGTCATGTTGTTGTTAATGGACAGGTAGTGCAAGGCATAACTGGCAAATCTCTATGATTCCCCAGAAAATGACAACTCTAAATGTGGAAGGGTAAGGATCTATGGCAGGGTGAGATGGAACAACATATCTGTTTTCTGTGACAACACAGTGAATGGGACCGCTAAAAAGGGATGCGCAGGCCGAGCCAACGAGATGCTTATATTTGACATATGGGTCAAGCCATAGGAAGCAAGCTTTATAAACTGATTTGATGTATCATGTTCTATTTACACATAATGTATACGGCTAAGGAAGGCAGACACAGAAGATTAGTACCTTATTCACGTACCAGAGGAATAAATAAATGGCAAGAAATCTGATATCAATCTCACTCTGCCTTTTAAAAAAAAAACTTGCGCAAGGGAGCATAATTCAAATGCTTCTGTACAGAGCCATTATGTAGAAAGCCAAGCTGAGCTACCACTTATTAAGGAATATTTAGGGCTCCTTTGCACAGAAACACTTAGATCAATGGAGTCCCCCCACTCTTAATCTCACATCGCTCTTCCTAACAACGTTGTTACTATAAGGCTGGCCCTAATCCT
The DNA here is from genome assembly GCF_964234715.1 of Podarcis melisellensis. Lineage (NCBI taxonomy): Eukaryota > Metazoa > Chordata > Lepidosauria > Squamata > Lacertidae > Podarcis > Podarcis melisellensis. Next base: position 33,785,476 of record NC_138528.1, on the reverse strand, counting down.
CAAAAGAAGAGAGGATATTGGACTGGAAGCCGATGGCTGGTAATGAAATCTGATGTAATAAATCTCAATTTACAGCAAAGTGTTTATGTGCTATCATCAAATCCAAGGCTCCGAATGCGATTTCTAAAATAAACTCTGTGATAATTCAAAAAGTCACAACATGGAAGCCTTGTGGCAGGAAGACTAAGCAATTATTACAGACACAACACACAGTACCATTGCTGCCGCAAGGAAACATACATCTTGGGGAGCACACTTAAACATCCAGTGGGGTGTAGTGGTTACAGAGTTGAACTAGGAGCTGGCAGTCCAGGGTTCCAATCCCTATGCAGCCATGAGGCTCACTTGGGTCAGTCATTGTCTCTCAGGCTAACCTGTCTGGCCGGGTTGTTGAGAGGATAAGATGGGGAAAGGGAGAAGCATGTGAGCTCCCTGGACCCACCCTATTCTCTTGATCATAATTTGTTAAAACTTGTTTTTAGGTTGTAGCCCACCTAGTGGGTAAGAAATCTATTCATCAGCATCACTGTGTGTCTGCACTAGGAAAGGTGTCGATTTTTATTTTTCCAATCTTAAACTGAGTTCTCTGTATTTCTGCACCGATTTGCAGCTTTTAAAAGAAAAATCCTCATGAAAAATCTTCAGCATTTTGGTGTGAATTTCTCTGAATAAACACAGTTTTGACTAATATATTCATTTTGCAAGCAATTTATTCTCATTTCCATACGTTATTTTCACTATATTTTAAGGCATACTTTTACCTTTATATGCACCTTTATAAAAATTGCTTGGAGAAAAAGCACTGCAAAATTTGGATAGGCTTGAATTTTAAAGGATGACTGTGTTTTGAAAAGAGCAAATCTGATAGATCAGATATTGCATTTTTTCATTGTTTCAAGAAATCAAATACTTTCCCATAGTGCCACAGAGTCAGAAACTGCTTAACTGAACCAAGGCAATGATTAGTGTGATTAAGACAAAAAACCTCTTTTTTGATTGCTTTATCTCTGATGAGGGTTAAGGGCTGTCTATATGAGATGAAGAATAAACTGATTAAATCATTATCTTATAATCAGGTTCACACAGCTCTTAAAAACTTATCCTAAGATTTCCTGTATCTGCATATAAGTGTTCAGGATGCAACACATCAGCAGTTATATTAGCGCTGACGAAATACTGGCACCACTAGCACAAAAACCAATGCACATGTTTTAGGTTGGGAATCTAGACTTTTAAAGACCAAGAAAATGGTCCACAGCCAATGGGACTTTGGAATTGTGTTTCTGGAAAAGTTTTCTCCACATAGCATATGGCAATCCATTATTGTAACTGAAGGCATTTTCAAAAGCAGGTTGTAATAGTGGGTAGAGTTCTGCTACCCAAGAAAAGGTGGATCAGTAATTTCACATGCCAAAAGGAGGGTTGGATAGCTTGGGGCCCAGTGGGAGATGCATGATGGAAATTGAGGGGACTTAGGATCCTGTGGGTTCATGGCTTCCCTCAACACCCCACTGATGCCCCGCAATTGCCCCCAGCTGACAAAATGTGTAGGGACTCAGTTTTCCACTGGTGTAGCTTCTGGCAGTGTGAGTGTGATTCTCATTGGTAGGCCTACCTCTTTGATAGCAACCTTATCTCATTTCCAGTGGCTTCTGCCCAATTTGCCAAATGGAACTTCAAGATTTTTAAGGACTTTTAATGTTGCTGGTTGGAATTTTAAGCATATCTGAAGACTCCCTGGAAAAGACCCTGATACTGGGAAAGACTGAGGGCACAAGGAGAAGGGGATGACAGAGGACGAGATGGTTGGACAGTGTTCTCAAAGCTACCAGCATGAGTTTGACCAAACTGCAGGAGGCAATAGAAGACAGGAGTGCCTGGCGTGCTCTTGTCCATGGGATCACGAAGAGTTGGACATGACTAAACGACTAAACAACAACAACAATGTTGCTGGTTAGAACCAAATTATATTCCAACTTGATAACAGACTGAATCTGGAGCTAGTATCTGCAATTTATTGAAAATATCTAAGTTCATTTCTTTTTGTTTTTTCCAGAGAGTTTTGACTCTACACTTGACAAAAGTCCAAAAATATAATATGTAGGCTGAACAAAAACAGTTGAAACTTGTAGCAATTCCCTTGATTGCAATGGCACTTTCCTCTACCATCGTGATAAGTGAAAGTGAAGCCAACTGGTATTCTGAAAAACTTTCTCTTATGCGATATTATCTGCATCAAGGCATATTGTATGGTGGTTGTGTGTGGGAAAATGTACTGTAGCTTTTATTTAAAGCTAAAGCTGAGAGCTATAGAAAGTTATACAGACATCAACACTGAGGTGTAAATATATAGTAATTTATAGAGCTGTTTATAAACACATGCATTTCCGAAAAATAGTAAAGATGAATGTGATCGCAATCATGAATGCAATTGCACAAATTGAATGTTTACTCTGTCACAAACCTGTGCTTAAGATCTTTAGGAATGAAAGAGTCATGTTTTGTTCTGTCCAAAAGAGAGAGAAGATGTTAAATCAATTATGTTTCTTATAAATGCTTAATGCAGTTGTCTGCATGAGTCTGATGTGCGTGACCACATTCCTTTCAGTTTTAAATTAGTGGTTGTTTTTATGAACTCATGTGCCTGATAGGAAGCCTTCTTTTCAGCCTCCTTTTTCCTAAACCGAAACCAGTTCCATAAAGCCTCTCACACAATCAACTGAAATGGATCTGATCCTTAAAAATAACATTTGAGAAAGCAGGTGTCTTCCGGAGAGACAAGCGTTCCACAGATGGGAGAAGCGATTAAGCCTAACAGGAAGTGCTATCTTGCCCTACCACAAAATGAAGTGACAGATTGATAATTGTGCTATTCTCATGAGGAAAGCGAGGTCATTATTAAATGGATGGAAACTGTTGTTCATAAAAGGCATTTGTACAAGTGCTTTCTCACAGGCATGTTAAATTTATCACAAAGCAAAGAACTGATCGCTCCTCTGACTTTCTCCTCACTATACAACACACCCTTGCGCACTTCACAACCCATTAAAAACAGTAGGTATTAACTGTGGCAGAGTTAGCTGAAAGCAATACATTTGGACACAACTCAGAAAAAGCAACTGCCCTCACTTCGGCTAAGCTCCACTCTCCTGGTTCCATCGGATTCTCCGCACAAGATTCTTGAAGCAGTAAAAGAGAAAATTGCAGGCGTGGAAATGAAAAAGATCACCTTCTTTCACTGTGTTTTTTGTGTATATCTGTGGTGTCTAGCTAATGCAAATGTGTACTATAGAACATTAAAGAAGGAATGGGGAACCTGTGGGCCTGTAGATGGTGTTAGACTCCAACTCCCATCAGCCTCAGCCAGCATGGCCAGAGGTCAGGAATGACGGGAGTTGCAGTACAGCAACATCTGAAGCGACACTGCTTTTCCATTCCTATACTAAAGAGTGCCCTAGGTTGGGCATGCTATGTATTTGTATTGGTAGACTCGAACCTGCTTAAGAAATAGCCCAAAAACACCTCCCCCAAAGCCCCATTAACCTACCTACAGAGAATGCTGTTTAGTGTCTCATCATGGCCTTCTTTTTAATTATAAAGGTAAAGGTAAAGGGACCCCTGACCATTAGGTCCAATTGTGACCGACTCTGGGGTTGAGGCACTCATCTCACTTTATTGGCCGAGGGAGCTGGCGTATAGCTTCCAGGTCATGTGGCCAACATGACTAAGTCGCTTCTGGCAAACCAGAGCAGCGCACGGAAACGCCTTTTACCTTCCCGCTGGAGTGGTACCTATTTATCTACTTGCACTTTGACGTGCTTTTGAACTGCTAGGTTGGCAGGATTTTTAATTATAGGTAAACAATAATAAAGAGCCCAGCTCTTAAGTTCTCTTTGCAGTGAAGTGAGGGCAGTTCCTAAGTTCTTTTGGCTGTGACTGCATCTATGCTGACAAGTGTGGCTGAGGGCCATAGCTCTGTAACGGAGCATGTACTCTGCATGCAAAAGGTCACAGGTTAAACCCTTGGCCTCCCCAATTACCGTAATAGGATCAGATAGCAAATGATGAGAAAGACCTCTGCCTCACACCTGGAAAGCAGCTGCCAATCAGAGTAGGCAATATTGCGCAAAGTGGACAAATAATCTAAACTGGAAGATGGTAGATTTCCGCCACTGCAATCTTGTTTTGACCTTCAGTATGTTATCATGACAATGGATCTAGTTTATGCGTCCTCTTCTCATCCACAGATAATAATAATTATTTTATTTATTTATTTATTTATTTATTTATTCATTCATTCATTCATTCATTCATACGCCACCCATCTGGCTGGGTTTCCCCAGCCACTCTGGGCGGCTCTCAACAGAATATTAAAAACATGATCAAACATAAAAAACTTCCCTGAACAGGGCTGCCTTAAGATGTCCTCTAAAAGTCAGATAGTTGTTTATCTCTTTGACATCTGATGGGAGGGCGTTCCACAGGGCGGGTGCCACTACCAAGAAGGCCCTCAGCCTGGTTCTCTGCAACCTCACTTCTCACAGTGAGCAAACCGCCAGAATGCCCTCGGAGCTGGACCTCAGTGTCCGGGCTGAACGATGGGGGTGGAGGCTGTTTAGGGCTTTAAAGGTCAGCACCAACACTTTGAATTGTGCTCAGAAAGATACTGGGAGCCAATGTAGGTCTTTCAGGACCGGTGTTATATGACAAGATGTTAGATGACAAGAAAACCCCACAGTGTGCCACCCAGAAGGGACCAGTGAGGTGGAACAGTGCCCTAGAGACACCCACAATCACCAATGTTTCTGTATCTTACCTGGACAAAGCTGGGGTGGAGCAAGTGGTGGCAAGGTTAGGACTCCGAGGATGCACCAGCAGGACTGCCAGATTGGCTCCATCACACATCTTCTCATTGGCAACCTCCTTCAGCCCCCTACAATTAAACACTAGCAGTGCCAGTATCTGGAGGCATCTCCATAGCTCTGCCTCACCCCACCAGCTGCCACTGCATGGATTGATGTGGGGCTGGCAAATCCAGGTGGAATCCTGTTTTTTTAAAAAATAGGATGTACCTATCTTTTCTTGAAGGGATGCGGGTGGCGCTGTGGGTTAAACCACAGAGCCTAGGACTTGCCGATCAGATGGTCAGTGGTTCGAATCCCCATGACAGGGTGAGCTCCCATTGCTCCGTCCCTGCTTCTGCCAACCTAGCAGTTCGAAAGCACAAAGCGCAAGTAGATAAATAGGTACCACTCCAGCGGGAAGATAAATGGCATTCCGTGCACTGCTCTGGTTCACCAGAAGCGGCTTAGTCATGCTGGCCACATGACCCAGAAGCTGTACGCCGGCTCCTTCGGCCAATAAAGCAAGATGAGCGCCACAACCCCAGAGTCGGTCACGACTGGACCTAACGGTCAGGGGTCCCTTTACCTTTATCCTTTCTTGGCGTCTATGGTTTTATGATTGATTTAGTGATGTGATGTGCTCACCAGATCGAAGACACACTTAAAGCAGATTCCTCATCTGAATCTAAATGCACTTCAATACACAGTGCAGCTTTAACAAGTGTGAGAAAACTGAGATATCTAGCATTTATCAACACCTTGTCTCCTGTCCTGCACGTAATCTCCTTTAAAGACAATCGCTAATTCAGCCCACAGTCATGGGTGAATAAATCCCCTTGACTTGAGTGGTACATAAATATACAAAGGTATGGGTTGGGCTGCTGCCAGTATAGAGAAATTGTATTTAGCATGTATTTTAAATAAATACTCATTGGCAGACAGCCTTTTGCTGAAAAAAAGATAATATATGATTACTATGGAAATGAGCCTGGCACTAGCTGAATTGTACAAATATTTTTCAGTGCAAACATGGCCACTTTTCCAAAGTTATTCCACCAGCAAAAAAGATAAACAGAAACAAGCTGATGACCTTGGATTGTTAAAAGATAATATTCCATCAAATCCAGTCAAGAACAAATGATTTCAGAGACACTTCCCTAATTTTACTGTAGATATAAAATCTTTGCTAATCTTTGAACAGTACCAACTCAGCAGCACTTTCTCCTAAAATGCAGTGCCCTCCTTTCTTCCCCCCAAAGAATTGCAGTTTATGAAAGGTGTTGGGAATTGTAGCACCTACAGGACCGCCTCTCCTGGTATGTCCCACAGAGAAACTTACGGTCTGCAAATAAAAACATCCTGAAGGTCCCAGGCCTCAGAGAGGTTAGGCTGGCCTCAACTAGAGCCAGGGCTTTCTCGGCTGCGGCTCCCATCTGGTGGAACGCTCTGTCACAAGAGACTAGGGCCCTGCGGGACCTGACATCTTTCCACAGGGCCTGCAAGACAGAGCTGTTCCACCAGGCCTTTGGTCAGGGCACAGCCTGACTCCCTCCTCTGGCAATCTGCACAGAATTTTGCTTAACGGTTGCCATCAATTTGATTTTAATTAATTTTTATAATGAAATATTTTCAGAATGTTGGATTATTTGATTGTTGTTAGCTGCCCTGAGCCCAGCTTCGGCTGGGGAGGGCGGGATCTGAATATAAAATTTATTATTATTATTATTATTATTATTATTATTATTATTATTATTAACAACAGTTCCCAGAATTCTTTTGAGGAAGGCGTGTACTTTAAATGTACTTTAAATGTGTGGTGTGCATGCAACTGACTCAGAAAGGCATGTTTTTGGCATGCATGGCTAGTTCATTCTTCAATTGCCATCATCCCATATACTTTCCTATGGGTTTGCACACTGCTGTTTTGTTTACAGTGGTACCTCGGGTTACATACGCTTCAGGTTACAGACTCCGCTAACCCAGAAATAGTGCTTCAGGTTAAGAACTTTGCTTCAGGATGAGAACAGAAATTGTGCTCCGGCGGCGCGGCAGCAGCAGGAGGCCCCATTAGCTAAAGTGGTGCTTCAGGTTAAGAACAGTTTCAGGTTAAGTATGGACCTCCGGAACGTATTATGTACTTACCCCGAGGTACCACTGTATTTGTCTTTGTTTACGTCTCCAGATCAGTCACTTGTATGGGCATCTGTAGGAGTCTTTCCAGGCTAGAGCAAAGTAAACCAATAAGAGAGGAGAGCAGACTCTTCTCACACAAAATATGAGAAAAGATGCCTGTTTATTGTTGCCTTATATCAAATGTTAAGTACTGTAAGTTGGTCTCCCTTTTTAAATGAAAACTAGGTATCTGGTTTCTCCTGCCAGCTCATTTCTGCTCCTTTTTCTGTTTTCATTGGAATTCTCCAGCATCCCTAGGTTTGAGTGAACATCTAATTTTTAAAGAGGTGTTTAAAGGTCATTAATGTCTCTGCCTCACAAATAATGCGAGGGGAATCCAGAAGGGAACTCACAAAGAAGGTCAGCTTCCATCTTGTCACCAAGTGACAATCCAAATAGTTTTGCAGTAACTTGCAGGGTCTCCTCAGAAGATCTTACAGAATCTAGAGATCTGTAACCGGGGGAGGCATGCTGTATAAATGCTGATAAAATAAATATTAGCCAAAGCTTATTTATAGCAACAAAGAAGTTACATAAAATCTCTCTACATGGGAATAGGGGTGTGAGGGGAAATTGACAAGTTTTTCCTTATACCCTGAAGGACCAATTTTGATCCTTTTTTTGCTTGCACACATTGATCTGAGGTGTACAGCTCCACATCCACAGGCGCATGCCTATATACTTGCCTCTTAATAACAGAATGCCCTTTGTTATCCAGCGGCTGAAACACATGATTATCAAAGCCTTTAAAAAAAAAACCCAGGTTGCTTCTCATCAGGTGGACCATAGAAGATTGTAAACTACAAGGAAGCCCCTGAACATTCAAAGGCACAAAATGAATGGATGAAAAACACATAAATGTCACAAACTCACATCTTCTCTCCTTAACATACACGCGGGGATCAATGGAAGTTTTGCCCTTGACTGTAATGGGAAGAATGTCCAATCCATCAGTTTGTAGAGTGTCTGTTGTATCACAGCTTATGCAATATACTGCATTCCCTAGGCTGGCATTCTTGCTCTTGGTCCCTTTATAGCCACAATAGAAAGTACTATAGTGGAGTGACACCAATTCAAACTTTTCTCAGCAGGAATGATTTATTTGTATAAGAGAGCACATTCCCTTCTTGTAAATATCCAATAGTTCCTTAGCCAGCATGTGTGATTCTTGCCCATCTGTGTGCATTATGGCATTTTCAATTGCATATTAATACTATGGAAGTATGTAAATAGGGCTAAAGATACTTAGCTTCCAAAGGCTTGTTAAATTGTGGCTTCTCAAAAGAGCCACCGATTTGAATGGCTTTAAACAAGGATTAGGCAAATTAATGGAGGATAAGGTATAGAAGTGAGAGCTGAACCATAAAGAAAGCTGATCGCCGAAGAATTGATGCTTTTGAATTATGGTGCTGGAGGAGACTCTCGGGAGTCCCATGGACTGCAAGAAGATCAAACCTACCCATTCTGAAGGAAATCAGCCCTGAGTGCTCACTGGAAGGACAGATCCTGAAGCTGAGGCTCCAATACTTTGGCCACCTCATGAGAAGAGAAGACTCCCTGGAAAAGACCCTGATGTTGGGAAAGATGGAGGGCACAAGGAGAAGGGAATGGCAGAGGATGAGATGGTTGGACAGTGTTCTCGAAGCTACAAACATGAGTCTGACCAAACTGCAGGAGGCAGTGGAAGACAGGAGTGCCTGGCGTGCTCCGGTCCATGGGGTCACGAAGAGTTGGACACAACTAAACGACTAAACAACAACAAGGCTATCAATGACTGCTAGCCACAATGGCTATGTTATACCTCCACTGCCAGAGGCCTTTTAGAAGACATTAGAAGACAGCCATGTATAGGGAAGTTTGTAATGTTTGATGTTTTATTGTGCTTTTTTATTTGTTGGAAGTGGCTGGGGCAACCCAGTCAGATGGGCAGAGTATTATTATTATTATTATTATTATTATTTCTTTGAATACTACTTGCTATAAATCACAGGTGGGCAGAGTATTGTGGCACTCATGTCCAGCTTGCAGGCTTCCCACAGGTATCTGGTCAGGATAAGAGCAGGATGCTAGACTAGATGGGACATTGGCCTGATTTAGCAGGTTTGTCTTGTGTTCTTACATTCTTATGTTCATGCTTTATTCTCATCCCTCTTGTCCCACTCTTAGGATGAATTTCAACTAGCCCAAGTGATCTGAGCCATGGCATGTTGTCATTTACTCCCAGAAACCCATGAAAAAGGATTAAGAAGGGAGAATCTCACTACTTCACAGGGATAACATTATCCCCCAATTATGCTCTAATCTTTTACAACCACTTGGCCAGCACCTTTGCCATTCCTTTCCTGATCTGACACTGGGTTTCCTGCCCAGACATAATTCTAAGTGGTTTCCACATATGACCTTGTCTCTGAAATTGTTGACCTTGGTTCACTCATTTTTTAGGGAACATATTGCATAACATCATTCTCAGCTGCCCACATTCCAGAGTCTTCTATCTTGTCCTATTTTTCCCCCCAGATCTGATTTGTGGCTGTTTTTGAGCACCCCTTTGCCTTTAATTAAACACATCCTGTGTGCAGGTGTAACTCGTTGTATTGCCTCCTGCCTGCCTGCCATTGGCCACTCTGCAGGCAGACTTGCAGTCCTCCCCAGTCAGCCTCCAGATCACTGACATGGGGCCTTGGCCAGGCCACAATGCTGCCTGACCATTTAAGGTAAACAGACTTCTTGAATAGCCACTCTTATTGCCCCAGCATCAGTTTGTGCCTAAAGGAATGGAGAATATCATTAGTGGCTTGCCCTCGTTACTGCTTTTTATCTTTTCATTTTTATAGCTAAATAGTTTTATTCTTGTATTTTAAAAAATGAAAAGAAGCAATAATAACAATAAGGGGTAATCAGTAAGCAATGCCTCTCTTATTCTCACGGGAACAGAAAATGACAATGACGTAACTGAAAGAGATGATTCAATGGTCAATCCACCATCCACTCTCATCAGGAAGCAACAGAATGGGCAAACGCTTCCAGCAAGAAACTTTTAATTAATTTTGCTAAGAATGAACATTGGGCTTTATAGGCCTTTGACTATGGGAAGGGCCATTGGTGAATAATATAGAACCAAAGTAAAAGCTTCAGTGGAACCTCCATTTTAATTCCACATCCTGCTAATTGCAGAAAAGCAATGCCTCAGCTGCACTAAAGAACAGAAGCAACGCTGCTTAGTCCCAATTCTGCAAAGATTCTGCATGCTGGTTCCCATATTTTTGCTAACAACTTGGCCTTGCAGGCTTCATCTCAGTTTGCTTTACAAAGAAAAAGCACTGCTATTGCAAAAAAGAAAAAGAAAGAAAGAAAAGAATTAGCCTGCTGGTTAGTTTGCCCGCCACAGGATCAATAATTTCCTTTGGCACAGACTCCGCAGTTATGTCTCATTTTCTCAAACACAGACAATCATTATCTGCATGTGGGTGCTGAGGGAAATAAGGTGGGTGCTTGGAACTCAAGGTCAAGGAAAGAAGGAAAAACGAACTAATTTTTTGTCCTGTAGAGCAGTCATTTTATTCTGCAATAAGTTGGGGGTAACAAATAATGTAATAAAGATTGGCATGCTGCCAGGGTGGCTGAATTGATTCCTATGCTGCGCAGCACAAATCTCTTGATCTCAACATAAAGAATGGGAAATTATAGCCAGAGAGAATACCTCACAGGAAAAGCAAATAAAAATGAAATGAACATTTCTAGCAGTTTTTGACCTTGCTTTGAGGGATACTGCTTTAAATTTGATTGCCCTGCCCACTTATTATTTCACTAGAAGAACCCATCAAGTCACAAGGCTTCTGGTCTTTTAGTATTCTCTTACATGAGCTAGAAACATTCTGCACTTCTTTCTTGACCGTGTTTGTGTGTGAGCGAGAGTTTGCGTTTGTGTGTGTGCCCCAATACTCAACAGTGTGGATCTCCTCCAGGCTTTAATTTGATTTTCATGATTTCTGGTGAGAAAATCCTTACAGCAGAACCGTTTGTTTCCAATGGTGCTTACAGAACTTTCCCATCTAATTATTTTTGGCATTTTTGTCCATCAAGTTGTGAGTTTCTTCAAAGAAATGAAAGATGGGAGAGCCTGCTTTCAAGCAAGCAATTGTTGGTGTTTGGATCTTGTTGTCTTGGAAACAAGCTAGTTCTTGTCATTGAATATATTCATAAAAATAATGGCTGGGGAAATCACATAGATAACCACACACTCACTTGTCAAAAAATGCTTATATTTGAGGAGCTTTGCATCAAGAAGTGCTATTGAAGTTTCAGCACATGCTGAAGTAAAACTTTTGGCATTCTGGCTGAGTTGTCTTGCATCAGGAGCACCGGAAACATCCTTTTGAGCCCTCACTCTCATGGCTCACCCGGGTGCCAGGTTTGCAATTATACTACAGAGGAAGGCAACTCTGGGTGGCAATTTGGGGGGGGGGTAATCTATTTTGTATTTTAAGGCTTCTCAAAACAGAGGAAGCACACAGGAAGAATCCTTCAAAGAAGCAACCACCTTTTCCACCTCTTCCAAAAACGGGCACAAACCTTCTGCTGATTCTTCTGTCTCGTTGCCTTTTCAGCAGTACTGCTTTATGGAAGAATGGGTTCTCTGGTTTACATCTAATTATAAGGAGATCTGTACTCAGAGTAGACCCATTTAAATCAGTGGCGTGCAGTGAAATTTTTTTGTAGGGGCGCCAGCTTGTGAGATTGATGGGGGGGGGAGTTAATGTCCCGCCAGCACAAAATAAGAACATAAGAACATTGATAGCACAAAATAAGAATATAAGAGCCTGCAGGGTCATTTTAGTGGCCCACCTAATGCTGGTTATTTACTAGGGCTGGATCTACACTGAGCTATTTAACATTATTAGAGTGATATTAGATATATCGTTTTGAAACGTCACAGGCGTACTTGTAATTTAAAGTGTTTCTTACCTTTGTTTTTTTTCGTCAAAACGCTGTTTCCCTACTGCCTGTTGCTGGTTGCTCTGCAGCACCCTCTGATGTCACATTTAATAATGCATTATGAACTTTAAATGTAGGACATCATGTGTCCAAGTACATTATGAAAACCATTCCTTAACTCTTCCTTAACATTAAAAACCATGAGTGTAGATCCACCTTAGGTAAGTAAGACTAATTGCCTTGTTCAAAGCTGACTTACAACTCCTGTCACCTGTACAGGAAATGTAAAGTATTGTTAGCTTAGTCCAGGCATGTCTAAAGGCCATTTTGGGGGCCTAATCCGGCCAACCGGTTGGTTTAATCTGGCCCCTGTGGTAGTTTATTTCCTGGGGTAGAATCCTAAAAAAAGCTCAACAACTTTGGTCAGCCCTTTGGTCAGCCCTCATGCATGTTCACTTCATCAAATCTGGCCCTCTTTGAAAAAAAGTTTGGACACCCCTGGCTTAGCCAGTGTCAAGGGCTGTTTTTGAATTCCTTTTGAATCTGCCTTTGTGTTAATGAATGCTAAGAGAGAATGTCACCTGCTTTACTGCAGCCTCACCCAGTCATGTTGGCTGTGGCCAATGGGAGTTCAAAACATCTTGAGATCACCAGGTTGGCAGAAGACTACTTGACAAAGTTTTATGGGGATCCTGGCATGTGGTTTGGCATAGGCTCACCATGTCCCTAACTCGAGCCATCCTTGTTTAGACATGGTTATTCCAAAGAATTGCCTTTGCAAGAAACCATCAGCCATATACTAATGATTGTTTGTGTACTTGGACCTAGAGAGCCTCAAAAGCCAGCTGCCAACCTCTTTGTAGCTGAGCCTTCAAGGTACGCATTAGCACTGCTCTCTTTCTCCACATTTCTGCACCAGATGGCCCTGGATCATCAAAATGGCACCCAGCATGGATAATTCTGTTTGAACTGTGCCCATTAAGGGGAGGGTGTGTGTTTTAGTCTATATGCATTCCTAGTTCCTATGTAGGGGGGCATTCATAGTCTTTGCCAAGAGGGTCTCACCCGTTTCACAGCAGGTACCAAGCTTTTATAAGCAGATGGATATTTACAGACAAATGCAAGCCAGAAACTTAAGTACAGCATGAAGTATGACTTTCAGGAAAGCTGCTTGAAAGATCATTTCAGCTACTCCTCATTTGGAGTTTCTTCTCCATGGGTCAATCCTTGGCCCTCTCTAAGCTGCCTGGTATTGCCAGAATGCTGGCCCATCAAGCCTAAGCACCATCTATTCCAAGCCTCCTCAACTTAGTGCCCTCCAGATTTAGGACTACAGTTATTATCCCTGTTAATTGACTATGCTTGGTGGCAGCTGTGGTCTAAAACATCTGGAGGACAGAAGGCTGGGATAGGCTAGTCTATTCTAACATCAGCTCTCCAAGGTCTCAGAGAAAGGACTTCCCTGAACCTTCTACCTGAAATCCTTTACTTACTGAGTTATTATGTGGCCTCTTCAATCACTACGCTTTAAGGTTCGTTTTCTGAAAATGAAGGCTCTGCTTAGCTTTTATAAATACAAAAGAGTATTGCGCCCAAACCAAGATGTACTTTCTGAATGATGCAAGTTAAATCACCCTGAGAACTGCAAAGATTGCGATCCGTTCCTTCTCCTCGCCGCTCCGTTCCCTTCCTGGCTCCTGCCAAAAGGCACCTGTGGGATAAGCCATAAAAAGTCTCCGCACTGTCAACTTTTGCAAGAATCATTTAGCTGAGTATAGGGAGCCTGTGGGACAACTGAAGAAATTAAAACCCTAAATTATTGCTGCTGGGACTAGCCGTAATAGATCTGCTGTGAGTATCCTGCCCAGTGGGACTTAGAGGTTTTGTTCTTTTACGCACCATTGCATGATGCGTCTCAGAAACCTCACAAGGCCCTTCCGTACAGCATATATATGAGACTTTTTCCCCTGGGCAGGTTCATTCTTTAGCATGAAGGTTCCACAAATTGCAAATAACTGTGGGTATATCTGCATGCTTTCATTGGGTTCCCTTGTAGAAGAAACCAGCAGACATTATAACTAAAAAGGCATACAGCTGAGATTCATATGAATGGGATGACTTGTTCCATGTACTCAGTGGTACACTGGGCATGCTTCTTCTCAAACAGCAAGCCACCCATCCCATGGCCAACTGCTGTTGAAATCAAGCAAGCTTTCAAAAGTAAGTTGTGTTTTGTCACTGAAATGCGCTGTTCAATGAAGAGGGAGAGGAATAGGGTTTTTTTAAAAAAAAAAATCCTACCAGGTGGATGCAAGAGTTGGTGTGTGTCTGTACAAAATAGATCTTTCAATCGAGGACCTTGAGGTGTTTTTGTTTTTGTTTGTTTTTTGGTAGCCCACAACATTTAGCTGCCTGAGGAAAATGATAAGATTCCCCCTCCCTTATCCAATTCCACATACAGTGGTACCTCGGGTTACAGACGCTTCAGGTTACAGACTCCGCTAACCCAGAAATAGTACCTCGGGCTAAGAACTTTGCTTCAGAAATCGTGCAGTGACGGCGTGGCAGCAGCAGGAGGCCCCATTAGCTAAAGTGGTGCTTCAGGTTAAGAACAGTTTCAGGTTAAGTATGGACCTCTGGAACGAATTAAGTACTTAACCCGAGGTACCACTGTACAGAACCTTTTCAGGGAGGATGTACAAAGTGCAGGGAGCCAGGCCAGATGAACAGACTCTTGGACTGGGACATTGTTTGGTGCGGTTTGCTAAGGGAAGGTTGTTGCTGATATCGATACCAATTTTTGGTATCTTTTCCCCAGAACTTTTTAAATCTTATTACAATTTGTGTGAAATTTGTCAAATTTGGTTGTGTACTTTTTATATGTTTTATTTATTGTTTATGACTATTGTTGTAATTATGTAAGTTTTTTCAAGTTGCAAGCCACCTTGAGCTTAGTTTCAGTTATGGAAAGGCGGTATACAAATAAAATGATCAATGAATCAATGAACGAATGACAGGGCTATAAATGGAAGGATCTGTAAGTCTCAGTTCTCTCAGTTTCTCATTTGTTATAGTTTTAAATTCAGTTCCCCTACATTTTGCAGAAATTTGTGAAGTCCTTTTTTTTAACAAATCCTCATGAAAATTATTCCTCATTTTCGTGCAAGTTTCTCAAAATAAGCACATTTTTATACGCAGTATTGTCCAATGTATGCATTTCTGCAAGCGATTCCCTGTAATATAATGCATTTTGTCTTTTTCTTGCTCATATCTTCAGTTTTTGCCACTTTCCCTTAATATATGCAATTTTGGGAACATTGTGAACGGAGTGATTTAACAATCAAAAGAAATTCTGGCAATTGTAGCTCTGTGGGGAGGGGTATAGGGGTCTCCTAACCACCCTCATCACACCCCTAACAAACCAGAGCTCCCGGATTCTTTTGGGGGAGGCCATAACTGTCTAAAGTGGTAACATAATATATTGTGTGAATGTGCCCTAGATGTACGAGAACGAATTTCCATGTATATGTGTGTAATGTATACAGGGGGATCCCAGTTAGCTGCACCTATCATTGGTGGTACCAACAGTTCTTTAATTATGAAATCACAATGAAATGATGAGGGAGTAGAACACTCTTTCCAATCTGTTCTTCATAAGCCAATGATTATGAATCAGTTATGTAATGAAGCAGTAATAGGAATGATAACTAAGTAAAGGAGCGAATAAAGCTGATTTATGCGAAGCGGAATTTTTTTAGCACTGTGCATTAACACAGACTTGATAGCTGAGGGTAGTGGAGATGATGAGGTTAGTGGTGCACACCAAGTGCTTCCAGCCTGAAGAAATGGTAATAGTATTAGGGGTGATGAGTCCACAGAATGCAAGATGGCAGGATCCCCAAGGATGTGATCTGTGGGGAGTTGGCTTCAGGGACTAGGCCTGTTGGCAGACAAACTTGGTGTGTTACAAAGATGTATGCAAATGTGACACGAAGGCTGGCAGCAATAACTCTGCCATATGGGAATCCCTCACAGACAACCATAGTAGACCCTATGTAACTCATATGGGGCGTAGTATAAAATATTGTCGAAAAGTTATTTTGCAGAAATATCTGTGACAAAACGTGATATGTCCAATTTAGAATGAAAAAAGAAAAAAATTTATATGCTGCTTAATGCAGAAGTAAATTTTGCACATTCAAAAGAGTGTGCTCTGAACCCTGAAGTTGCAGCTAGGCACAGCACAAAACTCTACATGTCTACTCAGAAGTAAGTTCTATTGAGTTCAATGTGACTTACTCCCAAGTGTGTATAGGATTGCACAGCGTGAGTCCCATTGTAGGCATTACTTTCAAATAAACATGCAACAGGATTGGGTTGTTTGGAGTATTGACAGTGCACAATAATTTTGTTCCCATGCAGTTCTTCACCGGTGTCTTTCTCATTCTCAGGAAGCCCAGCTGTGGTATCATATCATTCACACTGTTACTCAAATGATTACAAATCACTTTAATGCAATTTGTTCTCTCTCCCCCCTTCTTCCCCCCCCCTTCTTTATTTCAGGGATTCGGAAAATTAATAGACACAAACAGGCTTGCCAGAAAGTTTGAAAGCAAAGACAAATTAAGGGCCTTGGAGCCAGAACACATGCTAGCGAGCTACCAAGCTGATTATGTGCTTCTGAGAGAGGAAATATAGAGTTTGATAGATTTGTTCTGTGTGACCAGCAGGAAGCTCTGCCAAAGTAGTCTTGGGAGTTTGGCTTCGGCTCAAGTTTTTCATCATGCACAAAGTCAAACCAAGCCGAGCGCCCAGCTCAAGCCAACTTCATGCTGTCATTGGCTTGACCACCGTTATATAGACAAGGACACTGTTTTGACAAATCATAAATATCAATTAGGGAGAAACCTACGCAATTCAGATTGGCAGGCAGAGGAGCGGAGTGGAGTTGGCAGGGCGACATCCCACTCCATCACACAAGTCAAACTATTCAGAATTTTGCCGAAAAAGGCAGGAATCCTAAAATAAAGCAGGGATAGGGAACCTCTCTCTGCCCAAGGGCCCCACTCCATTCTGGACAACCTTTCAGAGATGAAAGCGGGTGGAGCAATGAATGTAAATTCTATTGGTTGCATCCAATGTGGGGAAGCAGTCTGTAGGAGGGAGAGGTTCATTTGCATCACCTGGGCCCAACCTGCTCTGCTCTCCCAGCCAGCAAGAATGCTTTGCTTGAATTAGTCTAAAAGTTTGTATCAGTGGGATTGCTCACTGGCTGGTTCCAGTGTTTGGTATCACAGACCCTCCAAGTGTCCCTGTTTTCCAGGGACAGCCCCAGATTTACAGAAGCCATCCTGGTTTATGATTTGATCCTGGAATGTCCCTCTTTTCCTTAAAGGTAAAGGTACCCTTGACCATTAGGTCCAGTCGCGGACAACTCTGGGGTTGCATGCTCATCTTGCTCTATAGGCCGAGGGAGCCAGTGTTTGTCCGCAGACAGCATCTGGGTCATGTGGCCAGCATGACTAAGCCACTTCTGGCAAACCAGAGCAGCACACAGAAACTCCGTTTACCTTCCCACCAGAGTGGTACCTATTTATCTGCTTGCAGTTGATGTGCTTTTGAACTGCTAGGTGGGCAGGAGCAGGGACCAAACAACGGGAGCTCACCCTGTCGCGGGGATTCAAACTGCCAACCTTCCGATCGGCAAGCCCTAGGCTCTGTGTCCCTATTTTCATCGGAGAAATGTTGGAGGGTATGGAGTTATGTGATCCCTGAGCCAAGGAGATAAGTAACTATACAACCTTTAGAAGACATCTGAGGGCAGCCCTGTATAGGGAAGTTTTTTCATGTTTAATGTTTTTCTATGTTTTTATATATGTTGGAAGCCACCCAGAGTGGCTGGGGCAACCCAGTCAGATAGACGGTGTATTGTTGTTGTTGTTGTTGTTGTTAGAATAGGATGCCCCTATTTTCATAGTAGGGTATGGTATGGTTTGCTGGCTGAGTGGATGCATCAGGTGAGGAGGTGCAGTTCAGGACCTACTTGGCTACAAGAACAGGTTCTGCTATGGGTGCATACCCTCCAACATTTCTCCAATGAAAATAGGGACACCCTAAGGAAAAGTGGGACATTCTGAGATCAAATCAGAAACCAGGACAACCTCTCTAAATCAGGGACGTCCCTGAAAAATAGGGACACTTGGAAGGTGTCTGTGGATGGGGCCTTGAGATCCTTCCCAATTATGGGTTTTCTGAGTTCTCTTGTAGAAAGTCACTGGCTGGTGCTTTTGCAAAGGTGTCCTGACTCACCCTGAATGGAAAAAAACAAGAAACATAGTTTAGAAACAGGGGGACAGGGTTGAGAAGCCAAGAGGAGCTGCTAGTTAGAGCTGGAGAAAAAGGAGAATCCAGCTCCTTTTGGGGTTTGAGCATGTCAAGGAAGGGGAGTATGGAGCCAGCTTCCTGGAGATATTCCAAAAACTGAATGAACTGCAGGTGCACAAAGGGGTCTAGAGAATCAAACTTCACACACATCAGAGCTGGCGTCAAGAAACAGTATTGTTGGGCAACTGCCAGGGGCCCACTGCAGAGGAGGGAGCCAACCTACAACTGCTCTTACCTGCTGTCACTGCTCATCCACTGCTCATCCAAATGTGTAAGCAGAGACGAGAGGGAGTGAAGCAGAAGCAGCCACCACTTTCCTCTGGATGGTGGTGCAACTTGGGCCCAGAAAGAAAGGAGAAGCGAAAAGACAGTGGTGACAATGGCAATGAGCTGGTGTTGCATGCCATGACCAACGCAGCAATCTTCATCACAATAGGACTCACTTATATGTGAAAAGAAAGAAAGCCTGATCTATAACCTAATTAAGCCAGAGCTCTTAAATCTGTGTTAACTCACAGTTTTAGGGCTACCAGATCAATAAGACTCTGCTCAGTTAAATCCAAGATCTTTTTTCACACAAATAACATATGAGGTAGTTAAACCATGCCTCCACTGTACCACTTCAGTCTGTGAGTGAGGATATCACTGGATTCTACATGTATGCATGTAAACCATTAAAAAAACCCACCTTTCTGCACATGGTAAAAAATAAATGTCAGGAGCAACAATTTTATCCACTTCTTGCCTCTGTGAATATGCTAATTGTAAAGCTGCAGGAAATTTGTTTGTGAGAAAGCAATGAGCTGCAGAAAGCTTGGTCGTACTTGAAAAGGACCAGCGAGCCCTGGCAGCCCAGTACAATATATAAATTAGTAGGGGAAAATCTTTGTCCTTTTTTTTTGATGATGCATTTCTTCTGATTGCCCAGGAACACACGCTCTAGATCTCCACTCGCAACTGGACAGAGAGCCTGGAGAGAGAGATGGCATCTCTATAGATGACAGCAAACTCCCCCTCCCAGATACTGCACTGAGTGCCCAGGTGGACACAGCTGGGTGAGACCAGTTCCACCCTGCTCACCCACCCAGGTCTCAGAGCTACAGACCAGATTGGCCTCCTCATCCACAACCAGATCAGGAACAAGGGAAGTCTTACTCGGAGCAACAGCAGTGGCAAACCCAAGGGCTGGCTGATAGGACAACCCCAATTCTCCAGGCTGGAGGAGGGGGTGGCACACAGCACAGTCACTAACTGCCTGTGCCACGTGCCTCTTCCCCAGTCTGCCCCCACACCATACCTCCCCGTGCCCATAATCACTGCAGTTGGGGTCACGCCTGCTCTCCCCAGCTTTTCTCTTCCCATGCACATCCTACATCCCTTAATTAAAACAAAAAACCCAAACACACAAGTTAAAAGCAGTTTAATAATAATAATAATAATAATAATAATAATAATAATAATAATAATAAATTTATTTATATCCCGCCCTCCCCAGCTGAATCCGGGCTCAGAGCGGCTAACAACAATAAAAGTAACACAGCAGTTTCAGTAAAAACAACTGAAAACATTTTAAACAGTTGGGGCAATAAAAAGAACAATGAAACCCCCTAAACAAAACCCCCTAAATGATACTCCAGCCCCTGACTAGCTCCTTTCTCAGAAATAGATGGCACACTTTTATGCCAGTGGCTGGGGGCAGTGGGGTGCTTCAGGGCTAAACAGGATGCCTAAAACTTTTTTTAAAAAACTACCAATGTTTAAACCAGGCATAGGCAAACTCAGTCCTCCAGAAGTTTTTTAGGACTACAATTCCCATCATCCTTGACCACTGGTCCTGTCAGCTAGGGATCATGGGCGTTGCAGTCCCAAAACATATGGAGGGCCAAGTTTGCCTCTGTCTGGTTTAAACGAATAAACAGAGTCAAACAAATGACTTCTCCAACTGCAAAGCCCCCTTGGAGAGTGACAGCCTCCTTATTAGCAAGTAAATTTAATAAATATCTCACCACCCAGAATGATGTCACATTGATTAAGATCTGATCCTGAAGCAGAAATCAGATGCCAGAGGCACTTTGTGGCTAATATTTCTGAAGTCAGAGAGATGTTTTATCACTTATCATTTCTCCTAACCCTTTCCCCCCTGCTCCTACACACCTCCCCCCCTTTTTTTTTGTCTCCTGCTCAGTTGCAGAGCTTTCTCTCCATGAAATCGAAAGATATCTAGTAGTAATGCCTTTGTTGTATTGGGATACTATTGGAAATATGGATTACAGTATTCTGTGAAAAACATTTATTACTCTGAACTGTGACTCAGACATTGTTGCATTTCTAAGGTTATAGATTTTCTTTCAGCTAAACTAAGGCTGTAAGTCACTGTGACAGCTGTAATGTGTGTAGAACCATGGTACCAGATTCTATTACATACATATTTTTGCTAGAGGTTTATGATGTTAAAAACGTTTCTTCTCTCCCCTGCCCCCATACCTTTCTCTGCTGTTGTGTAAATATATATAGGAGCTTACAGCACTGAAGTCAATTTCCAGATGAAATCTTCCCAGGAACACTAGTTTGTCCTTTTTAGGAGGAGGAGGAGTGGGGGGGAAAGGAACACTGCATACAAACTAATTATATTCAAGCACAATATTGAATTGTAATAAAAGATGAATGACAGAAAGTCTGTGTCATTGTGAGGAATGGGGAAGGTTACAGAAAGCTGAGGCTGGGAAAGGATTTATCATGAGCATTGGCTTCGGGCGTTGTGTCAAAAGATCTGCCGGCTTATTTGCAAGGGTGTTTGACGGAAAATAGAGCAGCCTCCACTAGAAAGAATGGTGATAGATTTTTATCCTTTATACACGGCAAAGATAGAAAGATGAATCGGGTTTTCTTTTTCAAAGAAAATCTATGGGAAATTGCAAGGCAGGGGAGAGAGCGCCTTCAAACTCAGCCCCAAAGCTCCCAGCGAATCCCTAAATTCAGAGAATATAGAGTTGCTAAAATTGCAACTGATCTGTAATTTTTCTACTTGTAAGCATAATAGGTTCTGTTGGGTTTTGCAGAACAGCAAACAGTAACAAAGACGATCCCAACAACCAACAACTGGGGTCTACTGGGAAACTGTTGAGTTTCACGTTAGAAGCTTCTGCGTCAAGGCAAACAAACCTTTTAGCGAGTCCTTAGAATTCAGATCCAGTACAATCATAATGCAGCTGTGGAAGCCAGGAGAAAATAATAGCTTTCTGGGTGTATTAGAATGCAAAACAGCATGTTGCCAACAGCCCTACTTTGTTTCCAGAATTTCTACAGCCAGCACAGATAGTGTTTCAATCCAAGCAAGCTTTAAGATCTATTAGGTCAAGAGCAGTCAACATGTTTTCTTCCATTATTGCTCCTTCGCGTAATGCAGTCGGTTGGATGCGAACGGATTTGTGGCTGCTTCCATATTAAAATCCCTGCTCCAGCACGAAGCTCACTAGGTGACCTTGGGCCATACACTTTCAGCTTAGCCTACCTCAGAAGGTTGTTGTGAGGATGAAATAGGACAAATTTGCTCATTGGATATAAATAAGTGTGATAACGGGAGACAGGGATTCAAAATATATCCTACAGGGTAGGGAATGTGTGACTCTCCAAATGTTGTTAGACTGAAACTCCTATTGTCCCTGGCCACTGACTATGCTGGCTTGGGCCATAGCTGTCAATGTTCAGATTTGAAAATAAGGGATCAGCAGCCTCGAAAATAAGGGATCAGCAGCCTCACCTGTCCCGGGGACAGTCTATGGGATATCTAACAATCCGGGAGAGCAGTGGGAAGCAGCAGGAAACGGCGCTGGAATAAGGGAATTTCCCACCAAAAAAGGGAAGGTTGACAGCTATGGCTTGGGCTGATGGGAATTGTAGTTCAACAACATCAGGAGGGCCACAGGCTTCCCATCCCCATTTTAGAGTGTGATATATTTTATAATTTTATAAATGTTAACTTGTTTTTATTTTTATTGGGCAGGATTCAACCAATGAGTCCTATCAGTGGAAACCCTGTACAAGGACTTCTCTTTGTGCAATGGGGGTTTCTCCCTTCTCCTCCCACCATGTGCTCCCTAGAATTGGTTCTGGAGGGGTTGGGAGAACCCCAGAACAGCACGCAGGGGAAAGATAGGAGGGATCATTCCATCTTGCAAGCCAAAATGCTCACCCTGACAGAATATTTTTTAGGAATTTGTAGTTTGTTAGCGTCTCCTAACTACTCTCATTTGCCTTAACAAAGTTCTTGGGATTCTTGGGGTGTGGGGAGGAGTCATGACTTTAAACTGGAAGAAGAGTGCTTTAAATATACAGTTGTGACCACTGTTATATATTTTATACTGTTGTTGGGAACGTTTATTTTGTTTTAATTTTCTTTGTTGGTTTTTTAAAAAAACATTTTATTACTTTTAAAGTATGCTGTTCACCACCCGAAGAATGTTAGTTATTGGGCGCTCTATGAAATTAATGGACAAATTAAAATATATCACCCTGATTCAAGTCTTTGCCTTTGCAAGCCCCCAAGTGTCTCCTGAGAGGTCGGCCAGTTCTCTGAGCCAGCCATAGTCTTTGAAATGATTCCAAATTAGGACATTTCTCGTGTTTCACTTTTATCACTGGAATCAGTTCAGTAAAGTGTGGTTCAACAAGATAGTCCTCTGTGTAAGTGCTTCTTGTAGCCAAAGACTGCCAGAGCAGTTTGGAAAACTTAGTAGTCTGTATCACCAAGCTGAAGTTTGTGAGGACATTAGGCACCAACAATGGAAGAAGTTTCTTCTGCTTTGCTTTATCCTCTTGGAAAGGTTTGTCCTCATTGTTGATTTATGTTGGCTACGTACAGAAGCTTTGCCAGCTCTGATCTGAATGCTGCCGCATGCCAAAAAGACTTAGGGATATAGATGGAACGGTGATAACTGCGGGCACAACACACTTTCTCGCCATCTCTTAGAGAATTAACGATAAGATCTAGTTGGTGCCAGTTAACATATTGAGGATATGTCTGTGACACTTTGTGACTAACAGGGTCATTCAAGCTAGCACTTGTGATGCCCAAAACTGATGTAAAAACTGTTTTCAGCAAATCTTTTGTCCATTTATGTTCATACTTCCAGTATCTTGCTGACCTAGGCTAAATGGCCAAGAGCCACAGTGTGCGCCAACACTTTTCTTTAAATCTCCACGCAAATAAAACAGTCCTCAGCAGGACTACTTGCAACAAGATGGTTCAACCGTAGATAAAAAGTGCCCTTATTCACAAGGGGCACCAGCACCCTTGTGATAGTTAAGCATTCTTTAGTCAAGCTTAGTTGAAGAAATATTGTGTGGCTGGGCCTAGCTGTTGTGTCACCTATATTTAAAAAATAAACATGTTCTGTCAACAGCATAACTGGCTGTGCACGTGTCTCTGTGAAAGTCTGCCATGCCACAGCTATGGCTTCAGGCCTAGTCCGCATTACCGGTATATCACTTTAGGGAGTCATCGTTTCCCCTAAACAATCCTGTGAACTATAGTTTAAGGATGCTGACAGTTGTTAGGAGAACCCTATCCTCCTCACAGAGCTACCATTCCCAGAGTTCCCAGGGAAGAGGGGTTAAGCCATTTTGGAAACTGTAGCTCTTTGAGTGCAGATGGGGCCACAATAAGAGCTCAATAAGAGCTCAAAGGCCTGTCTCGTCAAGCATCCTGTTCTCACAGTGGCAAACTATATGCCTATGAGAATCCCACTAGCAGAACATGAGGGCAACAGCACTGTCCTCCTCCTGAGTAACTGATATTCAGAGGCATGATGCCGCTGATTCTGAAGGTAACATTAAAAACATCATGGCGAGCGGCCATTGGTAGCCTTATTCTCCATTATCTAGATCCCTTTTAAGGCCGTCCAAGTAGGTGACCATCAACACAACTTGTGGTAGCAAATTCTACAATTTAGCTATATGCTGTGTAAATGAGAAGTTCACTTACCAGGGGCTAAGCACCACAGTTTATGCATAAACACAATGACTGTCGCACCACACAGAGATTGGGGTGGCATGCAACAATAGAATAATGCTCCAAAGAAACAATGTCCACATGGAACAGAAGATTGCCCTGGAAAATTACCAGTTAGGTCTCCACACTAGTGTTGTGTTTCCAGTGGGTTCCAGTGACTAACCCAAAGCAATCAGGATATGGATTTACTCTGACAGTGTGAACTCATCATGACAAAGCAGCAATGTTTTCACACCTTGGACAGTTTCCTGTTTTATCAAGTCCTTGTATGTTTTGTTGAGCCCTTGTGGGACATAATCTGGATGCTGCAGCTGAAACCATGGAGGGGTTTGGCTATGTCGTCTCATTTCTTTTACACAACCTTCAGATGCCTTTGAAGCCCAGCGAGTCTATGGAAATGCTTGAAGAAATTCCATAGTATCCGACAAGAGCGTGATTGTTAAGAGACCCTGATCTCACGAGGTGTCTGCTATTGCCAGAACTGCTACTGTTCAGTTCCAACTCACTTTCCATGAATAGCGACATTATTCGTTAGAGTTTTCAGCAGGGAGTGATCGCCAGACACCTTATTACAAACTTCTGCAGAGGGAAAATATGCGTTGAAAAGATTTTCCATCTCTACCACCTTCCTGCCTCTCTTGTTCTTACACATCATTTTCTTTTAGCAGAGAGAGGATGGCGGTATTGAAATTGAAAGGAAGCAGATGGCATTAAAATAACATACCTGGGAGTTTTGTTTTGTTTTTTTAATGGCTCAGTTGCTTTGATGCTAAAACCGGGATGGAATAATAAGCAACAGTGTGTAGTACAACTAAGCTCATCACAGATGTACACATTTTGCATTGCTTCAGAAAACAGTATTTTCCTTTCAGCAGGAGTGGGGAACCTCAGAACCAGTGGCTGAATGTCCAGAACTTTCCATATGGCTCTTGAGATTCTCCCCAGACACATCCCCTCTTCCCAAGCCACACTCATCCTGCTCCATGCCCTCTTCAAGTGCTTTTGTCTGACTAGAATGCATTCTTGAACTATGATAATGCCTTTGACTTTCCTGTATTGAAGATGGAGAGGTTTCAGTAGAAACCTCTGATGTTTGCAGGGCTCAAATGCAGCCCCCAGTACAAAGGCAAGCATCCCATCCGTTGTAAAGGTAAAGGGACCCCTGACCATTAGGTCCAGTCGTGACCAACTCTGGGGTTGCAGCGCTCATCTCGCTTTATTGGCTGAGGGAGCCAGCGTACAGCTTCTGGGTCATGTGGCCAGCATGACTAAGCCGCTTCTGGCGAACCAGAGCAGCACAGGGAAACGCCGTTTACCTTCCTGCCAGAGCGGTACCTATTTATCTACTTGCACTTTGAGGTGCTTTCAAACTGCTAGGTTGGCGGGAGCAGGGACCGAGCAACGGGAGCTCACCCCGTCACGGGGATTCGAACCACCGACCTTCTGATCGGCAAGTCCTAGGCTCTGTGGTTTAACCCACAGCGCCACCCACGTCCCTCCCATCCATTGTACCACTTACGTTTTGCCTGCACACCACTAGCAGGTGGCCCCTGGAAGGTTGCCCAAGTGAAAACATGGCCCTTGGGCTGGAAAGGTTCCTCATTCCTGCCTTCCTGGCACTAGAAGTTCAAAGGCATCAATATCTCCCAGCAGGCACCTTGAGACTTTGACATTGCAACTGCTTCCTAAGGACTGAAGCTTAAGCTACCCCATTGTGGTCAAAGTAGCCACATGTATGCAGTATAAATCAAGATTTCTTTTAGTTTATATTTCAAAAAGTGGCTGGGTTTTAAAAGTCTCCAGGCATACGCAGCACTGCTAATAAATAGATGTCTTGTCTACTTCATTCTATGCCTTGCATCCTGCCCTTGTCAACTTCCAGGCATTCTGCCCATTGCAAAAAAAGAGAGAGCCTTAAATCTTGCAGGAAGCAACTGGTGGGTACATTTATCCTTCCTAAGGTCATTTTACAGCATTCAGCATCTTAGTTCCATAAAGACAGCTGAACGAAAAGAGTGCCAGTGCAATAACAGGGCCCCCCAAATAGCTCTTGTTGTGGACCCTAAATTGGAAATGTAAATAACTGAAGTTCAAGACAATGGAAATAGTCATCTAGCTTAGCAAAAGTCTGTTAGTGAATCACGTACGTACATAAATACATTTGCATCCTTACTGGGGGCATTTTAAAGTTAGCAAAAACATTTTTTCATGTTTTAATAGAAATGTCATGTAAACAATATATAATGCTTTGAAATTAAACATTACTTAAATTAAATATGACTTAAATTTATCTGGATCAAATCACTGGTGCTCAACTTCAGGGATTTCTCATAGGATGAGGGCTCTGAAACACAAGCAGTTCTCCAGCAAAGGATGCCCCATTTCACTGAGAGCAGTGAAGGAGCATGTGTAGAAGTCGTCTCTTTCTCCTGACTTGAATGAGGAGCACATGCATTAGCTTCTTGTTATACAGGCAGTCCCCCAGGTACCACACATATCGGTGAAATCGTGTATAATTGAAACCCATTGAAAAAGCTTGCAAACACCCCACTCCACCCCACTCTCGTTCTGCCCTTTTAGTAACATTTCAGTAACATCTTTATGACCTGGTTGCGCACATCTTGAACGCATATAAACAGAGGGCTGCCAGTACATCACAGCTCATGAGGACTCTGGGCGGAAATAATGCTTTGCTTTAGACTGAGTCCACACCCTTTTGCATACCTTGTGAAAATCCCTTCAAAGGACTGTGGAGAAGGAACCTGAGATAGATTTTTCTGCATTCACTAGATTCCCCTCATGATATTACTAAATCACAGATACCTAGTGGGTTGGTGGTTGGCTGTCATGGTGTGGTATATGAATTTGTGTGTGTCAAACCAATGCAGAAATGTGAGGAACTAAACTTAAGATTGGATAAATGAGAAAGTGAGGAAACTTAAAACTGACAAATTTGCTCATCCCTACTGCTGGTCTGTGTCCCCCTGGTAATATCACAGAAGTGTGTTCAGCCTTGTGTCTCCGCCACCCCTGCCAGTTCACTGGGCTGCCACTTGCTGGTGATGGATTGCAAGAATATCACATGCTTCTGTTACTAGAGGTTACCAGTACTGTTAGTGAGAGCCGCACATACAAAGACACACACACACCAATAAAAATTATGCCCTCACTTAAGTCACTAGCAGGCTTCCACAGTCCTGATGGTTGAAAGAGGATTTTTAGCACAATATTTAACCATGAGACAAAAGAAAACTGCTCCTCACTCTATGGTCTCTGTCCTGAAGAAGATTGAATTGGGGCCTTTGTTGTGAGAGATGTCTGGTTCTAGTCTAAGGTAAGA
Organism: Podarcis melisellensis; assembly: GCF_964234715.1. NCBI lineage: Eukaryota > Metazoa > Chordata > Lepidosauria > Squamata > Lacertidae > Podarcis > Podarcis melisellensis. The sequence goes on along the minus strand of NC_138528.1, from coordinate 33,757,791 downwards.
AATCTGTTCGCATTGTGTTGTACTGCCCTCTAGAGTTAAAACTTGGGATTCTTCTGATTGCTTCCCTGTGGCTTTTATTAAAAAGCAACACACTGACCGACTCATCCTAACAAAGGATGTTGTGATCATATAATGACGCTGTTCTTTCACACAGTAACTAGGGAAAGCCAGTTTGTTGGTTTCCAAATCCCACGTTTTGATCGAGCTGTCAGAGTGAATGAAAAATGGTCTGTATTTTCAGAATTTATAGATACAAATATATATATAATAATATATATAATAATATATATATATATATATATATATATATATATATATATATATATATATATATATGCTTTCGTAGATTTTCACGGGTACAGGAATGCAGGTTTTGGTGTCCTCGGGTGTCTTCCCGTGTAAAAGTTGGGGTGTCTAGGCGACGTTTCGACGAGGTCTCACTCGTCATCTTCAGGCTGGTGTTTTCGGCTTCTTGTTACTGGAACAGAGCAGGATCTCAGTGTTTGAGTTCCTATAAATACTGTTGAGGGGGTGTGGTGTATAGCCTCCAATGTTCTGGGCAGAGAGGAAGTTCCCAGGCTAGTGTGCCTTTTCTTCTTTTGTTCCTTAATTACTTGAGGGATATCCTGAGTGATTTCTTGAGTGATATCCTGAGTACCACTTAGGTGGGTCATTAGGTGTGGATTAGTTGCTAAAGTCTTTGTGTCACAAAGTTCAAGAGGTCAAGACACAAAGACTTTAGCAACTAATCCACACCTAATGACCCACCTAAGTGGTACTCAGGATATCACTCAAGAAATCACTCAGGATATCCCTCAAGTAATTAAGGAACAAAAGAAGAAAAGGCACACTAGCCTGGGAACTTCCTCTCTGCCCAGAACATTGGAGGCTATACACCACACCCCCTCAACAGTATTTATAGGAACTCAAACACTGAGATCCTGCTCTGTTCCAGTAACAAGAAGCCGAAAACACCAGCCTGAAGATGACGAGTGAGACCTCGTCGAAACGTCGCCTAGACACCCCAACTTTTACACGGGAAGACACCCGAGGACACCAAAACCTGCATATATATATATATATATATATATATATATATATATATATATATCTCACACACACACACACATATACATTAGTGTTTGTCAGTTACCTAAAATATTTCTCTAGAGATTGTTTCTCTCTTCGTGAAAATCAAACTTGGGGGAAAACAGGCCATGAAATATTTGTGCAAATGGAAACAGCATTACAAAGTAGCTGTCAAAAGAACGGCAGTTCCCCCACTCACTTCAAAGATTCTGCCTCACAGTAAGATAACACATGCAGGGTCAGAGGACAGACAAAAAGGTAGAAAGAATGGACACCACACACAGCAGGTTCAGCAAACACAGCTTCCATTTTGTGTAACGGCAGAACGGCTACAAGCTGATCCACGTGAACGTTAAGAATGATGATTTTTCAAATGATTGGAGGAAACTCCAGAAAAATCATTTGAGTGGTAAAGGCAAAGCAAAGGTGGGAAAACAAGAAATTTTATGTATAATGTAAAAGGGGTGGTGTTCCTAATATTTATATGCAGAATGACTCTTAAGAAGGCAGTATGGAAGGTTCAATTGCATGGATAAGGAGAGACGTTTTGAAGTTAGAGGTACTCCTGATACCTGGGTTATGTAGGCAAAGTTCACTTCTGGCAATAGGATGAAATATGTATATATTAGGAGTGTATATATTAGGAGTGTGCATTGGCTTTGGCTGTGTGTGTATGTGTGTGAATCAAGTGATTTGTGTCATCGTCTCATTTACGGGTCGGATTTTGCTGTTAACAAGGCATCTCAAATCAGATAGGGACCCTCTAAGCTTCCAGTGACTCTGTGGGCCTGTTTCCCCACCCCCACCCAAAAAGTTAAATGCACTAGCTTCCCTTCCCCCCTTTCTTTCCCAAAAAATAAAAAAAAATGGGCAAGAGACATTGGTGGAATTCAGTGGACTGTCCAGAAAGATAAAGGGTGACAGCTGATGTTAGTCATACTCAGAGGAGACTCAATTATTTCTATGGGCCTCATCTGAATTTGGTATCACCCAGCGTCTATGTGAATCAAAGTTCTGCTGGTGATACATAACAAACATGCAGTTGTATTTCAGTGCAACACAGATAGTGCTGCAGGAATTTTGTCATGGTATGAGCACATTTGGGGTATATGGTACACCTGTTTTATGAGCAATTTATATACGAGGATTTACCGGTATATACTCACAGTACAACCCATCACACACCAGTTCATAAACATCACATTATCCCTTGCAATGAAAACACTGATATTGCTTGTGAAGAGATCTGTTGTTTTCAATAAAGACCACAGAAGACTCTTAATAACAGTTGTAGTTACACAGAAATTGAAATATGCCTCACCTCATCCGCTTATTGAAATCTAATAGACAGGTGACAGTATAAATATGAGAGTGTTGCTGAGAGCTCTATCTTTCCGTGAACATTGAAGCTTTATATATTAGGAGTCCTGAGGGCTTTTTGTCACAATATTTATCTGTTGTATGTTATAACTTATTAGCAATATGGTCAGCAGCATGTCTGGCTCAGTCCTCTTGCTATCACCTGCCTTATGCACTAGCTTTATCCCTAAAACAGGACTATGCCCTTCAAAACTAATTACTGGTGCAATTATTATTCGTAAGTGCCATGCATATGTGAATCAGCCTTCCCCAAACTGTTGCCCTCCAAATTTTTGCATTTGCTATCTGGAGCTAAGAGGAGCTGTAATCCAAAACATCTGGAAGGTACCAGGTTGAAGAGGGTAGATGATGATGATGATGATGATGATGATGATGATGATGATATTGTCTTACATTACTGGCATTGCTGTTGTTATCATTATTTATTGAAATATTTATAGAATGCACTTTCATAGATATACAGCAATATATGCTGTGCACAGTGTACAAAATTAGGATAAGGTCAATTAAAAAGATCAGCAAAACATAAATAAATAGTTAGCGGTAAAAAGAAATTACTAACAACAACAAAAGGAAGAATATGCTTGGCAGGTGCTATGTTAGTTGTTTTGCCACAGACATTCCATTTTTCAGTGCTTAGAGCAATTGTTCCCCTGATGAAATTTTAAAAAGCTTATATCTCAGTGGGAACATCCTTTCTCCTGTAGCTCAGGGGCTCATTAGCTTTTGTTACTGAAGGCTTTATTTTACTTTTCAAAGAGGAGTTAGGCTGCTGCCTTTAGTCTTTTCCACTCGTGGCACTTTTGCAAATATTGTCTTGTTTCCCTTAGGTTTCACCTAGTAGTAGGAGTAGGAGTAGGAGTTATCATTATTATTATTATTATTATTATTATTATTATTAATACTCCGCCCATCTGGCTGGGTTTCCCAGTAATAATGTGGCTCCTCTAGAGGAGCATCTTCTTAACTCCTATTTAAAACATACTTCCTCTTTTTTATGTAAAATGACTGGCTGGTTTGAGTAGGAGAGACTCATTTTCAAGCAGCCCATCCTATCACCCCAGCAGTGGCTGGAATCCCAAATGCCATGCATGATATTCTGTACATGCATTGGGGTTTTTCTCCTCTCCCGTCTTCCCCATTTCAGCTGTTTCGGTTCCCTGAAAAGCTGTTTATGAAGAATATTGGGACAGTTCCACAATGAGATACAGGATGCTTCTGGACCATGGCTATAGGCAAGGGGGGGCAGGGGGACAGCTGCCCCCCATCAAGTAAAACAATAGAAATACTTAACTAACTGACCAATCATGTCAGTTCTTTCAACCCCAAAAAAGTCCTGCCCCCACAAACAAAAATCCTGGTCACACCCATGTTCTGGACTCCACTATTTTTACGTGGGATTCAATCACATACAAGCAAGTTCAGGGTGCAGGGTTAAAGTCAATTTGGAGTTTTTGCGCAGCAAGCCTGCTTTCCCAAAATATCTTTTTGCACTAAACAAAGTGATGAGAGAAATGAGTGGGAAAGTATGAGATAACACAGAGCTTGAACACAACATTGTCTAGGCTCTCCACAAGCAAATCAGCGATTGCTCGTTAAATACCACCTAATCCCTTTGATGATGCCTAAAGGAAATCTTTCTGTATTTCTGAACTGCATTTGGAAGGTTCTAAGGGTGGCGCTGTGGTCTGAACCACTGAGTGCAGGGCTTGCCAATCAGAAGGTTGGCGGTTCAAATCCCTGCGACGGAGTGAGCTCCCATTGCTTGGTCCCTGCTCATGCCAACCTAGCAGTTCAAAAGCACCTCAAAGTGCAAGTAGATAAATAGGTACCGCTCCGGCGGGAAGGTAAATGGCATTTCCATGTGCTACTCTGGTTTGCCAGAGCAGTCATGCTGGCCACATGACAATAAAGCGAGATGAGCGCTGCAATCCCAGAGTCGTCCACGACTGGACCTAATGGTCAGGGGTCCCTTTACCTTTTAAGGAACCAAGAATGGAATCAGGCTTTGGTACAGGGGCTTCCTATGAAGGTTTGTCTAACTTTGGTCACCCCATCACAACCTGAGCCTGCTGGGTATACCCTGTTAGAAGGCCATCTCTGCAAGACAGGTGGAAACTCCATCCATTTTTCAAGCTTTTGCCAGTAAGCCCAGACCCAGCTATGACCATGTACCCACAGACCTCATTCCCAAAAGGAAACACAAATCCTGGGTAAGCGCATGGAACCCTTGGAATCTCACACTGCTCGGAGGTTGTGGTTGTGTGCAACAATACGTTTCTGATTCAATTATCTCCCCGTAACTAGCTTTACCTAGAAACAATAGATTTTTTTCTGCCATATATACACATCTTCTTATGAAGAGGAAATTCCCCCCAAAAGCTGCAGGCATTCTTAAGAAACAGAAATAACCAAATACCTCTGAATATTTAATTATCTATGCTGGAAATGAGAAACAGGTGTAATTAAACTAACACTTTTTAAATTAAGTGACCCCTCTTGACCAGCCATCTGTGAATAATTCAGATCCCCCCTCCATTATTACTGTAAAATTAAAACGAGGGCATATAAATGGCTAGATCCTCTTTAACTATCTTTAAGCACCAGGAATATATATTTTCCACCAGTTAAAATCCTTAATGATACCAAAAAATCTGTCAAGCATAACTCCCCCAATTCATTTGCCTGAAACCATCAATATTTTATCATGCACTTGCAGTTGGCTTTAATTTAACAGTCCAGGTTACTAATCAAACAAAACACCCAAGTCATTAAAAGTTAGCGTGCCATTTAGAAAGTGCATTTCACGTTTATTAAAATATCTTTCATGGAGCCATTAGAAGGCTAAAGTTTTAATTACAATCAGATATTTAGTTCTACTTCAGTTATGCTTTTGGCACTCTCTTGCAACTGCCTTGATTAATCTTCCGGACAGAGCTCATCCATTACCTCATGAAATTATTTTCCTCTTTACTTCTTCATAATTCATCCCTTTTGCCCCCCCCCCTTTTCTCCTACTCATCTCCAAACATGTGAATTGCATTAAAAGGTGTGTGGTGTGTCCCATAGTTACCTGAAAAACAAGTCACAAGTGGGGAAAGCCATTTTCAGTGCTATTTACTGTGCAATCTTATACATGGGACTTACACCCAGGTCACTGGGTAAAGTACCATTCAACTCAGCGGAGCTTCCTTCTAAGTAGACATGCATAGAATTGTAGTTAGTCCCCAAAATACTAAATATAATTCAAAAAAGACTCAGAAACTGAAATATAGGCTGTGTGTGTAGCCATTAGAAGCTTTAAAACACAGCAAGATCTCCCCACCCCCCTCAATTCAGATTGACGCTGGCTTGAGGGAAATACATCAAAACACAGCATTTCATAAGAAACAACAGCGCAGATACAGATTTTGGCTAATGTGTGCACACAGCTTCCCAAACCAGTGGTGGGATCAAACTGGATGCAAAGTAAACAGGAGTATGTACACAGCCATGGCTTCAAGTTCTCTTCTTGTTGTCATTGCAATTTTGCAAACATTTCCCTAGAGACGAAAAACTAACAGCAGCCTCCTGTTATCTCTTGTTATTTTTCCCTCCTGATTTGTCTGGTTCATTTGGAGAACACATTGGATTCCACCATGCCTCTCAACTCCACTTTCCTCCTGAATATAGCCATAATACCTTTAAGCACTATTTAACTATTTGGGCTATTTTATTTCCAGCAAAACAAATAACCCATCACATATATGATGTAAGCTAATTGGTCTAAGTGGCCTGGGCAAAGCAGCGAAAGGTCCAATTAAATCCAAAGTCATGTTTGAATAAATCCAGTCATATTTATTTTCAGAGAATGGCATTAATTAAGAACAGGAAGATTGGTTAAAAATAAGAGAGGTAATATTGGGAGGGTCAAACTCCTTTAGATGACTATTTTAAACCACTTTAATAGAAGTCCTAATAAAATATATACCATATATTAGAAAGGGACACAAAAGGGTGCCAGAATAGTCAAAACATACTGTCTGTGCCAGGGGTCGGGGGGAATCAAAGTCCTGCCCAAAGACTGTGAATTTTAAAAGTGCACTAACTCTGGCACATCATAAACTCTTTGATTGCAAAATATGTTGGACAGAAACCCACAGCTGAATATTTGTTTTCAAACAGTGCTCCTGATGAACCATGCTATACAGAAGTGATCGAGGGTGAGGGTTGTTGTTTTTTAAAATTAATAATGATGGTGATGATAACTTAAAGGAAAATCAGGTTCTGCTTGAGGGGTTCCGGTGAGCATCTGGTTAGTCACTGTGAGAACAGAATGATGGACTAGATGGGCTCTTGGCCTGATCCAGCTTCAGGTCCCTTATGTTCTTACATGCAACTGAATGTTAAATGATGCAAAGAGAAAGTATTATACATAGGGTGCGATTTGCTGATATAACTGACAATATAGTGTCATCTAGTGTTGTCTGCAAGAATAGCATCACATATGTAAGCAGCAAGCATCATGTCTCCATTCTGTTAAAAGGCTCCAAAATTATATGGCAAAGAAGATGTGAAACCATAAGGTTTCCTTTGAGAGCCTATGGTGTTTTGATCAATAAAAGTTGTTATGGATTTTGGAAGAGCTCTCAAGTTCTCCTTGGCACTCAGCTGCCCAGTCTCTGTGGAATTTTAGGACTGTTAAGCCCATGGCAGCAAGAAATACGCATCTGCCTACAAAACCCTACTGCTCTGATATCACAGCAGATAACCCAATGGCAAAGGTGTCAGAGGCTGATAAAGAGAGGACCAATTGCATCTCAGAGGTTTCATATGTGTCCACATTGGTGTTGTCTTCTACCATTTATCATAGAAATCATGTGTACCTCTAAAATGAACACTAACAAAATTCACAGCCTGTTGGCTTTGAACATGCACTAAGTAATCACATGGGCCGATTCTAGCCTTCATACAATGTCCATAATGCAAGTGCTACCCTGTAGCTGCTATTGGGAATCATCTAGGAGGAGCTGAGGGGCCAAGGGCCCCCCAAATATTCCTGTTCCCCTAAATATTCCTGTGGCGGGCCTCCCTGGGCCTACCCACAGCTGGACCCAAATGATGTTGTACATACAGTGGTACCTCGGGTTAAGTACTTAATTCGTTCCAGAGGTCCGTACTTAACCTGAAACTGTTCTTAACCTGAAGCACCACTGTAGCTAATGGGGCCTCCTGCTGCTGAAGCAAAGTTATTAACCTGAGATACTATTTCTGGGTTAGCAGAGTCTGTAACCTGAAGCGTATGTAACCCGAGGTACCACTGTATAAATGATACACATTTATACAGCATATGAAGAACTGTGGGGGGGTTTCAAATGCAAAGTGACCACCCTATCATTAGATTAAGACGCAAGACATCTAGGTTCAAATTCCCATTTAGCCACAGAGCTGCATGGGTGACCTGTCACCGTTCAGCTGCTGGGGTAAAATTAGGAAAGAGAGACCTATGGATACCACCTTGAGCTCCTTTGAGGTGGGATGAGAAATTATAATGTTTTGTGAATAGCTTGGCTAGCCACATCATGGAATAGATTCCATCACTCCTGCCTTTCATAGCCTGGCCTTGTCTCAGCAGTTGTTGTTTTGTTTTTAAAGGTGGGGGAGAGTGCGCAGCCAGGAGCAGCAAGGGAGAAAGTGCCGCTGGGAAAGTCTACAGGGGAGAATGGTTGTCAGATGCTTCTGGCGAAGTCTGAATGAACCTCAGACCTCAGCAGGTGGTGGCATTTGTTCTTCCAGCACAGCTTCGCTCCAAGAGCCAAAGTTGTGGTGCTAGACCCAGACTAGAAATGTTCCTCTTGATTAATGAGTACCTGCATTCTGCAACAGTTGGTGTTTTGGAAGCAGTTTATTATTCAGCAGGCAGGCACATATTATTACTGTATGTGATATGTTGTTATTGTGCCGTCACCTCCAGATTAATAAAGTGATTTGTGTGCAGTGCTCTTGTTTTTAAGGGCTGAAGTGGCAATATTGTAAAGCACCAAACCCATCTACACAGGGAGGGTAGGTGAGCTATGCCTCCGGTCCTGAAACAGCCTTGTTCTTCTGAAGGCTTCTTCGGGTTTCTCTGCTTCCCAGCTATTAGAGCAGCCTGCTGTGGAGGAGGACGTTGTCTGGAAAAGCCTGAGCTGTCGCACGAGGGCAAAAATTCAGGCTTTGATCTAAGAACAAATGATGTTTAGAAGAAGTGAAGTGAGGAAGAGGAACATCCGTGAAATGTTGTGGGTCAGGACAGATTGTGCTCAAGACAAAGACATCTGTTGCATAAGGACAAAATTATTTGGGCATTCAGTGGGAGCAGATACTGATCATAATGTGTGAGCTCCTTTATATCTGTTTTAAAAAGTGCACAGCAAACTTTGGTTTACACACAACGTATAGGTTATACACAATGTAGAGCCACTCAGATTAATGGACCTTAAATAGTGTGCACTATTTTATTATGTTTTTATATTCTGCTGGAAGCCGCCCAGAGTGGCTGAGGAAACCTAGCCAGATGGGTGGGGTATAAATATTATTATTATTATTATTATTATTATTATTATTATTATTATTATTATTTTCACTCTGTTTACTCTGAGGAGGACTAACATTGCAGTCCTGATATTTCAACAGTTGATGCTTTTCATCAATGTCAAAGGTAAAACTCATACCTTAGGCTATGTACATATTAGGGACTTAAAATGCAGCCCATTTCTGCCCATTGTGTTTCAAGTCCCTGTTGTGATATCTAGTGTGGTGTAGGGGTTAGAGTTGCTGGACTACAATCTAGGGGCCAGGGTTCAAACCCTGATGTGTACAAGTTGTACAAGTGACAATAAAGTATTTCATTTATTTCAATATTTCAATTGCATCAGCTTAACCACAGCTTGAATTTTCAAATCTACTGGAAGCTGATCTGAGTGGAAACACATCAAGCAGGAGTATTTCTCAAAAAACTAGAAGATAAAAGCATCAGCAGCACACTGGATCCTGAATAAGCAGTAAGGTGTACACCATGGGTAGGCAATCTAAGGCTCGGGGGCTGGATGCGGCCCAATTGCCTTCTAAATCCAGCCCACAGACAGTCCAGTATTCAGCGTATTTTTACATGAGTAGAATGTGCCCTTTTATTTAAAATGCATCTCTGGGTTATTTGTGGGGCCTGCCTGGTGTTTTTACATGAGCAGAATGTGTGCTTTTATTTAAAATCCACCTCTGGGTTATTTGTGAGGCATAGGAATTCATTTATTTCCCCCCCAAAAAATACAGTCCGGCTCCCCACAAGGTCTGAGGGACAGTGGATCGGCCCCCTGCTAAAAGTTTTCTGACCCCTGGTGTACACAGTCCAAAATGGCCACACAGAAAACCCTAATGGCTAAAAATACCCTGTGAAAACTTCCTTATGAATGTGATCAAGTTAAGCTCCCTGGAACATGTGGATGGGAAATGGAGGTCTAGTTGGCTGATTTGGGGTGGCAATTGATTTATCAATAATGGCAAGACTTTCATAAGTCAGGCAGTGACTGTTCTTGATGCTTTTCTAGTTCCAAATCAAACTGCAGTTCTAATTAAGATTCATATGCTTAGCTGCACCCACATGTTACCTGGCCTTCTTCAGCCACTGTCACTCAACAAGCCCTGGAAGTCAACCAGAACTTAATGAGGAGGTACCGCAGGGAGAAGATACTAATCTTGCCAGCAGGGGTTGAATGAGCATTCCATTTTTCATTCAAAAAAGGTGCAGGGTTAACTATGCTCCACTGTACTAGAGGCAGCTTACCCTTACCTGACCTTACAACAGGGTTTTCCAAATGAGGACTCTGTATAATGGCTCTAATTCAGAGATACATATCTGCAGCAGCAGGCTTTGTGTACAGTGCTGCAGGTGAGATGCTAATTGCCAAACAGATTATTAGTGCTGCTGATCACCTCTTAGGGAAGAGGAGGAGGTGCCTGGAATTAACCTCTCCTTTCACACAGGCTTTTTATACAGCTGATTGGTGCTTTCAAACTGATAATGCTGTTTGTTAGGGCATATGCTGTGCAGGATCATTACTCTTCAATGTGAGAACTTTCTCCCAGGCAACACCTATTTGCATGTCAGTTGTAGGGATGGCAATCTGTCAATTTCACTTTCTCTGTTCCTCATTTTTCCCATTTTATGTTCAGTTCTCCACATTGCCACATCAGTTTGCATTTGAAAAAGTCCTAAAAAGATAAATCAGCAGCATTTTAGTGCAAATTTGTCGTAATATGCAAATTTTTGTAGGCAACTTTGACTTATACACACTTTCCTCATGTTTGGATAAGTGGATTTTCGCATAATGAGCAGATAGCAGAACCTGCATATAATTCTAGGAATGGGGGGAGGGAGATCTGCAACTATTTACAGGTCTCCGTTTGTAATGTACATGAAGCAGATAAAATTCCAAAAGGGAGTATCTAATTCTAAAAGGTGACAGCAAAGCAATCTTGATTGAACAAACTCTGTGGCCTGTAAATTGGTTTAGCTGCTTGTGTGACATAACCCACAATGGAAATGTTGGCACAAGGACTGTCACTGGTGACTTGTCTTTTGGAGAATCTACATATATCTGATCATTTACCATTTGATACCGAAAAGCACGCTTTAGGAATAATTCTAATTACCTGACATGGGGCAGTGGATATAGGAGGCCTAGATGACACAATGTTGTTCTCAACTCTAATGAATTAGATTCCAGCAATGACAGAATGATAGAGCTGCCCACTGCTGAATGATTAGAAGAATATGACAGCAGTGCTTCCAGAATTCAGACAACATGTGGGTAAAAGGTATATTTGAAGGAAAGAGGTGATAGGATACCAGCAGGCAGCCCTACAAATTGGATCGTTTAATCCCAGCAAATACTTCCCCCCTGAGGACTCCTATTTTGAGGTTTCTGAGCTGCAGGGGATTTGGCCAAAGTATTTGATTTAAACTAAAGGAAGTCAAAGATTGAGTGCTGAGCATCAAAGGAGATGTTATTTTGAAAGGTCAGAAAGGTTACAGACAACTTGCAGGGGAGCTGGATGAGGCAAGAGGAGGAGATGCAAGAAGAATGTCATCCAGAAGTAAAGGTGAGACAAGGAACTTGATGCCAGAAAGACACTTGCAATGAAGGAAGTCCTGGCTGCTCTGTCCCAGTTGGGGAAGGCAGGTGTGGGAGCGAAAAGAGAACCTGGCTCAGTGATGGAACACACCCTCACAACAGTAATAGTAATAGTAGTAAAAGTAATAATACCCTGCCCATCTGGCAGGGTTGCCCCAGCCACTCTGAGTGGCTTCCAACACAGAGAAAAACAGAATATGACACCAAGTATTAAACGCTTCCTGTTACAGGGCTGCCTCCATAATACCCTTGGTTCAGTCCTTAGCCTTTCCACATTCAAGGATTCACAGGAAGCAAGGCTAGAAAACCCTTCTCTGAGAACAGTTGTCATTCACAGTAGGCAATATTGGGCTAGATCAGGCATAGCCAAACTTGTCCCTCCAGCTCTTTTGGGACTACAACTCCCATCATCCCTAGCTAACAGGACCAGTGGTCAGGGATGATAGGAATTGTAGTCCCCAAAGAGCTGGAGAGACAAGCTTTGCCATGCCTGGGCTAGATGGACTGAACTTACCAAAGCAGACCCACAACCACCACGTTTTTCTTCAGTTGAAGTTCAACATCTAGAGGGCCCACAGGTCCACCATCCCTGTTCCAGGCTTTTTACCAACATGGGGTTCCATTAGCCTCAGCAGTACTCTACACATGTGGATAAAGAAAATCTCAGGTCATATATTGTTCTGCTAGTGCAGCACTTGCACCTGCACAAGCACCTCTGCGTCTCCCCTGAGCACCCTCAAAATCTGCTCCCGGGGGTTGGAAGACCCTCTAGGGTAGATGTTGAGGGTGTGCCGGGAGAGAGGAAGGGGAAGCCCTGGTGCAGGAGGGGAAATGTGCACATGCAGAGTTGGATGCAGCCCCTTGTCTCTTTCTGCTGTTGGCACTGCACCACAAGCTCTGTATTTTCTCTTGTGCTTAAGTTTTGAATTGTTGTGAGCCATCCTGCAATCTCATACAATGAGGGGAGGGCTAGAAATCTTCAAAACAAGCAAAACTAGTGCCATGGGCAGCAAGCGCTGAAGTGAGGTACTAGGGCCAGCATAAAACCATCAGTTAGACCCTTTTCTTGTTGTGAAACTGTGGCTGTCCAGGTATCGTTGAACCACTTTGATCAGCCCTGACCGCTTGCTCTGCTGTTTGGAGCTGAGAGGGTTGTTGGGAGTTGAAGCACCAAAGCATCTGGAAGACGCCATGTTATCTCATCTGAAGGCAGCCCTGTATAGGGAAGCTTTTTAATGTGCAATATTTTATTATGTTTTTATATGTTGGAAGCCACCCAGTGTGGCTGGGGCAACCCAGTCAGATGGGTGGGGTACTAATATACTAATACTAATATTTATTAGATTTATATACCACCCTTCATCTGAAGATCTCAGGGTTGTTCAGGGCTACTGCTGAGATAAGAACGCTAAATGGGTTGCTTGTTACATTCTTTTTTTAGTTTTTTAATCCACTGTCTTTAGTTTTTTAACCCACTCAGATGTTTTGATTATATTATTTTTTCATTGCATGCAATTGTGTTTATGTCTGATTTTAAGTCTCTTTTGATGTTTTCTTTTTGTCAGGTTATACATGTTTAAAATGCATTAAAATAAGAGAGCTTCACATTTGTACATTGTGCTTACCCAAACCAACCTGTCTGAGCACCATAAAGTTTTTGTGTGGGAAGAAAGCAGATACACCTTGGCTACTTGACCACCTCTTTCAATCACCTGAACTAGTTTGAGAGCATTCCTCTTCCCTCAGTCCCCTAGCAGTACCCAAGTGTTCTAACATAGCTTCCTCAACAGAGGTTACTTTTGAGCTGGAGGCAAAAGGGGGTTATCTTGTGTGCCTTGTCATTTCCTATTAGCAATTTTCCAATAGCCCTGAGACACTTCTATCCACCTCATTTCAATTGCTCAATAGGGGAAACAAAGATTAAAAATTAGTGGTAGTGCTGTTTTAAGTGTGGTCCTTTCCTGACCTTCCCTCAAATCTGCATGTCTGAGACTTTCTACATAGTACATACTCTTTATCCCCCACACCTAGCATTATATATGCCCATGCTTGAGATCTCTTATCGCATCCCCACACACAACTCAATATGGACATGCTGTGGACCAACTTCATGTCCCCCGAGATTTCCAGTTGGTGGCAGCTCTCATACAGGAATCCATCTTTAAGAAATAAAACCATAGAGCCTAGGGGTGGTGATGTATCTCTCAACTCCCTGCTCAGTTGTAGATCTGCAATGCAGGATGCCTCCAGACTCTACTAAAATACCTCCAGTGAATGAGAACCCACCACCTCATGACACGGTTGTTTGTTCCACTGTAAAACCTGTCTTATATTTAGGTGGTTTTGCCATTTCCACATATTTTTCTAGACCTGCGCGCTGGAGTCTAGAGCAACAGAGCACAAGACTTCAGAATGGGAATTTTAAGCCCACTATCATGTCTCCCCTTAATCATCTCTTCAGCTTAAAACAGAGACTCCTGCACATACAGGCTTCAGACAGGAAATCAGATAGCTTTCAATGATAAGAGTCACTTCTAATGATAAGATTCACTTCTAAACTTGGAAGTAAGCCTCCCTAGGCCCAATAGGATTTAGTCCCACGGATGTTGTGCATAGGACTGTGGTCTTAAAATAGCATGAGCCTAAATTTCACAAATAATTCTAGACTTTACACCTATAGCGGCTAAAGTGGAGGACAGACTTTCCTATTTTTGTATTTCACAAAGGATACCATTTCCTCATTCAGCAGCTAGGAGGGGGGCTTTGGAAATTGTCCGTTTGATGTCTTAACTTAAGATGTTTAAAACATGACTGGTACAGCAGGGGAAAGATGGGCTACAAAACCCGTTTGATTAGAATAGTGAACATTCAGAGGACACTTTGAAGCTTCATTATGAGAGAAATTGAAGACTGTGTTGAAGGGCGATAGGGTCTTGTAGGATGTAAAGCTCTTTGAAGTTATTCTTTAAGTGGAACTCTGCATTCTCCACTCACTGCACTGAATTACTCAAGAGTGCAAAGTAGGGCCAATAGACTTTGCTTAAACTTCTGAAAGCTCCCTTGCTTAATATTATATGAATTCACCTCAACACTTCCACCCCCACCTTGAGTTTAATGGTAGACAGAGCCAGCCCACCTATGAAATGGGCCTCAGGTAGTGAAAATGCAAGAGGCAGCACCCCCAGGCACCCCACCACTTCTGCTACCACTGGAGAAGCAACCCGGGCAAGGGAGACTTTGGCAGCAGCTCAGTATTCCCATGGTCTTTCTCCTTTCTAGAACACTGTTAAAGGAGTATTATCCAGTACAGCAATACAGTGCAGATGGGGAGCCTCTGTCCCTCCAGAAGTTACTGGATTAAAACTCTCACCACCACCACCACCCCTGACCATGCTGGCTAAGGCTGGTAGGAGCTGGAGATCAGCCACATGTAAACACCCAAAGGTTCTGCATCCTGCACTACAGCCCCCTAAAATTAAAGTACCACCACATTAGGCATCAACTCTGCTTTCAGCTTTTATTTTGGGGAAAAAAAGAACCCACACCTTAAAAACTGCCATCTTACATTTCAGAATAGAAATCTGAAAAAAGCTATAAAAACTAAGACAAGACTTCAGCCTAGTAGACAGCTCCTTATTGCTGTGTTTTTAAACTCAAGTCTACATCAAACATTATATTTTGGTCATTTGGTCTAAGTATTCAAGGGTGTTTGAACAACAGTTACAATACAGGGTTCACAATACAGACATGATTATATTATAGCCAACTGCCATAGACATGGTCTTTGAACTAAGTCAATATTAAAATATGCTCCTTGGGAAATAAACAAACAAAAGTATAGTACAGTTACAAGCTATAATAGCAGCTTTAAGATGTTATCACAAAACTCCAGATGACATGCATAAAATTAAATTAAGGTTTTATGTTCAGACAGGAGTTGGGTCCCGCACTTTCCCCTTACGAAGTAGTGTTCCATACATGCAGTGCCAAGTGGTCTTACTCTTCTCCAAATGGAACAAAACATTTCCATTTATTCCTAAAGCAAAATAGAATGATACCTAAGTATTCTGTTGAACAGTCCAGATAGCAGTTAAAGCACCTGAGTTAGGTCTTACAAACAAAGTTTTGTAGGATTCCATGAATATATCCACATCTCCATATGAATCTAAACATATTTTTCTTACAAAATGTTAGCTAGAAATATACCCAGTTGCACATATAACCCATACAATAGCAAAAGCTCTAAGCCCCATTTAATAAGATGATTTTTGATTAAAAATAGAAGGCAAAATGCACTCAAAGTTACAGTAAGAAAAGCTTTCACAGTGTAATACTGAGACTGTCACAAAGTTAAGAAAATACTGATATCAAAGGTACAAACAATCACAATGTTAATAGATAAATTGCTATACAAGGAATTTTTTGTTAAGAAAGAAAATGCCACCAAAACGTAGGGCATACTGCATCCCTTAGTGGTGACTATCAGCTGTGTACACAATCATGTCTTGCTTGTCTCGTCATCTGTAGAACTCCTTAATTGTAGATGGTCAGTTCTTCAGCTTCTGACTGGTCACTGCTTGATACATTCTTCATCATTGCACAATTTCAAAATAGTGCAATATTGCCATAATATGCTGAGGCATGAAAACATAGCCAGTGTAAAGTGCCATTCCAAGGATTGATACTAACATGGAATCTGAATGGCAGTAAAGGAAAACCACGTATTGACAATGTATTAAAACCACACTGCAAGAATGCTATAAAGCCAGGTCTCAAGCCATACGAACATTTAAGTCTTGTACATAGACAACTAAACTAATGCAGAATATTAACTGGCAGCAACTCAGCGCAACAGCGTAGTAACGAGGACTATACTAATTAAGAGTGCTGCTCTGGACTTCTTCAGAAGGTCACACTGAAAGTTGAATAAACAGTAATAACTACCTTTGGAAACTCAACCTAAGCACTGAACCCGTTAAGTTGAAGTATTTAGACTTAATTATGCCTCACTAACAAATCTAGCTTTTTAGTTAGGCCAAACATATACAAAACCTGATTTGCTTACTACTAGCAATAGAGGAAATTACACAATATATATTTCTATTTCTCATCAGTTGCTTTTCCTTTTGCACCACTGAAGAGGCTGAACAAACCATCCCTCAGGGAGAACTCAAGTTGGTACAAGGCCTAAGTTCAAAAACCCCAGGGGCCAATGTAACAAAAGTTACATTTATCTTGTGAACTGTCCTAGGAGCTTAAGGGCAGTATACAAATTTAATACAGCCTCCCACTCCCGCCACAACTGACTCAAACGCAACTGCATAGTGTGTGGTGTGGGAAGTAAATAAATAATTCAATTCAAACCCAGAAACGGTGAGAGATAGGTGGAGAGTCCTTGTGGCTCGCGAAGAGATGCTCTCTGGAGCCCAAAGAGGACATCAGTGAGAGCAGAGGAAGCCCCAAAGAGACCACCTAACAGCTGGTGTGGGGTCTAGTGCCACAGCAGAAGCTGCTTTCCCATGTGTCCTCCAGCCTCCTGCTGTCCCCAGAGCTTCAATTCTAGTTGTGGATATTTTTGGATATGGTATTTTTGGTATGGATTGAAGAGAGAGTGGCAGAGAGGGAGTTCAAAGGGTCTTTTAGAGGGTGTTCCCCACTTTACGCAATTTCACTTACACACGCGAGGGCCCAGAACGTAACCCATGTAAATAGGGGGTGATGCCTGAAAATAATAATATTAATAGTGCAGAGTGTTTGGAATCCAGTACATAATAGTTTAGTCAGTATGCAAGTTCCTTCATGAAAGGAACTGAATGAAGCATAACATAACACATGGGTGAGTTCTGCAAGTAGATAGGAGTTACCGGTATGTCACATTGGCAGTTAAAACGTATTTCACAAAGTACAGAAGATGATCAAGGTGTGCATACAAACACAATGGAAGGAACCGCTTTTCCTATCCCCACCCATGCCGACTTCAGGAAAGAGGGGGAAATATGAACAAGCAGGACAGCTCTTCACTACAGGGCCCTCCAAGCCACTTGGTAAAGAAAAGGAGGAGATTTAGCATCTGGAATGGGGAGCAGGTGTCACTTACCAAGACACCAATTTGATCTGGGACAACCACCAGTTGCTGATCAATACACTAATTCCAAAGAGTAAACATTGACAATATAGTGAGTCTCCTCATTTGCCAATTACCAGAAGCAAGCTGTAACTTTTCTTTATGACCAAAAATGGCTTGTCCAGCAATGCACCATGTGGACATATGAGTTGCACACAACTCACTTTTGTCTGGGTAACTTATGAACCAACAGCAGAATAGTATGTATATATCATATCATGATTATTTTTGCAGATATATTATCAATCAGTATGACAAAGTAAGCCAGTAGCAAAATAATGACCATAAGGGTCAACAGGTTTGAGGGAACTCTGAGGTTAAAGAGCCAAAATCATGTGGTATTCACCTTCCAGCAAAGCCAGCTGATGAAAGCACAAGAGCCTTTTAAAAATGAAGACTATGCTGTGTTAATGCCAATGGCAAAGTAGTCTGTAGACCAAAACTAGTGGAGCTATTTTACATGGGAAATTGGCTAGTGAGCCTAGACTGTATATCTAACATTTTATACAGAATACTGTATACTTTCATAACTGAAATTAGTGGTAAACTATCATCTGTTATTTGAACTAATGGACCATTTGAAAATTTGTTAGTAAAAAAAGTAAAGCAACAAACGATAAGCACAAATATGTAGCTGGAATAGTGTGATGTTGGAAAGCTCCATCACTCCTTCACCTTTTGCCTTCCAGTCCTATTCACCCTCAACACACCCCAGAACAACTAGGAAGTTATTTTCCCTCCCACTAGAGTTAATCAGAAAGTTATCATGAAAGACAACAGCTTTTCTTCACAACAAATTCTCAACCTCCCTTTGAAATGAAACTCGTACAGGAAACCATGATCCTACAGCCCCAATTGCCCACCACACTTATGTGATAAACCACCCTCAAATTCATTCACAAGCAGCTACAACAAGCAGCATATCTTGTTTCCCTAGCTCTGAAACACAATTGCCCAGACCCAAATGCTTTATAGTCCCAAGCCACAGTTACATTAACAGCCATCCACCCAGTGACCTAACACCACCTTCTAAACAGCTCCCCAGAGGTTTAACAGCACCCCAAGCTACATGAAGCCTCTTCCCTTCCAAAAACAACCAACAACCCAACCCACTCTGTTTAAATCCCTTCACTCAAGTCACTGACAAATTTAAGGGGTCGTGCAGAACCACTTCAGTTACTTAAGTCCTCATTTCTCCAGAGCACAGCTGGCTAAGGTGGATCCCAAGGATCCGTTGACCAGAACTGCCTTTTCTCCATCATTTTAGGTGAAACTCGCACAACTCCTTTAAAACAGCCGTAAAACCGCAAGTACACAATGCAAAACGCCGAGCCTTAGATGAATCCATCCTAAGCAGAGCTTGGCGAAAAAGACGTCAGCAGTCACTTGTTGGCTGCAGCAGCAGCAGCAGCGCCTGCAAAAAACCAAAACAAAACCCCAGAGCAACGGCGAAGTAAAAAGTGCACTGAAAGGGGGCAAATGGGGAGCTGCAAGCGTAGGGCGGAGATAAAGAGGAGCGAGAGAGATTGATTGATTGATACACGCGCCTTCAGGTTTGCTACGACCTTCCACCCAGGAAGGAACAGGCCTGGCCGACATTCCCATAAATAGACATACATTTATTCCCGCCAACCTGAATTGTGCAGGACGACTCCGACCACTACACCCTCAGGCCCAAGTCCCTCCCGGCTCGGGAGCCCAGCGGCCTTCCCTCTCGGCCGAAGCCAGGAGGTCACCGCCGTTCCCTGCCCCGGGCCGTCCTTTACCTTGCCCTCCCGCCGGCGCCCTGCCCAGCCCGCGCCGCGCCCAGTTCACCGCGAACTTTCCCGGCGGCGGCGGCGGCGCCCTTTCCCCTCACGGCTCCCCCTTCAACCGCACCAGAAAGGATACTGAACACCGTCCGTTCCCAAGGCTCCAGCATGTAGAGCGCGGTGACCAGCAGGTACTGGTAATAGAGCCACGACATCTGCTTCCAGGCCGAGCTCAGCGCCATCTCGCCGGCAGCAGCGCCTCCGCGCGTCAGAGTGCGCCGCCCGGAGAGAGAGACGCACCCGCTCGAAAGGCGAGGCGGAAAGGCGGCCGAGGGGAGGCAGGGAAGCCCAGCTTCCTCCGCCGATTGGCTCAGCCGCTCCTCGCCCCGCCCCGCCAGGCCGGGCCTAACCCCCCTGCCACTCGCTCTGGCGCCCGGGGCGACCTACGCAAAGTTCCGCCTCCGCCGATTCGGCGCCCTTGAGGCCGCCGCTTGCAGCTGCCTTTTGCAATAGCGTGCCTCGCCTTAGCTAAGAATGAGGCCTGCTTCTGAGGAGGTTACGTCGGAGCGCGGGGAAAGAAAGCGCCTGTTGCGCTTGAGGCTTCGACTCCGCAAACTTGCGCAACTTTCATGGAGCTGCGAGGCTCGAAACTTCTCCAAGAGCCTCCTGGATTAGGCCAATAGCCCACCTGTGTCACGGAATCTTAAAAGACTTGGAAGGGACGCCAAGGGTCATCTGGTCCCAACCTCTCGCAAGGCAGGAATCTCAACCAGATCATACATGGCAGGTGGCCCCCCAACCTCTGCTTAAAAATCTCCAAGGAAGGAAGGTCCACCACCTCTCTTGGGAGTCTCTTCCACTGTCAAACAGCTCTTACTGTCAGAGTTCTTCCGGATGTTTAGTCAGAATTGCCTTTCTTCTCACTTGAATCCATTGGTTTTGGTCCAATGGAGTAGGAGGAAATAAGCTGGTTCCACCTTCCAAACGTTGGATAACGCAATTCCAAAATCTATTAAAACCTTCAATTACTAATTTCCAAGGCAGTTCACAAAAGATCATAAAGGAAACTACTCAATAAACAGATAGATCCTTAAAAAGCTGAGGTGAATTTTAATGTTTTAGTAGTTTGGCTCCAATACTTTGGCCACCTCATGAGAAGACTCCCTGGAAAAGACCCTGATGTTGGGAAAGATGGAGGGCACAAGGAGAAGGGGATGACAGAGGACAAGATGGTTGGTCAGTGTTCTCGAAACTACCAGCATGAGTCTGACCAAACTGCGGGAGGCAGTGGAAGACAGGAGCGCCTGGCGTGCTCTGGTCCATGGGGTCATGAAGAGTCGGACACGACCAAACAACTACAAGTTTCACTTTTTGTTATGTTTTAAAGTATTGTAATTTTTTCTTGATTCTGTCGTTTTTATCTTTTTGTAAACTACTTTGAGGGCTTGTTACAATCAAACAGTGTATAAATTTTATGAAATAAATAAAAGAGGCTGCACTAACTCAATCACAGCCGAAATAAACATACAGCTGAAGTATACAGTCAAGAATAAAAGTTTTCACCTGGAACCTAAAAGACGATAATACTTCTATCGCTTCTACATATTCCAGGGAAAGCTGCAATATTTTTTTTTACAATAGCATTTCAGCAATAAATTCTACCAACTAGTCTGCATTTTGTAACACATTCAAAGGTGTTTAAATTATAGTTTTTACACAGCCTATAGAAAAGGACTTAAATGACAAGAGTTTGATAGGTAAGAAACCAAGAACATATCTGTGATTGTTTTTACTTGAAATACGGATGCCGCTTTTAGGAAGGTGTTTGATGTTAGAGAAGGCAGTCTTGCTATGAGAACAAGATGGCAAACCTTAAATTATAGCAAGAAATTGTAGCAAGTACACAGGGTTTCCAAAATATTGGGGTGAATAAAGAATGGAAAACAAAAAACAAGTCTTGAACAGAGTTTAGTGCTACCAATATCTAATTTACACAAACTAAAGCTCAACTCTTACAGTAATGCTTATAGCAACATTATCAGGCAGCCACGCCACAGACTATGGTCTAAATTCCCCCAAGATCAGAACATTTTAATTCTAAATAGCAGGATAAAAATATTTATATACATAAGAAACTGTTCTAAAAACATGAACTATATACATAACTAAAGTTCACTTGCTTTACCAATACAGGGTGTGTGGCAAGGATACAATTTTTACATCAGATTAATAGAAGATACAAATGAAACAGAACAGTCCTTGGCTTTTGAATTTTTATGCAAACTTAACCCAATGCAAAATGCTGCATCTTAGCAGTGGCTTGCTAGAACATTGAAAAAATGAAAGACTTCATCCTTATCTAAGACAGCCACTTCTGTTGAACATTCAGTACATTTTACTGGATGATATATCTCCTCCTCTTCCTGTTTTTCCTGACTAGCAATGGATTCACTACTCTGTTTAATTTTCTTGTGCCCTCTCTTTGTCTTTTTGTTCAATGGACCTTTGTATTTCAGAATCTCTTCTTTGATAACGGTGCAATTCATGACAAACATTGCTCTGTACTGAGTTCTGTATGATTCGTGCCTGAAAAAAAGAAGAAAAGAAATGGGAATGCAATAATCTGTTGCTGATAAAAATATTACAAAATTGGTAACCCTACATGTCCTGAATCCAGGAGATCTGCAAATTTAAGAAGCAAAGATGAAATAGATATGTCTGAATTCCAGTAGAATAACCATGATAGCATAACCAGAAAAAGATAAGAGTATGAAGCTTGTTAAAAACTATCTGGCTTATTTGACAAGGCCTTTAGTAGTCAACAAACTATTCTATCTGATGAAGCGGACTGTTACCACTGAAAGTTTGTGTCATAATAATAACCATTTTGTCACTGTCTCCCTATAGTTTTCTAGTGGTTTTCCAGAATAACCTCTGTGACATTTAGCAATGGATGGTCTTATTCTACCTCCCCCTCCCCCCAAAAAATCCCAACCAAAGTGCCTCAAATTAATCCCAATGAGCGACAACAAGCCAAAATTAAAGCTCTTAGCTTTACTTATTGCAGGAGTGGCTAACCTGTGGGCATCCAAACATTGTTGGACTTCAACTCCCATCATCCCTCATCCCTGATCAGGCTGGCTGAGGCCAATGGGCACTGGAGTCCCAACAACACGTGGTTATAGCTACAATAGAATGAAGTTGCTTTTTCAAATTCAGAAATCTGTTTAAAGCTGGCTTTTATTATTAAATTTAAAAAGAGAAGCACAAAAAAGGAAGCCCTTCATGCTGGAAGTCAATTTTTCGCCGAGACAAGGTAAATCTACTGAACAAAAACTGTACAGAGGGTGGCGCTTGGGGGGGGGGATTGTCATCCCGCCACTCCTTGGTGTGTGGTGTGCCCCAGGGTGCAATACTCTTCCCGATGCTTTTTAACATCTTTATGCGCCCCCTCGCCCAGCTTGTCCGGAGTTTTGGGCTGGGCTGCCATCAGTATGCTGATGACACCCAACTCTATCTGCTGATGGATGGCCACCCGGACTCGGCCCCAGACACACTGATCAGATGCTTGGAGGCTGTGGCTGGATGGTTACGTGGGAGCCGGTTGAAGCTAAATCCTTTGAAGACAGAGGTCCTCTGGCTGGGACGGGACGACATGGGACTGAGTGGGCAACTCCCATCTCTTGCGGGGGTGCAATTAGTGCCAGCACCGTCCGTTAAGAGTTTGGGTGTAATCTTCGATACCTCCCTCTCCATGGAGGCGCAGATTGCAGCTATAACAAAGGCGGCATTTTTTCATCTCCGCCAAGCTAAGCAGTTGGCTCCTTACCTCTCTCGCCCTGACCTAGCCACTGTGATCCACGCGACGGTCACCTCCAGACTGGATTATTGTAACTCGCTCTACGTGGGGCTGCCCTTGAGACTGACCCAGAAACTCCAGCGGGTGCAGAATGCCGCAGCGAGACTCCTTACGGGGTCTTCGCTTAGAGATCACATTCATCCGGTGCTATACCAGCTGCACTGGCTCCCGGTGGAGTACAGGATCAGGTTTAAGGTGCTGGTTTTAACCTTCAAAGCCCTATACGGCCTAGGGCCCTCGTACCTACGGGACCGCCTCTCCTGGTATGCCCCACAGAGGAACTTACGGTCTTCAAATAAAAACACCTTGAAGGTCCCAAGCCACAGAGAGGTTAGACTGGCCTCAACTAGAGCCAGGGCTTTTTCGGCTGCGGCTCCAACCTGGTGGAACGCTCTGTCACAAGAGACAAGGGCCCTCCAGGACTTGACATCTTTCCGCAGGGCCTGCAAGACAGAGCTGTTCCACCTGGCCTTTGGTCAGGGCGCAGCCTGACTCCCTCCTTTGGCAATCTTTACAAAACTTTAGTTTATGGTTGCCATCAATTTTGATTTTAATTCATTTTTATAATGTTTTATAATGTTGTACTGTTTTAGTGTTGTTAGCCGCCCTGAGCCCGGCTTCGGCTGGGGAGGGCGGGATATAAATAAAACTTATTATTATTATTATTATTACATGCATTTCCAAGGGGGGGAAATCCTTTCCCTCTTCCCCAATGTTTGACAACCAATGCCAGATTTACATATAAGCTAAACAAGCTATAACTTAGGGCCCCACTCTCTTGGGGCCCCCAAAAAAATTTAAAGGAAAAAAACCAGGACGTACATTTCCAAAATAGAAGATAAAAAACAAATAAAATAAAACCTACATACAGCAACAGTGTTTTGTGTCGCGTAGGCTCCTATTTGTTATGTGCAAATGGTTTTAGATACCTATTAGATCCATAAACTACCATATAGCATATATTCAAAACAAAAAACAGCAACAAAGGACAGATGGACATATAAAGGGCCCCATTACCTTCAGTAGCTTAGGGCCTTATCAAACCTAAATCCAGCCCTGAGTTTACCTCTCTTTAAACATGGAGACAATATTATGACCAACATCCTAGTTAATGAAAGGCAAGTTCATGAAAACCGGACAGAGACGGTTGAAATTACAGGGTTGCTGTATGAACAAACACTAGCTTATCTCATCTGTGATTGCTGTACAAGTTTCTTAAGGCTGAAATATTACCTCTGGCAGTCAAGGCACAGTGTGGTCATGCATGCAGGACAATTCAAAACAGCGTCACTGCTGGGAATGGCAGGTAGTTTGGCTTGTGGCTGTTGTGAGTGAAGACTTCTTAACCTATGATACCTACAAGACAGTATATTATAGGTCAGGAGAAGCATTCTTACTGGTTAAGCATCTTTATTGAAACTGGTGCATATCAAAACTGCATGCCAAGAGCATGACAGTTGCAAGCACTGCATGTTCTCAGTCCCAACACATCTAAAAATTTTTTTCCCTCTTTTTGAATTTTTTTTAAAGCCACCACAAAAGGGGAAGAAAACAAAATAAAGTTTCTAGTTCAGATTCACTGTGGTAAACATCAATACATCCATCTTAATTCAGACAAACAGATCAGTATACACCCTCGAATGGTCAGAATAGGTATCAAATGAAGTTGATGTTTACAGAAAGTGTGTTCAAATGTTGTCAGAACATTAAGGTCTTCAAACTACCACGTAATAGCTGATAGTCCATTTTTGTTGTCAATCCTACTCATGATTACAAGACCCTGCTCCAAAATGACAACCCCCAAATTAAAAGCTTGCATGCATTATCCCTATAGACCTGTATCTCTCCCTATTTTAACAACATTGCTTATACAATGGATGCTTGGGTTGCAAATGTGATCCATGTGGGATGCACGTTTACAACCTGCAGCGATCGCAACCCGCAGTGGCGCATCTGCACTTCTGCACATGCGCGACCGCCGAAACCCAGAAGTAATCTTCTGGGTTTCGGCAGGTCCGTAACCCAAAAAACCACAACCTGAAGCATCTGTAACCCGAGGTATGACTGTATTTCAAATTATTTTACGCACACAGGGACAAACTGGTATGTTAATGCCAAATACAGGGCAACTCCACATCACTCCAGGAACATATATAGACACCACCATGAAAAAAGTGCTGACATGGGTGGTGCCCACACAGGGAGAGCCAATAACCACGTTCCTTGCTTGTTCAAAAGGAAAGCCAATGCTTACGCTTGAAGGGACCCAGAAGAAAAAGCTCCCACCAAGCTGCAGGTAAATGCTAATCAGACTTACGTCCCCCATACGTCTGGCAGATTGATATGTAGCTATATTATATGATGTAGCTAATGTTATTCTGTAGTGTATGCTTTGAATAATTTGAATAATATATATATATATTATGTTATTTTCCTTTAGATTAGTTTGACTTTTATTGTATTCTACATTGAAATTTTTCAATAAATTTTTTTTTTTTTTTAAAGTCTTAAGTTCCTCATGATCCCATCCCATCAAATGTTTGAGTGGAATTTTACCATAGAGTGCCTTGCAGGAGTACCATTTGTTCAATTACTAAACAATCTAACAACAGTCAATAAATGATTTTTATTTCCAACATAGTATCAGAATGTGATAATTCCCACTCACTTTAGAGAAATGTGCAGGTGGGAAACTGAGCATTAAGGCTCATTTGATATCCGTATACAGTGGTACCTCGGGTTACATACACTTCAGGTTACAGACTCTGCTAGCCCAGAAATAGTGCTTCAGGTTAAGAACTTTGCTTCAGGATGAGAACAGAAATCAGGCTCCGATGGCGTGGCGGCAGCGGGAGGCCCCATTAGCTAAAGTGGTGCTTCAGGTTAAGAACAGTTTCAGGTTAAGAACGGACCTCCGGAACAAATTAAGTACTTAACCCGAGGTACCACTGTAATAAGAAACAAAGCTGCAACAATGTCAGAAAATCAGGAATGTGTAGAGTTAACGTTAAAGGCAGCCTGCTGGATCAGACCAAAGGCCTATCTGAGGACACTGAGGTCCAGCTCTGAGGGCCTTCTGGTGGTTCCCTCGCTGCGAGAAGCCAAGTTACAGGGAACCAGGCAGAGGGCCTTCTCAGTAGTGGCACCCACCCTGTGGAACACCCTCCCACCAGATGTCAAAGAGAAAAACTACTAGCAGACTTTTAGAAGACATCTGAAGGCAGCCCTGTTTAGGGAAGCTTTTGATGTTTAATAGGTTATTGTATTTTAGTGTTCTGTTGAAAGCCGCCCAGAGTGGCTGGGGAAACCCAGCCAGATGGGTGGGGTATAAATAATAAATTATTATTACTATCTACTCCAACATCCTGTTGCCACAGTGGCCAACCGGATGCCTATGGGAAGCCCAGAAGCAGAACCTGAGTGCAAGACCACAAACACGAGTATTCTCATGACTCAAATTAAATGTTCAATTTCTTACCCCCGTCTCTTCCTGTCCACCCACGCCTGGTCTCTGTTGTCTTCTTCTGGGTCATAGAACAACTCATCATTAGTTGGAATTCGGCGCTGCTGATGTTTCCTTTTTTTTCTGGTTTCTGGAGCAACTGTTCAAGTTCACACAGATACAGTTAGAACACCCCCTCCAAAGAACGTGACTCAGAAGCCTATTTGGTAATGAGCCTCCCTTGCAAAAGCTGCATGCTAATAAGGTGAATGATACTGCCATGAGTTGGGCGAATGAAGCCCGAAGCTGTTACAAGATGTGCATCTGAAGCCATGTGTGTGTATCTTCCTATGCACACTCCCAATATTAAGCTGAGAGGTTTTAGGTTTTTTCGACAGAGTTATAACGTTTGTTTGTTACGAATATGCGTTTACCCTTAACCTTGTGCCCAGAAGAAATTCACATACAAGAGGAATAAAGAATGATTGGTTTATTACTTGAAATGAAAGTGGCAGAACCTATGGTTGCTGCTTCAGACAGCAAAAGTGCAATATAAACAGGCAGCAAATCTCACTGCTCTAAAGAGTAAAAGGATCCGTAAATTTTCCAAAAGCCTGAAGAAAGTAAGCATGACAATTTGGTCACAATACCCACACTAAAAGGAAAGGGAGGCAGGGAAAGTATACCTGTCTGGAAGCAAAATGTGATGTACAGTGAAATTGAGTTCCTTGAGTTCCCTTTAGTGCTAACAAAGCTATGAAGTCAGGAGTTTTTGTACTATTTTGAGCCAATGCGTTCTAATGAAGTGGGGTGTATTTTAGATGAGTGAACTGTCACAATACCTTTATTTCTTAGTTCCATTTTTTATTTTATATAAGTTTGTGTTTGCCGGTTAAAAGTTTTACTTCACTTATTTGTAACTGAAATGATGTGTCCTTGATAAACACAACTAAACTGGTTATGCTTTTTGGCAATAACTGTTAATTAAGTTTGCTGTGCAACACAAGACTACTGTGTTGATCTTTAGATAAACTACCGTATTTTTCCCTCTATAACACGAAAAATTTTTCTCCTAAAAAGGAAGGGGAAATGTCTGTGCGTGTTATTGAGCGAATGTGTGGTCCCTGGAGCCAAATGGTGCGAGGGGAGGCAAAAAAAATCAGGCAAAAATCAAATTGCACGTCTCGGAGAAGGGAAACCTGAAAAGAGGAAGCGGCTGCTTTCCTGCATTCTGCCTCAGGGTCTTACTGCCCACCCACCTGTTTCCTTGCTGTGTTTGCTCAAACGGAACAAAGAGCAGGGAAAGCCCCTCCCCTCCAGGCAAGCAGAGGGGAAAGCAGAGTGTCGTCTCTGTGCTCCGGTGCTGCTGAAAACATGCAGGAGGGAGAGAGAGAGAGAGCGCGCGCGAGCTGGCTGGCTTGGGTGGGTAGGTGAGGGAAAACTTTTGCCTTCCTTTCCTCCCTCCCGTTATACCCCTCTCCTGCATTCTTAGCCAGCTGCTTCTCTGCACACCCCTCTCGTGCTCCTTGTCCGTTCTGTGTTTTTCCTTCCCTCCCCACTTAAAATGTGGTTAAAAAGCATGGATCCACATGGATCCTCAGGATCTTTGCATTGGGTCACCCCAAATTCACCATCAGATCACATAGCATGTCCATGGCTACAGCCTACCCCCCCCAAAATCACGCACCCACTGTTGCCTGGGGCTGCAATGGTGCAAAAACGTGGTTAAAAAGCATGGATCCACATGGATCCTCAGGATCTTTGCATTGGGTCAGCCCAAATTCACCATCAGAGCACATAGCATGTCCATGGCTACAGCCTGCCCCCCAAAAATCACGCACCCACTGTTGGCTGCAATGGTGCAAAAACGTGGTTACAAAGCACGGATCCACAGGGATTCTCAGGATTTTTGCATTGGGTCACCCCAAATTCACCATCAGATCACATGTCTGTGGCCACAGCATGAAGCACAAAAATGATACATCCACTGTTTCTTTCAGAATGTTTTTCCCCTTGTTTTCCTCCTCTAAAAACGATGTGTGTGTTATGGTCAGGTGCGTGTTATAGAGCGAAAAATACGGTATTCAGAGAACAGGGTGTTTCAGGATTGCCTTCCAGGACACGTTTAACATAAAAACTGGTGCAATGGAAAATTATTGTTATTATCTCATTTATATGCCACCAATCTGACTGGGTTGCTCCAGCCACTCTGGGCAGCTTGCAACAAAATTAAAAACACAAAATAGGCCATACTGGGCATCTCTTTTTATTATCACATTTATTACCACAGGAGTTAGTTCAGTCCATAGAGCATGAGATTCAATCTCAAGGTCATGGGTTTGAGCCCCACTCCGGGTAAAAGATTCCTGCATTGCAGGTGGTTGGGCTAGATGACCCCCCCATGGTCCCTTCCAACACTACAATTCTATGAAATGTGGAAGACTTCTGAAATTTTGCCATTTATGCAGAATGTAAAGATTTGGTAGAGGCATTTGTCAAGAATCTAAAAATAATAATAATCCTGCCACAACAATGAATGCAATATTGCAGATAAATATTTTATTACAACCCATTCTACATTTCTAAATATACTATCTTATCCAGCTGTAGTCAGATAATCATATACAGGCCTTAAAAGACAAAGTATGAAAAAGCCTTTTGTCCACACACACAATCCCTTTTGCTTCTTGAGATATAAACCCAAGAAGCCTCTAATTAACTAGATTTGCTTTTTATTTTAACTGGGAAATGTTAATTAGAGGTGTCTTGGGTTCATTGCCTGTACGACAAGAGAAAGAGCAAAGTGGTCGTGTCAGGACAAAAAGCTCATCTTTATCTCTGCTTATTAAGCTGAGGTGATTATGTGACCTGGGATAAAGTCCAATTGATTTCCAGAGACCAATGACTAAGCAAACTCAAGGAGGACATTTATTTACCATGGTGTGTGAGGATGCAGGAAATTCATTCATCTTTCTAGAAGAATGAAGGCATTTAGTAGTCTCAATCACAAGGTCAGCTGCCTTGACACCAAATAGCATCCGTGATGCGAGGCATTAGCTTATTTAGTAGCTTCATGTACAGTTAGTTTACTACAGCGGGAGGAACTCCTTCATTTGCCTGAAGATCTCTTTAAGGCAGTGGTTCTCAACGTTCCTATTGCTGTGACCCTTTAATACAGTTCCTCATATTGTGGCGACCCCCCAACCATAAAATTATTTTCATTGCTACTTCATAACTATAATTTTGCTACTATTATAAATCGTAATATAAATACCTGATATGCAGGATGTATTTTCATTGTTACAAATTGAACATAATTAAAGCATAGTGTTTAATCACAAAAACAACATGTAATTATATATTGTGAAATATTTCTTTCTAATTACAAATAAATGAAATTTTGTCTTGAAGCATGATGTAGCATGGGCAACAGTCTTAATATAACAACAGTAAACTACATTGCTACATTTTGCGACAGTATGCATAAAAAGCCAAGGTTGAGATTGCTTCTTTCTCTGTAGTAGCAACTTCAGAGAATGAATGTGGAATATTCCCTGTGCAGATAAGACAGGCACTGACAGTTAAATGCTTCTGCCAGCAATTAAAAATATATCATATTTTTCTGTCTATAGGACACCCCTGTGTCCTACAAGACAACCCCTATTTTGGGGGACTCAGATTTAAGAAAATGGGGGGAGATGGCCCCATGTATAAGATGCCCCCTAATTTTTGACATTATTTTTAGGGGGGGGAACCTAGTCTTATACACGGAAAAATATGGTACGTTACAAACAAGTCAAAGCTTCAACATATTATTACCTTTTGAGAACTCATTCATTGGAAGTCTTGTGGATAAAGGAAATACACCAAAAGCAGAAGTGAATTTTGATGCAGGAAGCAATAGTAATTGCAGTAAATAACCAGTTATTTACCTACTTTGTCTTCATCCTCTGAATCAGAATCAAAATAAATATCATCGTAGTACTTTGCAGGGGAACCTGTTCCAGACTGTCCAGCATTAGACGTACTGCCTGAGTCACAAAACATAACACAAAATACGTAGTCAACATGGGATCACTATACAGAAAGAGATCTATGTTTTCTCTTAGGGTGCAGGCCTGCACACACTTACCTGGGAGTAAATTCCTTGCATACAAGAGCCCTGCAGTTCTGCTTCAGACATGAGTAGAAATTTATAGCTCGCATTCTGATATTAGCCACTGCACTCCAATGAGACTCTGACTACACAGGTTAAACTTCTTTATAAAGGTAAAGGTAAAGGGACCCCTGACCATTAGGTCCAGTCGTGACCGACTCTGGGGTTGCGGCGCTCATCTCGCTTTATTGGCTGAGGTAGCCATCGTACAGCTCCCGGGTCATGTGGCCAGCATGACTAAGCTGCTTCTGGCGAACTAGAGCAGCGCACGGAAACGCCGTTTACCTTCCCAAAGGAGTGGTACCTATTTATCTACTTGCACTTTGACGTGCTTTCGAACTGCTAGGTTGGCAGGAGCTGGGACTGAGCAACGGGAGCTCACCCCGTCGCGGGGATTCGAACCGCCAGCCTTCTAATCAGCAAGTCCTAGGCTCTGTGGTTTAACCCACAGCACCACCCGCGTCCCTTAAACTTCTTTATACCTCACTCAAAATGAGAAAACCCTCCTCTTTGAAACTAGGCATGAGGTGCTTTATCTCTCATCAGAAGCACCTCACACATCCTGAATTAAGTGCTGTAAGGCAACCTTCTCCAACCTGTTGTCCACCTCCAGGTCTTTGGACAACAACTCCCATCAGCCCTTAGCCAGCATGGTCAATGGTAAGGGATAATGGGAATTGTAGTGCAAAACATCTGGAGGGCACCAGGCTGGAAAAGGTAGCCTGAAGGGGATGGATTTGTCTGCAAAGCCTCTAAAGGGGGAGGGGAGTGAACTGAAGCAGCAGCACAAAATTGACAACAGTCCAACATAAGATGTGCAGGAAGATAGCTGTCAGCAAGTTCATATTGTCCCACAGTTTAGAGATTTACCTGTTAGCTGCGATTTCCACTTGCCCTCTATATTTTTCATGGTGGAGTCCAGTTCTGCTTCCATTTCCTTTTGGAATTCATCTTCACTTGAAGATTCACTTTCTCCTGTCAGACATTCCCTTATCAGTTTGCGCTTCTGATCAGGGGTGCCATGCAAGAGCACATCTACTTCATCCTCAGAGCTAAAAGATGATAAAACATTGAAGACTGTCATTTCAAGATAAATGTGGCAAGTCTATTACAGACACAACAAAAGCAGGGTTCTTTTTAAATACTGAGAAAATTATTGTTTAAAAACTTAGAACTGAAGAAATTTACTGATATTAACTCTACAGCAAAAAAGTTAGGTGTGTGTACTATACACTGTACACAGTGACAACTGGGGTGTATAGAGTGCTGGGGGGGGTACATCTGGTGGGGGACACCTTTGGTCCTCCACCCTGCACTCAGGTCTCACCTGAGCCTCCTAGAAGCTGTCAGCATGCAACAGCAGCCACACTTCAGGAATGGCTTCAATTGGCTGGCTAAACCAAGTGCGGGTAAGCAATCTCAAACTCTCAGTGAGTTAGGGCCTTCCCCTGCATGTGAAGACAGGCTCCAGCAGATTGATGAAGGTAAACAGGGAGTGAGATACAGGTAAATTGCTTTGTATATTAACAACAAACCACAATCCAGCATAGAGTTGTTTTTAAGCTCATTAATATCAGTGGCCAAATCTGGCATCTGGTTTATTATTAGGAAAGTAAAGAAGGCTAAGGCCAGGCATAGGCAAACTTGGCCCTCCAGATGTTTTGGGACTACAACTTCCATGATCCCTAGCTAACAGGACCAGTGGCCAGGGATGATGGGAATTGTAGTCCCAAAACATCTGGTGGGCCGAGTCTGCCTATGTCTGTACTAGACCTTGCCAATTAAAGTCTTCAAAGTCGTTGTTCCTGTTTGTCTGCAATAATCTCATCACCTCCACCTCTGAGTTTGTTCAGTTGCCTTCCTCCCAACACACACAAAATAATATTTTAGGACCTAAGACAAAGTGCTCATGAGCACACAGTAGATCTCCTTTACACTTTCCTATCTATCTGTCTAGATGTGGTCTAGAATCTGGTGTCTGGCACCTCAGCCTGCCTACCCATCTAGGTTAGCTGCATCCCCAGATACATTTTACAGCATTGTAAAGGTTGCTTGTATATCAGGTACCCAGCTGATTCCATAGTCTCAGCTCTATTTTAAGTTGCTTCACCTAGCAGCTGGGAAGCACACACCCCTCCTCTTATTAAGGGATAAAAGCTCCACACAGTGCATTCGCTCACAGTCTAGGTTAAATGGCTACTAAATGGAAAAATAATAGTTATGGAGCCATGGAAACACCCATGTTTCGCTATTTCTACAGGGGGAAACAGAACATGGAAGTCATTGTAGAAATGTGTGTGTGTACATGTAAATTTGATAATACCCAGACTCTACCTACTCATTTTTGCAAATTTAATAAACAGTAATCTTTATTTAAGTGAATACAAAGCAGACCCTGATAACTGTTACAACCAGTGCTTTTTTTCCTGGGGGGACGCAGGGGTACGCATACGGCCTAAACATTTTGTGACTCTAAGTTTGGCCTCATTGAGGGGCAGTATTTCAATATGAGTAGGAAAATGAGAGTACCCCTCAACATTTTTTTTAGAAAAAAAGCGCTGGTTACAACAGAAGGAAAGAATAGCGTGCCGATTTCCCCAAAATAACACCGAGGGGTGATTCCTGAAACTTGAAGCCCCTGTTTCAATTTTTTAAAAAATAGAACCATAAAGAAATATTTGGAGATCTCAAGCAGAGGGGAGTTTTACCAAACCCAAATGCAGGTGAAGATAGAACATCCCGACCATTTCTTTCTGAGCGATTTCAGAGATATTATCCATGTTAACATACCGAGAGAGGAGGAAACTCCACCCCCCTTCACACGTCTATTTACGTCCACACTAATCCCCACCCCCGCAAACACAGAGCGGAAAAGGAGAACCCGCCTTCCCTATATATGTATCTAGACCTGCTCTGCGCCGGCTCCTCATCGCTGGGCTCCTCGATCACATAAGGGTCATCCTCCTCCCGCAGTCGGCTCATGGCGGCCCCTTCCTAACAAGCGATCCCTACCCGCTTCCTGCCACCTCGGTCCATCAGGAAATGCTTTCCCCGTCTCTTCCGGTTCCGGCAAGCTAGAAGCTGGTTCTTTGTCCGACCTCCTACATCGCTTACAGCGAGCGTTCCAGGGGGACCCGGCCAGCACCACTGGGCGTTCCGGCGTCCCGTTTTGTGTCACTCGATCTGCTCAAAGGGTGATCGTCGCATGACACGTGCTGTCGGCAGGACTCATCTATCCACGACAAGTTCCAAACGCTGGCTCTTCGAAGGCTAAGGAAACGGCTTTCCCCGCTCCTGTGGTTACCAATTTAAAAGAGGACGGGACTGCTGTGAACTTCCATCGTTTGATAGAAGAGAGGATTGCAGCAAGCTCAGTTTTTCGTCTCCGAGCGCAGTATCTTCTCCGGTGCTTTATGGGATAGGACGCCCACGTTCATATCTTGACAGATACATCGTTTGGAGATAAACATTAATATGCAACTTAAGCATTTTATTTTTATTGCAGTGTGCTGCTCCTAGCCCACTAGAAAGTTTCGCTTTCCACACACCATACATGTAAATGGTTTCTCACTTGTGCGGGTTCTTTCATGTTAAGTAAGCGTTCTTCTATGAGTGAAACTACGCTCCCTGTGTGGATATCGTGACGTATATTTAATTGTGACTGATACCTATATGCTTCACCGTGCACTAGTCATGTTTTCTTGCTATTGCTTTGCGATCTTTTTGCGAATTCCGAGGTACATAGACATCAATGTTCTGAGTACGTAATGGAGAATTTCATTTTCCCATTTTTCAACACATTTCCTACATGCGTTTGGGATTTACAAACGTCTCTTTGTGTGCTCCATGCTGCACATTTTCTGAATGCACCACAGATGGGTCCTCCCATAGTTCCTTACTGTTCCGCCTGTTACCTGCTTTGTGGACTGGTGAAAAAGAAATGTCCTTCAAATTGAAAGGCAGAAGCTGAGAATCTCCTTATGGATCAAGTCCAGTTCTCTGCTATTCTCATTTTACCATTTCAAGCATATCCTTGAGGTTAACTTCTGAATATGCTAGTCTTCACTAAAACGAGCCCTTTCCTGCTGCATTTCTCTCTTCCAGTCACTAAGCACTGATCTGTTTCGTTGCACTCATGGAGGATGTGAAGCAAGTGCTGATCATGGTTCATGGACTGGGAAGAGGAGGTGGCTGGGGAGCAGGTGTGTAATGTGTAGGGAGTCCCAGGGGCCAGCTAGAGAGGCTTCAAAGGCCACATTTGACCCCCATGTCTATTTAGTCCAAGAGCCCTACAGGGGACAACTAGATGCTGATAGGAAGCCCAGAAGCAAGACATAAAGGCAACAGTCCTCTGCTTCCTCTCCTCCCAGAGCAAAAGGACCCTACAACACAGCTAAGCATTTACTTGCTGATGTCTCCCCATCTACAATATCCTGGAGAAAGAGGCTGTCTTTCCTAAGAGGAACCAAAGACTGATTTGAGGAAATATACATTAGTTACTTTTAGGCACACAAAAACCAGCCTTTTCAAATCAATCCTTGACCTCAAGGCCAATAAAAGGGATTAGATTATCAAGATCCTACAAATATGCACCACATGACTAGTAGGGGACCATGTGGTCCCCACTGTTACAAGGTGTGTGTTGGAATCCACACATGTCCAGCCCTCACAAGTACATCCACTGCCAAGAGGTTTAGGACCTTTTGCTGGAATTTAAAATGTGTGTTTGTTATGTGTTTACCCTTAGCCTTATGCCCACAAGAAGTTCACACACATGAATAATAAAGAAAGATTGGTTCATTACTTGAAATGAAACTGACAGAATATTTGGATGCTGGATGGTGTCCTGATCAAAGAAAGCAATATCTCTATCCTGCCTTGATCAAACCATATCTGGAATACTGTGTCCAGTTCTGGGCACAGCTATTTAAGGAGGATATTGACAAATTGGAATGTGTGCAGAGGGTGGCCAAGATAACCAAGGGTCTGGAAACGAAGCCTTTTGAGGGATGGTTGGAGGAATTGGTTATCAGCAACAGTGGGAAGTGCATTTTAAGAGGCTGAGGCAGGCAACACAACTCACTAGTTGATCAGGTGAAGATCATCGGGCTTGTTTGGTCTGGGAGGAGGGGTGTGACCACTCTGCTTGATTAAGCTCAGGACAGGTGAGGATCGCATGCTTTGTTAAGTGGAGAGAAACAGCTGCTCAGCTGGAGCAAGCTCAGGTGCATCAAGTAAGATTGGGAGGAATCAAACAGAAGCAAGGTTTGAAACGCTGGTTTGAAGCACTGTTGATGGACTTCAAACCTTTCTCACTGCATTGCTCCCAGGCCTATATTTGACCATTGGACTGTTTGACTTCTCTCTAGCATTGCCCTTGGGACTGTGTGCACTTTCAGCACTTACCTCAGACTATGCTGGGGGTTCAGGACACTCTACAGTTCAATGATTTTGAACAGAAATCTATTAAGTTGCCCGGCTGTATGCACATTAACTGAGAAATAAATTTCATTAAAATAAGGGTTAGCTCCAAAGTAATGTGAATAAACTCCTGCCAACCTAGCAGTTTGAAAGCATGCCAAAAGTGCAAGAAGATTAATAGGTACCGCTCCGGCAAGAAGGTAAATGGTGTTTCCATGCGCTGCTCTGGTTTCGGTGTTCCGTTGCGCCAGAAGCCGCTTAGTCATGCTGGCCACCTGACCCGGAAAAACTCTCTGCGGACAAATGCCGGCTCCCTCGGCCTGTAAAGCGAGATGAGCGTCACAACCCCTGAGTCGTCTGCGACTGGACTTAACTGTCAGGGGTCCTTTACCTTTTTAATGTTAACCACACTTGTGTCTTCCTGGCCCTCAGGATACTTTTCCTGATCTACAATGTATACTCCAGTTGAGTTTCTAATACTCCAATATTGTTTTTTTAAACAACATCCAAGCATTTTGGAGTGATTTGACCCTCTGGACTTTGCCTTTCAACTTCCTTTTTACCAACCTCATTTTGGGGACGTTTCCTATTTTTGAAATAAATGTGACCGTGTTGGATCTCCTTGGGAATTGGCCATTTAATTGCACAGCACTACGTTCACTGCTCCCAGTTGGCTCAAACCACGTACATCACACACCAAGTCCTGAGCACCACTCAATATTAAGTCAAGGGTTGCTGCCCCTCCGGTTGGTTCCAACACCAACTGTTCTAGGGCACAGTGACTTTGGGTGTCTATCAATTTTATCTCATTGTCATGACTAGAACACATATGTAGCTGGTCTATGTGAAGGTAGTTTATGTCCCTCATTACTACAACGGTCCCTCTTTTGAATGCTTCCTTGATTTCATTTTCATCTCAAGAGATAGTTCAGTCTGAGAGACAGGTGAGTTGCCTCTTCTGGATAGGGTTGCATTCCCTCTGAAGGAATATATATGTAATGGAGAATGGGGATGCTCCTGGACCCATATTAGTAACTTGAAACACAGGAGGCCTCAGTGTCTAGGACTGCCTTTTATGAGCTTTGGTTGGTAAGAGTTATGGCTGTTCCTAGACTGAGACTGCTTGGCCACCATGGTGTTGACATTGGTAATCTCAACATTGGATTACTGCAATGAACTGTATGTGGGGCTTCTCTTGGGCTCAAGCCACAAGATGCATCAGTTAAGTTGTTGACTGAGGTACCCCATTCACATCCTATAATAGCTCTGCTGAGGGAACTGCACTGTGATACCAGGTGCAAGTTCCAAGGTTTCGCTTTTAGTATTGCAAAATAATAAGGAAGACACAGTATAATATCAATTTTTTATTATTTTGTTCACAGAAGATTGAGACACGGAATTCTTTGCTGCTGCTTTATAAGTTCTAGGCCTCAGCCAGAAAACATGTAGATGTCTTATACCAATTATAGTTTATTCTGACTGGCAGGAGTTCTTCAGGATCTTGGGCAGAGAGTTTCCAGATCACCTCCTAATCCAGGCTTCCTCAACCTCGGCCCTCCAGATGTTTTTGGCCTACAACTCCTATGATCCCTAGCTAGCAGGACCAGTGGTCAGGGATGATGGGAACTGTAGTCTCAAAACACCTGGAGGCTCAGCTGAGGCTGAGGAAGCCTGTCCTAATCCTTCTAACTAAAAATGGCAGGAATTGAAGCTAGAATATTCTTGCATGGAAAGCATGTGCTCTGTTCTGGGGCATGTGCCTTCACCAGAGGGTGGATGTTAGCAGGCTATGATAGGTGGGGTGCCAGGATATTCAAGCTTCTGTCTTCAGAGGAGACACATAACCTCCTCCTGCACCATGCAACTTGTGGAAATGCTTTTTTGGCTTTAGCCTTCATCTAGGTAGAATGAGAGGGCTCCAGTACTTTTAAGAATCCTTACAGAAGGGTGAATTTTGCCTTGTATGGGCTTTTCCCATCACTGCTACAGCAATGAGGGAAACAGGATTTGGTTAACAACAACAACAAAATCTTTCTGTTCACCCCTTTAGAAATTTACAATAGATTCAAAATCTAGGCCTGGCAATCACAATCAAAATCCAAGCTGAAGTTTTCCTACAGCTTTTGATACACAACTCTTCATTTTCAAGCTGAAATCTAAGCCTTACAGAGCTATACTGTAAGGAAGGAAGTCCTCAATGGAAAGTGTCAGGTTGCAGCTGTAACCTGTATTCCTACAAAACAGTAATCATGTACGAAACAGTATCTGTCATTGAAATTCTACAAACTTGCTTATTCATTTCAGTGGAAGAGGTTTCAAACATTCCTTCTTTTGTTCATGCAGAGCTGCTCTTTCCATAAAGAATGGAGAAACTCAAATAGGGTTTCCGTGTGTGCTTGTTATATTTTATGGTATTTAAGAGGGAACCGACAAAATTAACACCTGAGTATGACGTGAAGAAAATTGTAAATTCACAAGACAATGACTACAAAATTTTAGAAAAAAAATCACTGATTTCACAGTTTATTTTACAATAATTGGGATTAGTCTACAAGTTAAGGCAAACATACTAATGCATTTGCTTTCTTTTGAAGTCCTATTATAAAGATTACATAAAGTTTGCTCCAAAATTTCTAGGAAATGTTTGTTATTTGAAAAAAGTTAAGATGCTTGATAACATTATGTGGAATAACCAAGACAATGCTTATAGCAACAATATTCAAACACCTAGTGGCAATATTTAATCCATTTGAAAACCAATTGTTTCAAATCCTCAACTTCAGAAGTTACAAAGGTACTAAGAGTGGCAGCAATATTTAATACTAGCTTTAACATGAACATAATTCTATTGGCTACTTTCACAAAAGAAAAAAGACCCAGAATTTGGTTTTCTGAACAATATGAACATACAATGATTAAATTAATGTGTAAATATTTGTGTATAACAACAAGTATGCTGTTGCTTCATATGATCTGGAATTATTCTGGTGGGCTTAATGCTTTTGGGCAGAGGGGGAGCTTGTTTATGTGTCCTTTGTCAATCTATTTCTCCAGCAAGTTGTAAATGTCAATTCAGAGTCAGGAAGTAAACTCCAGTGGAAGGCAGCCCTTATTAATGGGAGGACAGATTCAGGTTTATGTATCTCCATTTAACACTGACAGACAGCTCTGCAACAGCTGTAAGTTACCCTGTAGTAAGAAAAAGAGCATAAAACAGAAGTTACTGCCTATCCTCCGTCTTCTATAGTTCAAAATCTATATATCCAGTGAAGCTGCAAATACATATAGGTTAGCCTTTTCTAACGTGTTGCCTCTGGACCAGAACTGCCATCATCCTTGTCCATTGGCCATGCTGGCTGGGACTGATGGGATTTGTAGCCCAAAGCTTCTACAGGGGAAGGCTGATAATAGGTTAACTGACAAGGTAAGCATTCTTATGTAAGCAGTTCTCAATTCTCTTTTATATGGAATGCTGAGATTTTGCAGATGTTCTAGATATTCATTTTCATCAATGTCTATCACTGACATAAACGTGTTCAATAGGAGCACAGACAAAGGCCATTTTTCCTCAGGGGAGCAGCTTGCAATCACTCCTTTCATTCTGTATCTTCATTAGTGCACATAATGGCTGCCGCAATAGATCACGCCAGAGTTACATTGTCACTACCCTGGCTGGAACCTGGTCTCAGAACACCCCAGACATTTCTCCACATTACTGGGGTGTCTGGATTTTCCATTCCAAGTGCAATTCTATATGCTGCACCATATTAAGATCAATTTTAAATCATGAACACAAAAACCTTATTAACAGGAAGACAGAATCTTCTCCTACTGTTACAACTGATTCAAAGAACAAACTTTTATTTTTTTGAGGTGGAATAAGAATGTCAAGTATGCAAGCATAATTTGCCTAATAACTATTAGCCTTTGCCCATGAGAAAGGTCACTGTTCAAAATGTGTGAGCAATCTTGAAACAAGTTGCTACTTTCAAACGTAATCTTGGGGCCTCTCGCTTTTTGGGGTGATGATGCCCCCTCACTGGCATATCAGAACCAAGTAACACCAACCAGTAACTCAACTTAAGTAACATGATTCATAAACGTAGGTGAACTCTCTCTTGCTATTACATTATTATGCAGAAGTGGGTTGTTGTTTTTTTTCTAAATTAGAGGCATCTCTCACTTTTTGGCCAGAATCTCTGAGGTGGCTCACAACTTTTGTATGAGGGCAGAAAGCAGCACCCCCAAAATTTCAGCTTCCTTCTTTTTATTTTTAAATGGTGGGGGCTGAAAGGCCAAGTAGAAAAGACTTCTAAAAGAGAACACAGTACTCAGGTTTTCCCCATCAGAAAAAACTGTGGATACAAATGCAAAGTGGAACTAGTGCTCCAATACCTCCATTAATTTCAGTTTAACTTGCTGCCTCTTAAGGCCCATCAGTATAACTGCCTTTCTAACTCAGGGTGCAGTCCTAAATGTTTCAAAGCAACCATGTTATTTTCCCACTTTTATCTTTTTGGTGGAGTATCTATTCTGTTAAATTCTGCTATTAAGTGTAAGTAATTAAGCTAGAAGGAAAAATATTACCACCTTAGCATGCTTTAGTTCCAATTCTGCCAGTTCTACTAGATTCTTCCGGAATGCAGCAACTCTTCTAGTTTTAAAGTCTATAAGTTCTGCAGGGAATAAAAGTTTGGTATTCTATTAATACAATATAGAAGTGGATAAGACAATCCTACCTAGACCTAAACACGTGTAACTCATTGGAGTCTCACTTGGTTTTAAATTCAGAGCTGCTGTTGGATTTAAGGATTCAATCCATTAAATGCTATGTGTATCTATGGGCAGAGATGTCAGTCCAACAGTATTAAATATCCAAATCATGTGAACTGGCACAGCTAGTCGATCATACTGCTCATATATGAGCAGTCTTCATCAGATTCACATATTTAACCAATTCTATGCAACCAGCCTTTGCATTTTGATATAGGAAATAACACAAAACTAACTTTCAAAATGCAGCAGTTTTTCTGTTTGTTGGTGTAGTTTTACAATGGGATTTTTAATAAAATCAAAATCAGTTCTAATTCATTTATATCTGAAATGATAAAATTAGCTCTTTTAAGTATATATAAATTTAAAAACTACCACGTTCCAAGAATGTTCAAATACCTTGTTTTGCTGATTCAGATATTTTTTCAAATTTCTGACAGCAAATTTGCTGAGTAGTTTCAGCTTGTAGCACATCTTTGTTCTTCGCTCTTGCTTTGTCCAGAGCCTTGTTAGCATTTTCATAATCCACTAATGACCTCGATCTTCTATACAGAAGGTCCTGCAACGAATAAAATAAGTAATAAAATCTACAGATTTTCACTTCCCTGTCCTCCTGGCAACAATCCTCTGGGTTAGCTTTTCAGCAAGAATGAGAGACACTAATTACCCCGTGTGTGTGTGCACATGGGGCTATGAGGAACCAAATATATATAGGGGAAAATGGTATAATGCTTTGGTGGTTCTACCTTCTTGTACCAAATATATTATTGCTAGAGTAAAAATCTATTCAGGATTGCACATATTCTTTTGAGATCATTAGTTAAAGCATGTGAACGTTCTCAGTTTTCACTGAGTTACTCTGATATTAATTTAGGATATTCATACCCCATATTCCAATTTTAGCAATATTTTTATTTATTTGTTTTCTTATATTTACAGTCAAACCTCGACCCTCGAACGTAATCCATTCTGGAAGCCCATTTGGCTTCCGAAATGTTTGACAACTGAATTGCAGCTTCTGGTTGGTTGCAGGAGTTTCCTGCACTCACCGGAAGCCGCATGGGATGTTTGGCTTCCAAAAAACTTTCAAAAATCGGAACATTTACTTCCGGGTTTTTGGCGTTCAGGAGCCAAAACGTTCCAAAACAGGTGCTTGGGATCCGAGGTTTGACTGTATATCATTCCAAGGCAGCATACATGTGATGATCAACAGGCAATTACCCATTCAAAGCACTGACCAGACCCAGACCTGCTTACCTTCAGCTAGGCCACTCATCTATTACTGTATCAAGTAATACTTTACGACCTTGTGCTACTGACTGATAAAAATCCAATATAAATCCTTTAAAATGTTCACTTTTCCAGTTAGATCATTTTCTTTAGATGTGCTCCAAGGTGGCCTTTTAATAAAGCATACTTCTAACAGCAAAAATATAGATTCACCTTTGCAGCTTGTGATTCTCTCAGATAATATTTCAGAAGGTCTGAAAGTTTAAGGTCTTCATCAGCAGACACTCGTGCCTCTATTTTCTACACCAGAAAAAAATATATTTCAGAAGCAATACTTTATGTAAATAATAATCAGAAGATTATATTTTAGAATGCACCACAGCTATGGACACAATACAACAAAGGCAGACAGTATGGAAAACGGAGGAACAGAAAACCAATCCAGTTGAAATATTACAATCCTTCATAATACGTACCCTTGTTTTGTCAAACAACTCTGATACTTTCAGGAAAAATCTGTGAATGGAAAGTGAATTGTGAATGGGTTTAGTCCATATCTGTGCACTAAAAATATTATTTCTAGCTTGACTATTTGTTTCATGCAGGTGGGATTTTGCCTGATGAGCAGCAAAACCAATCACACACAAAAACAGTCTTGGTACCTCAAATAAAGGGGAGGGGAGAAAGAACTGCTTGCCAGAAAGGTTCCTCACCCCTGCACTACAGAGACAGGAGGAATCACTTTCTCATCACTACAGAGATAGGAGGCACCACATGCTTGTGACTCTTCCAGTTTACCAGCTTCTTCGGGCCATATCTGCTTGCATAGCCTTGGAACTGTGAATTCCATTAAATACTTCTTATTAAAGTGTCAAAAACAGATATCGATAAATGAACATTTTTACTTAGAGTGGTGGCTATTTTGGACAAAGGTGAACAGTTTATAAGGAATGTATTTTTACCCATATTCTCTTTGAAACCAGCAAGAGGCTCAGAGTTTTTCATTGGTACTAAATCAAATACTTCTAGTTATGAACTTAATTTGTTCTGCAGGTCCGTTCTTAACCTGAAACTGTTCTT
The DNA here is from genome assembly GCF_964234715.1 of Podarcis melisellensis. Taxonomy (NCBI): domain Eukaryota; kingdom Metazoa; phylum Chordata; class Lepidosauria; order Squamata; family Lacertidae; genus Podarcis; species Podarcis melisellensis. Next base: position 33,714,334 of record NC_138528.1, on the reverse strand, counting down.
AACTAGAGGCGTGCTTTCGCTAATGGGGCGTCTTGCTGCCACTGCGCCGCTGGCACACGATTTCCTTCTCATCCTGGGGCAAAGTTCTCAACTCAAGGTAACCCTTCCAGGTTAGCGGAGTTTGTAACCTGAAGCGTTTGTAACCTGAGGTGTTTGTAACTCGAGGTACCACTGTATTTCTTTCTTACTGAATGTGCAGTTAATAAATGGCAGACTAGAGGTACAACCCAGGTAAGTTGAAGGAGATCGAAAAGTGAAAGTGAAATTGTTAGCTATATACAGTGGTATTCAGTGCTAGCCCTACTTAGGGAAGACCCTCTTAAATTAAGGAACATGGCTAATCTAGGTTCATTAATTTCAATCGGTCTACTCTGTGTAGTACTTAGTTGAAGACAATCCATATTCTTTTAAAAAAAAACTTAAGACTCCTGCTAAGCTTATTTCAGTAACATTTTCAATGAATTATCATCACAGTAGAGGTAAAAATCAACCTCAAGCAGAAAAACAGAGCTCATCTCCTTTTTTTTGCAGGCAGTTGTAATAGTTATTTTGCACATGTTTTTATTGCTACTCATTACAGTTATAATCATGATGGTATAGGTTAGATGCAGATAGTAAATTCCCTGCCTCACTGCCTTTCCAAGCAGACCAATGGGCACAGTTACTTAAAAAATCAATATAAAATATTTAAAGCTCAACTGAAAAACGAATCATAGCTGCAATATGATATCTACAGATCACCTTCCGGCCTAATACTAGACAAGAGAGCAAGGGTATGACCCAACAAACGTGCAAATCCAGATTCTATTCAAGACAAGGCCATGCTTGCTGGAGACACTGGCCTTCAAAGCTGTACCAGAGAAGGTAGGCCTAGCATATATATTGAAGCCTGGGGTTTTCAACACCATTTCCAAGACCTCACATAGGGAGACAGTACATCTAACCATCTTTATTACATCTCAAAAATCCAGAACTGGGTACATCAAATGGGAAGACTGCTGGATAGGATGCCATAGAAACTCTGTGCCCGCTCACCCATCAAGTTTGCTACACTCAAAATGCAAACAGACACAACTGAAAAATACTAACTTCACCCCCATTCAGAATCAAATCCTGGATAGAAAATATGTCAGTGCTGATATAACATTCAGCAGCAAGACTTATAGACCTAATAGACTGTATATGTGATAGCTAGGAGAAGAGGTTGCAGCTACAGCTTTTCCAGTGGTTCTGTTCTCCCCTGTATAGTACTGTATACCCAAATCATGTTTCCCACTCAGAAAGCGCATCCTACTCATTGTTGCTAACAGTCACTCTCAGAACAGGGAAACAGGTCATTATAATGTTACTGAGCTAAAACTGCATCCAAAAAATTACTAAGTGAATGAATGTTACTCTCAAAAGTACCTTCCTAATATGGACAATACAGCAAACAGCTTTTTATTTTGAAGCCAACATATCTGCAGTTTAGGTTCAATTTTTAAATCCTGTACATTGCTCTTTTCTAAATATTATTGGGTGAGAAATTGCAAGTCATTGACTACACAGACCAGTTATTGAGTGGTCACTTAAATCTCTAATTTAGGCCAATGTGGCAATTAGTGTTTACTGTTGTATATATTCATTCTGATTTTTTCTTTTATTTCTCCTGTAAGCTGCTTTGAATGGATTTCTGTCAGAAAAAGCTAAATAAAAGCTAATTTCAAGTCCTACATTTGCAGAAGTATTGCTTTTTATTAAAGTTTCTAATGGTATCACAATAAGATAGTGATAATAATTACAACATTACCAGCACAGTTCTTGATCTTGCAGTCAAGTCCTGCCCACAACTCCCTCTCTATAGTCAGAAAGGTATTAGGCAAGGGCAGTGTGATCAAAGGGCTAGGCGAATGGAACAAGAGACTGTCTCAGCTTCTGTCTCTCCATTCCTCCATTTGTGTGACCAGACAAAAGGCTCAAGTAAAGAGTCAAATATTTAGGCATATCCCAAAATGCCACCCAAACATCACAGCACTTTGCATGCAGAGTATATAATCTTCTTAGTCCCAAGCACTGTAAAGTTAATAAATTTCAAGCTCCACATAATCTAAGCGGGCCAAGGCAATACTAGGAAAATATTACTGGTTTTTGTATGAAGTGGTTAGCTCCTTTCAGCTTTACAAATAAACACTAGTATAAACAAGATAGGACAGGGGACAACAGCCTTTTTCAGGGTTACTAGACAGACTTAAAACAAGTCAGGGTCAAAAGTCAGAAAATTAAGACAATTTATGGTAGCAATGTTACAAGGCTTCTGCAGCTTGCAAATATTTGTTAGACTTGCATTTTTTAGGTCTTTGTATCTCAGCAGTTTTTACACCGATAAAAGTGTTTTTTCTGCTGTCATTTACTGCACATGGAAAATTAAACAGAATTTGCAGGCTTAGAATTCCTGGAATTTGAGGTCAAACAAAGTAACAAGTCCTCTTTAGAATCAAAACCATGGGGGGAAAGTCACATAGCTCAGCTATCTCACTTGGAGCATGTAGGCCCTAGAGAACTGGAGGGAAAGGGGTTTTTTGCACTCTTCTAAATATATGTGTAGGGGACGCGGGTGGCGCCGTGGGTAAAACCTCAGTGCCTAGGGCTTGCCGATCGCATGGTCGGCGGTTCGAATCCCCGCGGCGGGGTGAGCTCCTGTCTTTCGGTCCCAGCTCCTGCCCACCTAGCAGTTCGAAAGCACCCTTAAGTGGAAGTAGATAAATAGGTACCGCTTTATAGCGGGAAGGTAAACGGCGTTTCCATGTGCTGCGCTGGTGCTGGCTCGCCAGAGCAGCTTCGTCATGCTGGCCACGTGACCTGGAAGTGTCTCCGGAGAGCCCTGGCCCCCGGCCTCTTAAGCGAGATGGGCGCACAACCCTAGAGTCGGACACGACTGGCCCGTACGGGCAGGGGTACCTTTACCTTTACCTTAAATATATGTGTGCATTCTATGTTCTGGAAAAGGGTGGGGATGATGATGTAGCAACATCTATGTTGCTAGCTGCCAAATTCATAGTGAATTACCTGGTTATTAGCCTAATTCTGTTTTGGCAGGGGGAAAGGGAGTTGCATTTTGGCTTAAAACAGCCAGGGTTATTATGCCTACTACCTGCCTTTAGGAAGCATATCTAACCACTTATTCAGGCCAGAGTGAAAGTACAGTATTAGACAAAGATCTCTTGACATATGGTACCAGAAAATGTGGTTCTCAGGCTGAGGACCAAGTTACACTACAGTTTTATGACAAGGAGCAGGAGCAGCTACACACAAATGCACAAACAGATTGAAATCTTAGAGATACCACTTTGATAAAACTACAAACCACTGTAGGAGCTCAAGATGCCTGTCTCAACAATCTGAAGAAGCCCAGAAAAGCACCAGAATCGTGAAATGAAGGAAGAGTAATTTACTAGTGAACTTTTATTCAATTAAGACAACATTTTTGGCCATACAGTGTGATTCCCCCCCCCCAGAAAGTAGCTTTAATGCTTTATACACTTAAAGTACCTAGGCCTATACAATTATGTGTAACAGCATGTGAGGTGGCCTTGATTTAAATTTGATTTAAATTTTCAATTTCAAGTTTGGTGCAAAAAATCAAAGAATGTGAATTCACTGCACTGCCCCCATTGAACAAAAGTATCTGTACAGTTTTTGGTTGCCATCTGAACAAATTTACCCATGAATAAACATGTATATTAACTAATTATATCATTCTCAATGCATTAAAATTATATCATTTTCAATGCATTAAAATGAATATTCTGCTATTTTAAATGAAAATTCTCTAATATTCTCATTAATTGAGAATATTCTCAAGAATATTCTCCGAAAGATTATTCTTGAGAATTTAACATCACTACCTTCATTTCTCTCAAATGCCACTGACCTCAGTTAAGCAGCTGCACTATTGAGATGATTCTTTTAAGTTGTTATTCTGAGGAAAGCAAACACAGTAACATCCTGCCACAATTCCCTGCTATATTAAAAAGTTATTTCTATTCCCAACAGTCACCACATTAAAGGAGGTAAAACACCATGTGTGCAGGAAACAAACCAACCAGATGCCATCTTTGAAAAACAAGAATTAAGTACCACTAATATTAGGTAGACATAACTTTACAAAATCCTGTTCAGAGTCCATGTTTCATCATTTAAAAAAAATACTTACTTGCATATATCTGTGGAATCTTGTGTTCCCAATGTATACAATGAAGAGCCAATTCTATTGCAGTCATCTGCAACATCTGGAAAAGAAAAAGCACTCCAATTGTTTCATTATACCACAAAAGGATTCCCAAACACATTAACATCAGACAATGTACTATACTCCAGCTTACTTTCCAGTATTTGCAGGACCCAAGTCTGCAAATCAATACTGTATACAGTAGTAGACGTGGAACTAAATAAATGTCATATTGCTTAAGCTTTGCCATATTTGCAAATCACACATTTGCAAACCACTGCTAGAATGAAATTTGATTGTAGGAGTTAAGCATACCATTTGGAATCCTGGGAATCCTACCTTAATTAATTTAATAATGCTGTTTAAAAGTTACCCAATAAACAGGAGTGATCCATTTTAAAGCCCAAGAGTTTCTGGAGCTCCCAAATGTGTGGATTTGAGGGAAACTGCAGCCTGGCCTCATTCACATGCAGCAAGTCATGATTTGTTTTAACTATGGGTTTGGTTGAACAAACAAGGATCAGTCTTGCAGATGTGAAACGTAACCGTGGCTTGTTTTGCCTAATGTTGGCTCATTACGCATAATAAACCACGATTAGCGCAAGCCAAGTGTCATCAGCCTGCTTCAAATCATGGTTCGGGTGCATTTGGAAATTCAAACAAACCGCAGTTAAACTAAACAAACTATGGCTTAGGAATGTGCTTGTGGAAACTCTGCAGTGCAGGGGTGGGCGAAGTGCCAAAAAGATAAGAGGGAACAGACTTCTGTCCATATCCTTCAACATCTGGTCTTACTTCCTATCTATTTCTCTCATCACTAAGTCATTAATATTTCTCTGTTATCCCAAATATTCTTTTGCTTGCAGAAATATTCTAGAACGCTAGAACACTTCTATTAATATGCAACCTATAAACAGATTTATGCAATTTTGCATCATTTATACCAAGGTCCAAAACCAGGTTTCTTTGAAATGTGTCATCCGTGTGTCTGTTCCAAGAAAACCATACTTACTTTTGTGGGATCTTGTCATTTTATCAGACTTCATAGAGGAATCCTTGACACGGTTGTGGTACTCTACAAGGAATGTTCTTTCATGTTCAAAGAAGTCATCTACATCCTGCGTAGCAATACAGAATCATTTTTCAAGGATGCAATTAGCCACTGGCATCCTTGCCTACAGCAAAATAGAGCTGTCTTCAACAAACAAATGAGGAAGCCCCAGGACAAAAAGAGCAACAAGGTGGCCGTAGTTCACTGCAGAACTTAAAGGGCAAAAGGAAGGAAGACATTCCATCGTGGTAGCTATGAGACAAGACCAAAAAAAATAATCTGTCTGAAATTAGTTTACATACTGGAAAGCTTGGGTAAAGGGGAAGAAAAAATATTCTCTTGGCAAAAGAGGCATCAGATTTAGCACTAGGCAACTCTCCCTGGGAAGGGGATTTTGCAGAAGGCCTGGGGAAGTAGAGCTTGGAAGGAACTCTAAAAGTTACTTGATCAGGCATGTGGAACCAGTGGCCAACAATAGTTTTTAAAACTTGCCAGGCTCAGTATCAAAAGTATCTACGCACTAAAAATTTTATTCAGTTGTCTCTTCGTGTCTGATGGGTTACCATGGGAATGGTATAAGAAGTTAAAATGCATCAGTAAAATTCTCCATGTACTTCCTGGAAGCTAGGAAATATTCAGAGAGTGTAAGAAATGCCTTCACATGAATACTTGGCACTTGATCAATATCAACATAGCAGAGAAGCAATTTTTTGCAGAACTCATCAATATTGAAACGTTGAGGGATAGAAACTCCTAAATGGAATATTTTTAATCACTGGGACTATGATAGTCCATGAACTTTTCAGAAGGTGATGGTCCACATTCCAAACACAGCCATTTGGTTACCACATTTCGGCATGCAAATCCCTGAAGTTTCAATTCCAGTATCGGAAACTCAATGCTGTAACTACTGTATTATGTGTGAATTTTGTAATCATATATTATTTTAGTTGCAAGTATAAGACAAGGAAATTATAAACTGAGGTTATTTCCTTGGCAAGCATTTAACGGATAGATTGATTGCATGGAGAAAGCAGCTCTCTAGAAGGCAAAACCAGTTAAGAACCAGCTTGCAATTTCTACTCCTGAAATAATTGCAACTGCATATTCCTTCTGGAGAGCTACAAAGATCCAAAGCTGCCCAAGGACACCACTCCCGAGCAATGTCCCCTCTAACTCCCACAACAGCCTTCATAAATGTTCCTTGCAACATGCTCACAATATGACTAAAACCTGCCACTTTTTAAAAATGGAGATGTTCTGTAATATTACTGTTACATGGAATACAAATAATCTATGGAAACTTCTTGAGCTCACTTATTAGCTACTAGTCACAATGACTGTGTACTACTAGTCTTCCCACCTTGGATCAAATCTATGCTTCCAGGTGTCATACGAAAGCTGCAGAGATAGTGCAGAGATAGTGTGCACCCCAGAAATGATTTCTTTTAGCTTCTTCCTTCTGGAAGAAGGTACAGGGTTATAAAGATTAGGACTAGCCGCCTGAGAAACAGTTTCTATCCAAATGCGATTTTGGTTTTAAACGCAGTGTAAGGTAGTCTCTATGGGAGTATATTGTATTTAATTATGGGGTATCAGAGTTTTTAGGGGGCTATCCAGGCTGGGATAGCAGGCTTGTTGGTTTTTGAATGTCTGTAGATTTTTTCAATTTTGTTGTTCCGTATGGGACATTGACAATAAAGACTATCGTATTGTATTGTATCGTATCATAGTATCTGAGACGGTATGCCTCTGAATACCAATTACTGAAGAGCATGAGAGGGACAGCGCTGCTGCTGCTCTCATGTCCTGCATCTGGCTGGCTACTATGAGAGCACGATGTGGGACTAGACAGGCCTTTGGCTTGATCCAGCAGGGCTTTTCTTATGTTGGTATCTTGCCACATTCCCATTGGCAAAGCTGTAGAATATTCACAACGGAGGTACAGATATATTAAATGGCTAAATAGGAATCACCTTTACTCCAGAAACGATCACACCATCTGCAGACTTAACCATGTTTTTGAAGAAGTCTTCAAGTTTCTCTTTCTTATTTTTCCCACGGACACTCAACTGAAATACAGAAAAACACAGCATCTGGTTACTGTGCCTCCTTTCTTCAGCATTCTTGCATCTGTTCTAATTTTATGTTAGCCCGAATCCATTTTATGGTTGTGTGCCACAAAAGTATTTTTTTAAAAAAAAATTAAATACTTAGTCCAAGCAACTTTTGTTTTCAGAAAGTCAAAATGTAATAGTAAAAGTAATTCTACATACAAATCAGTGGGATAAACTTAGATTAAATCCTGTTACTTGTTGTTGGCAGCTAATTTAATTATGCTTCTTATAAAATTTCTGTCCTGAATCTACTGCCAATCAGTTAGGAATATCAGTCCACTGGTTCATCTAGCTCAGGATTGTCTAGAACAGGGGTTGTCAACCTGGTCCCTACCGCCCACTAGTGGACGTTTCAGGATTCTAGGTGGGCGGTAGGGGTTTCTATGGCACAAGCTGAATCCTCCTGCTATCGAGCACTGGTAGGAGGTAATGAAATTTTACCATCAAGAAAGATGCATTAGTGGGTGGCAGGTATAAAATGGTTGACCAACTCTGGTCTATATCCATGGTTCCCAACATGGGGAATATAGACCAGTGGTTCCCAAAAAAGGCTGGGAACCACTGGTCTATATTGACTGGCAGTGGCCCACTCTCTAGGGTTTCAGACTGAGGTGTCTGATCCCAACTTGTACTTTTTTCATTGCTATTACACTATCAGCTTTTAACTGAGCTATCCATCATGAGCAAGATCTGTCCTGTAATGTCACAGCCAGTTCAGACTGTTCATACATGAAATTAAGATTTTTGTCCCGGTCTGCATCATTTTACAATTATAATGAATCCCAGTTATATTGTATGTCATTTTAAATGTGTTTGTGGAAGGGGGCTTCTTGGTTTGTTCTTGATTTTATTATGTCTTTTCTGTTCTTTTGTATTTTTATGTTGTGAAGCAGCCTATGATCTTTGGATTAAGGGTGCTATCTAAATGTAATAAATAAAAACATTTTGCTTCTCATTCACCCAATTGCAGAAGATTCTTTTGGAGATTTCCATGGTCCTCTTAAGCTATCCTGAGCAACTTGCTGTTGCTTGAAAACACATCTGCCTCAGGGCTTGCTTTTGACTCGAGATCAACCATGAGCAAGTTAAATAGCACCCCACATTTCATATCTTTGGGGGAATCCTACTCCTCAATTTCTTCCATTGGGATAATTGTTCCTCTATTCGTACTCTGTGCCTCCTGCTCTTTAACCAATTTCCACTTCATAAGAAGACCTGTCCCCTTATTCCATGAGAAAGTTTAGCTTTTGATAAAGGACTCTGTCAAAAGGTTTTAGGAAATCCGAGTTAGATCACCTCATCAAGATGACATACTCAGAAATTCTAAAGGTATGGAAAGGCAAGGCTTGTTACAGAAACTATGCTGATGTTTCCCCAGCTGGATTTGTTATATTCATGCTTAATTCTATCTTTAAACAATACTTCCTGCCAATTTATCCATTAGTTTCTCACATTGTATTTGAAAATAAGGGGGCCTTTTTCTTTATCTTATTTCAAAATAAGATAAACTTATTTATAAATCTTATGACACACAAACTGTCGTAAATTGCTCCAACGAAGGAAATATACTCACATCCTGATTATATTCCAAGAAGACATGGAAATTTAAGTCTTTTCTCAAAATGGGATGAGCTGCTACACGACACAAGAAGACTTCATGCATGGCTACGGTCTTCTTGAAGATTGCCAAATACTCACTAAATATTTAAAAACAAACCAACAGCAGAGGTACAATTATAGAAGTAGAATTTCTACATTAAGTACAAAACATTTCAGCCAGTAACTTACAACAGACTGTTGACTTTCAAGCACAATGCAGTATGTTGTATTTAGTACCCACCCATTTTTTTTTGGCCCATGTTGCTAGATCACGATGTTGCCATTACCATGGGAGCCACAAAAGAAGTAGAATTGCGCTTTCAAGGTCTAGCCCCTAGGCTTCACAACTCTGTAGCCATAATTCACATCCCTCAGACCTCTAAAACTTCCCTTGCCTCTGTATTTCAGTTCTGGCAATAATATAAAAGTGTTTCTGAGATGTGAATGTATTTTATGTCCCAGTCCTTTCTTCATGTCTCTACCACCTATTATTTGCTGAGGTCCCTGCTTTTCCCTGCTTTGATATACTTTCTTTGGCCTTTGTGAACATTTGCCATGCAAATGTTGAAAATAAGTTTATAAATAAATACATCCTCTCAGAATTGTTTCAAGGCTTAAAACACTGCATCAAATTCATCCAAGCTAGTATAGGATTCAAAATGTGATTACATTCTTTTTCAAAAAAGAAATGTAGCTTCTCTCACATTGAGCATCTCCCCACCCAACCTTCCATGCTTCTCACCATTTTGGCCATTACATGTACACTTTTCATCATGATAATTTACTAGTTACTTGCTTGGGGGTCATTGCTCAACTCTGCTTCTTACAGTGGAAGTGACTAAAAAGTACTAGAAAGCTGGAAGTACAGGAAGTACTAAAATATACACATACGCTTCTAGTTCTTGCTTCATCTTGGTGAATTCTTCCTTAGTCATCGATCCTTCTCCTTCACCAAGCTTCTGTAATTTCTCTCTTGAGGCATCAAAATCAGGCCTTGGTGGTGCTGGTGGAATCTGTCAAATGAGTACATCAGAATGTACTTCTGAATTCTTGTCAAAGCAAAAAGTTTCCAAACCAAGATACAATAAGCTGCTTATGAACCTGGATACAAATATTTCTCTCCATGTGACAGCCACCTTCCTAGGTCTCATGCCATTTAAGTGGAAGGAGTTCCTAGCTAAAACTGAGTATATCCTTCTGCTCCAGCCTACCCTTCCCCTTTAAAGCCACCAGATAAAATGACACCAGACTGGCTACCTGCAGATACAGACTCCTTCTGCCTTTGACAGGCCTCTCCCACTAGGCTATAGGTAGTCATGGAGCCCCTCAGACAAGAGATGTGCCAAACTTCTCTTCTGTAATGAAATTCTGTCTTCCCAATTGAACCCCGGGGGCTGTTCCGGGTTTCACAAGTTAACCTTATAATTCCTCAATAAACAGACAAGAAAGATATTCCACACACAAAGAAGATATTTATTCCCATATAATACATAACAGTCGACCCAATAGCTCAGTTGGTAGAGTACGAGACTCTTGATCTCAAGATTGTGGATTTGAGTCCCATGTTGGGCAAAGGTTCCTGCTCTGCAGCAGGTTGGACTAGATTACCCTCGCAGTGCCTTCCAACTCTACAATTCTGTTATTCTATAATTTAGCATCACAAAATTGAGTGAGTCCTAAAAACCTCTCTCAGATTTGTATCAAAGGAGATGGACATTCAAGTAAGGACAATATAAATAGTCCTGGGCAGTAAAGTCTAATTGCTTCACACTCCATGCTACTCAAGTTGTTGGGGGGGGGGGGAATGTTGCCTCATGACAGAGTTAGCTGTGCATATAGATGTGAAGTGTTATTTTAAAAATACAATTATTTGCTTGTACTATATTTAAAGCTGCTGCGCTTGATTCACCTATTCTAATTAGTGGGCTTCTTAAGGTTAGATTAAGTTCCTAATATTACTTTTAATGTTTAACAAAAGCACTTTTAATGTTTAACAAAGCATTAAAACCCAAAACGGTCAGTATAAAGTTTTAGAAGAACTAGGCAACACACATTCACATACCTTAGTACAGACAGCTTTTCAATAGAAATTATTCTTCTTGGCAGTTCTGAATTTATTTAGAAGTATTCCAACAAAAATCAGACAGGATTACTGGAAAGTCTATACCACAGACAAGTAACTTTTAAAAAGTCACTGCACTTTAAGTCCTAACCACTTACCAGTGACAAACCACAACATTCAAACACAATGTCAAATCTATACATAACCAATTCATAATCTTTAGCAATTTTTCTACAAAGTAAAATTAATGAGACCATAAGTTACACAATATATAAACCTCAAGAAAATTAGCTGAATGCTTTGCTGTGCAGGTCAAATGCTAGGCCCCAGGAGACCCCCCCCCCAGCCCCTAGTGCACTGACACATACTGCCTCCTGCACTTAGATGTCACCCACTATCAGTGTTATTATGTAGCTATTCTAGCGAAGCACCTATTCCAAGCAAGAAGCTTTGAATGAGAGAACAAGGCACCAACTTCCTCCTAAGAAGAGGTATAATGACCACTAGAGCAGCCCTGCTCTTCCAGGTGCTGGAGCAATGGTTCATCAATTAACTACTACTCCAAAGAATAACTCAGCTGTTTTAGAGGGTGCTCTGCTCTTCCCTACTTGACAGAGTATATCAATTTTGCTGCGGTGGGCATTAGTTTCCCACGAATATGCAAGTTCCTTAAAGTTGTAAAGAATTTCATGATTCACTTTAAAAGCTAGTGCTTCTCTACTTACAATTCTTTGGAAAATAAGCACTTACAATGTAGCCTGCATAATCTTCATTCTCCACAAAGGAATCATGAAGCCAAATAAACTCTTCATGTTGTCGGACAACTGAAAATTCATTTTGTTTAAAATTTGGTAAAGAACTCTGCAAAACAACAACAAAAAATGAGGAAGGAAGTAGTAAATGGCACAAGCTAAAAATTCAATCACTTAGATTTACTGCAAAAAATGAAACACTATCTTTAATTATATGAAATGCATACAATACTCAGAAAAGCAATAACGTACTTTCTGCCCCAAAACAAATATTTAAAAACCTTTTTGCTAAATTGTGCACCTCGGACACAATACATGAAACTAAGGACAATAGAAAACATGCTTTTCTAACAGCATGTTGGACTACTTGAAACACTATATTTAAAAAACCCCACAACCAATCAAATCAATATTTTCACATACATGATTGTATGTGTGTGTATTTTATACACACTCAGTACACCACATATAGAGCTAGAATTTCTGACAGACAAGAAGTGTGTTTTTCATCCTAATCCTAAACATTTTTACATGATTTAGTCCTACTGAAACCAAGAGAACTGATATCTAATAAATGTGATTGTGGCCTTGAATGAGAAGCTATTATTTTGTCTGCTGATAGATAGTTTTATAAATAAAAATTCATCGCACAGAAGTAAAATACCTAGACCTCAAGCTGGTTTTACCTTTGTATGGACGGTAAACTTCACTTTGTCCCTTTCACTAAGGGCATCAGAAATATCCACTTGCAAGGCAGCATCAGTTTGCAGATCTACAGTGACTGCTCTAAGCTAAAGAAAAAAAGGAGTTCACGTTTATTTAAAGCCATAAAACAAGATTAACAGAAGTTCAGATTATAGTTTTGTATGCCCTTTAGTTTTAGAAATATTACAACAAAAGGAAACATTGTAAGTCATAGAGTAGGTGAAATTAGTGTAATATTTACTGGTAACTAAGTATTGTCCATTTATTTTCTTTTTAGCTTTAGTAAGCCAACATAGAATGCAATCCTATTCAGAATGTTATCTAAAGTCCCATTTAAACAATATGGTAGGCACTTAAGCCTATGCTGAATTCCAAGCGGCTTGGTTTTTTTTAAAAAGGGCAGAGCATCAAATGTGAATTTTAGAATTTTATTATAGGCTAGTTTCTATATGCACTCTAACATCCTCCATCTAGGCAAGTAAAACCCTGAATGGAGTTCAAGGACATATCCCATCCAAGCAAAAACACTCAAGGAGGGAGCAAAGTAGGGCTGGTGAGAGGTGCGGTCCAGGGAAAAGTTCTGAAGGTCAGACAGAAGCTGGAGGGCTGATGTTCCCCATCAATGAAGTATATGAACAATACGTATAGCAACTAGTTGAAAAGAGATAAACATAAATGCACAATGCTCCATGGTTTACCAACTCTCTAGAGTGGCCAAATTACTCCCAACGGCAATTTTTACATTTCTTAACCTAAGAGGGTCATATTGCTGCATTAACCTTAGAACTGTAGGAAAAATGCTTTCCAAAACACCCTTTAAAACCCATTCTTGGCCAGCCACATTAGCTTTCATGCTGCAGTGGATTTATCCTGGAAAAAGGGCTTAGACGGTCCCATAAATGAAGCTGAAGGCTTTACCATGACTTTTGACACCTGAGATGTGGGTGTTTTTCAGGATCCACCCTATCCCCATGACTGTAATTTGTTTTAACTCTTTTAAGTAATTAATTTTAAACTGTTGTAGCCTGCCCTGAGACCTGCTTGTGAAGGGCAGGTAATAAATTTAATTAATAATTGGAAAGGGTCATAAACCATGTGTGCTTGTTTTTCCGCTGGAATTTTAAGTAGTCAGGAAGGTGGTGATAAAAAACTCATGGGGCTTCTGGTGAGCAGGTCTGCTCTAGAAACTTAAAGGCCTCACCCATCTACCCATCGTTATGCAGCTGCCTCTTTTAGCACTCGCACCAAACATCCTAAGGAAGAATAACACTATTCATCTATACACTGCCAGCAGTTCCCTAATCACATTCCCAGAAAAAAATAAAACACATGGACTAAACATTAGAGCCTTGCTTCTTTTTGAAAGAAATGCACATTCAAATTTATCTAACCATTAGAACCTCCTTTTTAAAAGTTACCGCATAAAGCTTTGCACTAAGTATGCAGAAAACTACATCCCTGGTCCAAACCTTTCAGTAAGAGCCCACATTTTCTTTTCTTCCAAAATAGTTTCCATGCATAAATCAAACTTGACATTTTATAAAGTGTAAGTACCCTGCATTAACCTGTTTCTACAGAGCACTGTAACTGGACTTTTAAAACAAAGGTTCTGGGGCGGAGCAGCAGTTGTGTATGTGTGGAAACACACAAGACACAGAAAAAGACTTCCAAAGGCTGAAATCCTAAACAGTATTTCCCAGTCCCACTGCACTCAGTAGGACTTATTCCAGTTTCGAACCAGGCTGTTAGCAACAGGAAGCCCCACCCTAATGAGCACTACTCTAGCCTCAAGAGAACCTAAGTGCAACAGCAATGTTTGTTCAAACACTGAATCTTGAGCAACATTTATACTCCAGAACTCTTGTCTGCATCACTCAATACATTCTCAAGACCAACTGCTAAAATACCGTATTTTTGGTCTGGAATGATTAAAAAAAGAAAACATTTAAAGCACCTATTTTTCCCACTTACAGCAACAAAGGAAGCTTCTTTGGTATCCTATGTGCAGCACTATGCCACTAGTTCAGCCCATGTTGCATGCTACAGTGCTGAACTTATATAGGCCCAGTTAATTTTGACCACTAAATCCTGTCTAGGTGGCCATGATGCTGCCAAGAGTGGACAACACTATGCAAATCTAATGTATCCCTTCTGTTCTCACAAATGCAGGGATATGACTGCAACTTGACACTGTTTAGGAGGACACTAATCTAAATGCAGTTGTCAATATTTTTTATCAGCCTCTGCTACTCAACCTTTAATAGTGATTTATCCGCAAATGTTAGTAGATGATAGAAGCTTTCACAGGCATGGAGGCGAGCACTATCTAGTCTATTTCTGCAGATCAAGATGTACTTAAAGGCAGAGTAGCCGGCATCTGTGCCCAGATGAGTGATCCCCAACAAATTTCTCACATACAATAGTATTAAAAAATCCAGATATTAATACTAGTACTCTGAGCAAGTGTGCATTTTATAGTTGTTTTAAATGCAATGGATTAATCCAGAACTTGATAGCATGCATTTTGAAGATAATGTGCCCCTGCACCAACATCCCAGACACCCCTGGGATTTCTAGATCCCCCCTGACCACAATTCTACCCTATATGCAAAGGGCAGGACAATATATCACATAGGATATCCTGATTATTATAATAATGTTGTAAGGAACCTTATTTGTCATTGTGTAGGATATTGCAGTTTCACTTTGTCCAAATGCATGAAGTATCACCCTCAAGTGGCAGATATATTCATGTAGTGATGCTGAGCAGAATGATTTCCCAAAAGAAGTTTCCCAAGTTCATTAGTAACAATGGATGTCAACTTCAAACACAGGGCCGTCTTAAGCATATGCAGCACGGGGTGCAAAGATCGCCTGGCGCCCCTAGGTTGCCCAGAGTTGCCGACCTTTTTAAGTTGTTGACCTTTTTTTAAGGAAATAGTTGTTTACCTTTAGAACGGTTGTGGGAGGCAGGGACTCATGGCACCAACCAACGGGGGTGCCAGCCAACGCCCCACACACAGGGGTGTATGAAGGTGGGTGCGGGTTCCATGCTGGGGGAGGACAAAAACAGTCGCTGTGCTGCCTCCCCCCCTCCACTGCTGCTTGCATTCCCCATCATTCTGCTCTGGCACCCCACATTGGGTGGTGCTGGGAGGGTGCACCGACAGCGGAAAAGCCAGCAAAGGAACCCACAGCTCAGTGTATGCAATAGGATGCGTCACACAGCGCCCACAACATTACGCCGTTCCTGGCACGGTGCCGAAACAGTTCGCCACCATGCAGCTGGGGCAAGAGCCAACTCCAACGGGCTCTGCTCCACTCAGCTGTCAGTGGCTCTTCCCCAGACTCCAACGTTTGGCCACGGACTCTCGGCCTGGTGCCCCTGACAGCTCAGCGCCCAGGTGCCGTGAACCCCTAGCAGCAACAGTTAAGATGGCCCTGTTCAAACACAACATTAGACAAGCTTGGCAGTTTCAAAGTGCTTGTGTGCATTTTGGTAAAGAAAACTAACTAAATATGCTAAATTGGATCACTCTCCATAGAGTAAGGCAGTCCAACTTTTCACACCAAGTGGGCCACAAGAGTTCTTTGACACGGAACTTGTGGGCCATACACTGCCTTGTTGCACAGGGTTGGGGGGAAGCTGTGAAAGTGCTAACTAGACTTTAGGAAGGAGATGGGAGGAATCTAGACTATATCAGAACCCTCCTGCCTCCTTCCCAAAGCCCAGCACCTTGCTTACTTGGCTTTGGGAAGACAACAGGAGGGCTGGGATGGGGGTGGCATCAAATGTTGCTCAAGGACACCCAAAAAAGGTGTAGAGGGCTGCATGTTGGCCCACCCTGCCTAGAGCGTTAGACATTTTTCCAATGCAAAATTCTTTTCTGGTACAAATTACTTAAATTCACATAGGATTTTCCCCAAATTGCAGCTTCCCAGAAAACCCACATCACTGTATGCAAACACACAGAGATACAAAATAAAATAAAAGTTAAATAGCAGGCCATAGTCTAATCAAAAATTCTGTAAGCATACCCCATGGTCCTTCTTTGAAGTCTTAATTCTCCTTAAGTGAAACACTTTCTAATCAGCATAGAGAACAAACTGAAAGTTGAAGGAACTTAGTGAACTGTTAGGGAGTAACTTATTGTCCTTCTGAGTACTGACTTAAGAACAATGCACTCAGTTCACCATATGGAGTCTGAAACCTCTTTCCAAAGAAAAGTGACTCAACGGATGGTCTAGCAATACAGAAGGAAAAGCTGAAACACAAACATGACTTGCAGAAACAGACTAGAAGTCAAGTGGAAATTGAGAAAAGCCTGTATTAGGGAATATAACGGGGAAAGAGCAGAAAGAATTCAATTGTACAAAACTGTTAGCAACATTGGTAGGTATTTTTAAAGAATAACAAGAGCAGCCTTGCTAGGTCAGACCAAATGTACATCTAATTCATCATTCTCACAGTGGCAACAGATGCCTATGGAAAGACTGTGAATAGGACCTGAATGTCACAGCTTTCTCACTGGTAATACCCAGAAGCATGCTACTGACCCATAAGAGGATCTTTCCTCTTATTCCACAACTACTAAAGTAATTCAGGAGCCTTTGGTAACCAACATTATCAAAAGCTTTTAAAAAGTATAAGTACACCATGTTGGCTGGGTCACCTTTATCTATCTGCTTATTGACACCTTTAAATAAATCTAAAAGGTTAATGAGACATGACTAACCTTGAAGAAGGCATGCTGGTTCTATTTCTACAACATTGGTTCTTCTATATGCTAAGCTATAACCCATCTATAATAATACTTTCCACCAGTTTACCAGTTTCCATGGAACAGACATTCTTGTTGTTATTTGCTAAAAATATAATCTCCTCAGATACATTTTTTCCACCCCGCTTACACTTCTTTTGCTAACGTTTGTGATACTTTCTGTTTTCCTCAATTAAACAAGACACTATCTGGAGAAAGCTTTCTTGCCTTTAAAAGCTTCATTGGCTCTGCTTGTTAACCACACTGGCATCTCTTAGCCCTGATTGTACCTTTCATGATCTGCTGCAGCTTCTAATATTGTGGTTTTGAACAACCCCCACATGCATTCTAAAGATATTTTACCCTCTTCACTTTCCCTTTAAACTTTTTTTTAAACCAACCCCCTTGTTTTGGGGACATTTCCTTGTCTGAAGTCAGAAATTACTGTGTTTGATTTTCTTGCCAATTGTCCACTTACATATATGTTGAATTTGATAGCACTATGGTCACTGACATAGCTGTATTTCTAGCATCTAAGATGGTCACACTTTATATCAAAACGTTCAGCTTTTAAACAAATCACCCGAATGGCAATTTGGGACTGTAAGAACCCAATTTTCTGTGTTCATATGATGCCCTCTTATCAAACTGGTAAAAATAATAGTGCATGGTAGTCTTGGAATTAGAGCAAGGAAATAGGATGCAGCAACTAAACCAGACAAAACAGTGAAGGTTTGCAAGTTTAAAACTGAGAATAAGACTTATAAAGCCTAGCCATTATTTACTTGGTTAGAAAAAACTAACAGAACTTGGGCTATGCTGCTTACAAACAGGTTTTTAAATGTTCATAGAGAACAATTATTTTTTAAAAATAAAAGAGCTTTGTTTATAAAGTTACACTTGCATAGCTGTCAACGTTTCCCTTTTTTAAAGGGAAATTCCCTTATTCTGAATAGGATTCCTCGCAAGAAAAGGGAAAAGTTGACAGCTATGCATTTGCTACTTTTATTCTTGTATGTGCCACTCTCAAAACTTGGCAAGTCATAGGATTCTTACCAGCATGATAGGTTGAGTAAGAAAGAATAACTAAAATAGTAAATTAAAATAATAGCTATGTTTCAAATGTTACTTCACTGTCCAAATTAACCCTGCAATATGAGGGTGGGGTAGGGAAAACTATTTATAATAATTATGAACAGTTGTGCAAGTTTGCCTGACTCCCTTAGGGGAGAAGTTCTGCGTAAAATAATAAACTAGAAATTTCCCAAGAAATGCTTATATGCTGCAGAAATTCTCACTTTGGGCTAGTTTACAAAACCAGTTTTGCATCCACATGAAGCTCTCCAGAAGAGCAAAGAAACTGGGCCAACAACACAGAACTGCCACATTTCCAAGGCAATTCCAGTGTCTGTAGCAACTAAATAAATTGTTGTTTCAGCTGAGGTAATTGCTCCTTAAAAAGTTGGCTACAGTCATTAAAAACACAGTTCATATGAAGCAATATTTATGCAAGCAGATATTCCCTGTACAAAATATTCTAGGATCATTTTGTTATGACAAACCTGACCTTGTGAATGGTTTGGTAGACAAACATCCCATGCTCCTGAAGAAGTAGACTGTAGACTACAAAAGGCTATGTAATTAACTATTCAATAAGATAGTAAGAATGTCATCATGCTGCAGTTGGCATGGCTGCCAAGTGGCAGCCATGCCAACTGCACCTTGTCAAGAGAACAGCAGGTGGGTGGCCCAAACAGATGGGAAGGCAGGCGAGCAAGTGACTTGGGCAAGCCATAGAAGAACAGCCAGGACAGCTCCACAGCAATCATCCTGCTCTGCTGCCGCTACCCACCTCACACTGACAACACCATTTCAGCTTCTGCCGCGTTGGAAGCTGAAGAAGAGGGAAGTGGCCGTGGAGCAAGACAGTGGCTGTAGAGCTGCCCCTTTCTGCCTTGACTGTTTCTCTGTGGCTTGCCCAGGCTGCGGTTTGGACGAGGTGCAAGATGAGGGAAGGGGGCTGCACAGCTTGGAGAAGACGGGTTTGGCAAGGTTAAGGAGGAGTTGGGGGTTGGTGAGGGGTAGATTGGGAAAGGTGCAATGGGAGTGGGGGGTTGATCAGATGTAAAGGGCAGAGAATGGGGTTGGCGAGCAAAATGAGCAGAGGTGGTAGTCCCTGATGCTACAGTAAATTTGTTAGAAGATTCTAGAATAATAGGGTTATATCACTGGCCTATCCAGCAGTTGTTCAGAGCAACCTAGAATAAAGCCTGCATTAAAAGAAAGGTGAAGAAAAGGTGGAATCTGAAATATAGCTAAAAGCCCTTGTCAAATGCAGTACATTTCATGCATTAAATGGGGATGCATGCAGGTGGAAAAAATGTATGTTACAAAATTCTATCACAGGCTTGCCAAAGCTTTGCATTCTACCTTTAAATGTACCCATTATTTAGATCGTTAAGAAAGCTACGATACCTCTGATGTTTCTGAACACACAATCCTATGCTGAGTAAGGAGATGAATAGTCTCTCTAGGTGATGTACAGTAGAATATCACAGTTTTGGAAAAGACCTCACATGCTTTTTCTTCCCAACATATACTACAATATGAAGGGAATGTAGCAAACTAAAATGAGTTTTGTGACACTTTAAAGACCAATAGATTTACTGTGACACAAAGTATGACTAAGCTACCCTGTGGTCTATGAATTGCTAGACAGTGTTTTGGAGAATATTTTGCACGGGGGGTGGGATTTCTTTCAGATTCCAAACCAGTTTAGGAAACAAAGTCTCTAAAACTTTCAATGGCACATACATTATTGAATCAGAAATTAAATCCTGCGAACATTCACATCCACATGTAAAAAAAAATCTTACTAGATGTAGTTATGCATGAATCCTAAATAAATTAAGAGTATGGCACAAATATCATTTCAGATGCAGCTATCATGAAATGCTAAAATGCACAGGCACATGTGGGAGCAGAAGCTGGTTAGTGTGAGCCTGAAGCATTAGTTGAGATTCTTGCACTGCAGGGGGTTGGACTAGAATAGTAGAATCTTGAGAGTTGGAAGGGACCCCAAGGGTCATGTAGTCCAACCCCCTGCAATACAGGAATCTCAGCTAAAGCATCCATGACACATGGCCATCCAACCTCTGTTTAAAAACCTCCTAGGAAGGAGAGCCCACCACCTCTCATGGGAGTCTGTTCCACTGCTGAACAGCTCTTACTGTCAGAAAGTTTTTTTGAATGTTTAGTCGGAATCTTATTTCTTGCAATGGAAGCCATTGGTTCGAATCCTACCCTCAAGAGCAGGAGAAAACAAGCATGCTCCCTCCTCCATGTGACAGCCCTAAAGATATTTGAAGATATCATATCTCCTCTCAGTTTCCTCTTTTCCAGGCTAAACATACCCAGCTCCTTCAAGTGCTCCTCGTAAGACTTAGTTTCCAGACCCCTGATAATCTTGGTTGCCCTCCTCTGCACACGCTCCAGCTTGTCAACATCCTTCTTAAATTGTGGTGCCCAGAATTGGACACAGTATTCCAAGTAAGGTCTGATTAAGGCAGAATAGAGTAATACTATAACTTCCCTTGATCTGGACACTATACTTCTATGATCGCAGCCAAGAATAATAGCATTAGCTTTTTTTGCTGCTGCATCACACTGTTGACTCATGTTAAGCTTGTGGCCCACCAAGACCCCTAGATGCTAGTAAGCCAGGTGTCCCCAGCCTATATTTGTGCATCTGGTTGTTCCTGCCCAAGTGCAGAATGTTACATTTGTCTCTATTGAAATTCATTTTGTCAACTTGAGCCCAGTTCTCCAATCTGTAAAGATCATTTGAATTCTGATTCTGAAACCTCCTAGTTTGGTGTCATCTGCAAATTTGATGAGCATCACCTCAATTCCTTCATCCAAGTCATTTATAAAGATGTTGAACAACAGGCCCAGGACAGAATTCTGTGGCACCCCACTTGTCACTTTTTTTCCAGGATGACAAAAAACCATTAATGAGTACTCTTTGGGTTTGGTCAGTCAACCAGCTACAAATCCTCATAACAGTTATCTCGTTCAACCCACATTTTACCAGCTTCCTCGAGAGAATATCATGAGGGACTTTGTCAAAAGCAGTACTGAAATCAAGATAAACTATGTCCACAGGATTTCCCTGATCCACCAAGTTTGTAATTCCATCAAAGAAAGGAATCAGATTGGTCAGGCATGACATTTTTGAGAAATCCATGCTGGGTCTAAGTAATCACAGTATCCTTTTCCAAATGCTCACAGACCGACTGTTGATTCTAGATTCTAGATTCAGGTAGGTAGCCGTGTTGGTCTGACACAGTAGAAATAAATAAAAAAAGTGTCCAGTAGCACCTTAGAGACCAACTAAGTTTGTTCTGGGTATAAGCTTTCGTGTGCATGTACACTTCTTCAGATACCTGAAAATGGGGACAACATTTTCCCACCTCCAGTCTGTAGGGACCGCACCTGTTCTTCAAGAATTCTCGAAGGAAAAAGGCTCAGAAATTACATCCACAAGCTCCTTTAGTACCCTTGGATGCAGCTCATCAGGCCCTGGGGATCTGAATTCATTTAAAGTAGCTACGTATTCCCTTATTACCTCTTTTCCAATCGTGGGCTGTAGCTCCCTCCCTTGCTTTCCTTTTGGGTGAAGACAGAGGCAAAGTAGTTGGTTGAGCAGTTCCACCTTTTCTCTGTCACCCAACAGCATTTCTCTGTGTTCCCCATGCAGAGGACCTACCACTTACTTGTTCTTCCTCTTACTTTGGACATAGCTGAAGAAATCTTTATTATTATTTTTAACTTCTCTTGCAAGCCTGAGCTTATTCTGAGCTTTAGCCAGCCTGACTTTCCCCCTGCAACTGTTGACTACTTGTGTTTACTCCTCCTTTGTGATTTCCCCTTTCTTCCAGTTCTTATACATTCCCTTCTTAACAAATAAATTACAGTTCTTCAAGGGACAGGAAGATCCTGATCATTTCTATTCAGTATGGTGGGGTTTTATTTCATGTAGTCTTGTTTTAGATTTCTTTCCTCATGTCATCTACAGAAATATGGTTGCTAGCATTTTAGATTGTGTATTTTTATT
The DNA here is from genome assembly GCF_964234715.1 of Podarcis melisellensis. Taxonomy (NCBI): domain Eukaryota; kingdom Metazoa; phylum Chordata; class Lepidosauria; order Squamata; family Lacertidae; genus Podarcis; species Podarcis melisellensis. The sequence continues at coordinate 33,691,965 of NC_138528.1, read as the reverse complement.
TAATATGTATAGGTTTTTATGTCCTACCCTTAGCTGGATGTGTTTTTTTTTATTGTTTACTTGTCTAAGTAACAAGTTGAAAACTAATTTAAAATGTACATCAAGTTTAAAAGCAAATAAAGCGAAGGGTAAAATTAATATGAAAGTAAACAATGGTCTGGCATGTTTTCTAACGTCAGTTTAAAAGTTTGGGGTTTTTTTACACATACTTTTGGGATTACAAATATTAAACCAACAGAAACATGAGACTCCCCAAACTGTATCTGACAGAAAACAGAGGCAGAATCAAGAATCACCCACCATAGCTGTCCCATGTCAGGCTAGTCAACTGCTATGGGACAGAATAGTTTCCTTCAGCTTAAGTGGTCCTGCTGTACTCATCAAAATTTCAGCTTCTATTGTTACATAGCTTGATATTTCTTTTTAATATTTACTTCTCCAATGAAAGTTTCTTTTGATCATTTCCTGCTAAAAAAAAAGTATGTGTCGACTATCTAAAACATTTTAAACCACTTATTATTGTTTATATATTTTCCTCAGTGGACACATGACACTGGTTCTTTACTTTTGTTTGAAAGCCAGTTTGAATAGTCTCCAACTTTTGGGGTCTGTGGGTACACCAAATGTCCATTTCATGTAAGAAAAATTGGTGATGCTCAGAACTTGCCCCTCCCCCAACATCAACACATACTCCAGACCAAGTACAACACAGACAAAAAAGCCCCAAATGAGGCTCTCCCCCAAACAAAAAATATGACTCAAGTATAAATATAAAAAAATTGGGAATGGCATGGGGCATGGAAATGCTAAAGGACACCAGGTTGCTTATAGTCACCATGTTATGGACTCCAGGGTATTGGACTTAGGTTGGGCTAAGAGATGGTAAAAGTCCCAAGGTCAACCAAAGAGTTTAATGGCTGAGTAAAGATTTCAACCTGGGGCTCCCCTGCCTATTCACAAAATGAGCAAGGAAATGGATGAATCCTGGATACCACCAGGAGCTCTTTGCAGGAAGATGGGGGGGGGGGGGATATATAATAAACAATAATTTTCTAGTCAAAAAGTATTTGAAAAAAATAGCTTTAAGCTCTTTCTGCATTTCTCAACAAAGGCAAAGGCACCAATCCAAGAGGTTCAAACTACACCCACCGGTTTAAAGTGTGTCGCTCTAAAAGCTGACCAAAAAATAAAATAAAATCAACAGGGGAGCTGCAGCAACAGCAAAAGTGTTTGCACCTAGACCAACGGGGGGTTTATAATATCTCAACTGCCTGCCGTGGCAGTTTCAATCAGAACGCAAAGCGGATTCGATGTTAATAATGAAGAAAATGATATATTTTAAATCCGAGAGGAGAACTCCGTTAAGAGTCACCAGCGTCAGCTCAGGATGATGGTGCATCCAGACCACCCGTGACAGCGCGGAGTTTTCAGGGAACCGAAGCTGGGCAGAAGGAGCAGGAGAACCGGGTGGGGGCGGCGAAGCCTCCCGGGGGATGATGCTGCTGCCGCCGCCGCCGCCGCCTCACCCCCCTCGCTTCGCCACCCACCGCCCCACGCTCCGAAAGGGGCTGCCAGCCCCACACATCCGGAAGGAAACCTGTTCTACCGCCCCCCAGCCCCACACCACGCCAGGGAAGAAAGCCCCCTCCCGTCAGGGGCGTCCAGCACTTACGCCTCGGTCCTCCTCGGAAAGGAAATCTGGGCCGTCGTCCGAGCCTTCCTGCTCCGAAGAAGAAAAGGGCGGAGGCGGGCGGCGAAGGCGAGAGAGACCGAGGCATCACCCACCGCGGACAGAGAAAGAGAGAAAGGAAACCGGTTAGTCCCGCCGGCCTCCGACCCCGCCGCTCTCCCCCGGCCGCCCCTTCCCCCGGCCAGAAGACCTCACCACGGTTGCGGCGGGAGCTCCGCAGGAACCTACCATCATGGCTGCTCCCAGCCCTCAACTCCCTTCCCTCAGCAGCAAGCGCAGGCCTAGCCCGCCAGGCAGCCCAGACAGACCGGAGGGGCGGGATTAAGGCGGGGACAGGCGGCGGCAGCGGCGAACAAGGGGGTTCCGCTGAGCTCGAGCTCGGCGTCGGCCGTGGGTGTCCGCGGCAGCGTCTTATTTCTGGGCGAGGGACGGGCGTGTGGAGAGCAACGCCCGCGCGGTAAGTGAGGCTTGGTAAGTGAGGAGGCAGCAAGCCATGCTTCGCGCAGTATGTATGTTTAGGACAGGAACAATAAAAGGAAACACGCCGTCATTTCTCCCTCAGGAATCTTAACGCCGTGTAGGGAGGGTATGGTTTGAAATGAACGGTGAAAAAGAAGTGGGGGGGGGGGGACGGACGAATTGGACTCCATGGTCACTGTCATAGTTTGAGAGTCGCGTGCTCTGTAGGACTGTGGGCCGCAGGCTTGCAGCTACTACGGATCCATCTGTGCAGAAAGAGCGCGTGGTGCAGGTCTTGCCCTGGACTGCGGGTGGGGAAGTGCAAGTTTAAATGCTCCCCCATCATGTGGGCAACGTTACCTAGAACACAGCATTTGACAGAGAAAGGCTTTAGTTTAGGCATCTCGGCACAGCTGCCCCGTGTTGCAACGTAAAAATAGACCCATTGAGAGGTTCAGGTATTGTCTCTCAGGCAGACGTCCTCCTGTGTCAAATGCGAATAATAATATCAACCAATTCCCACGCTTCCAAACTGTTTTAGGAGGGCAAACACTTAAACACTTTGCAAATAAAGTACCATGTCTACAATCCTGTGCACATTTTACTCCCAATGTCTCTTCGAATTCAGTGAGATATACAAATCTAAGATTGCAGCTGTAAGGATGCATCTCTATTATTGAAAATCTTTATGCCCAATACAGCAGATGTATCTGAAGAAGTGTGCATGCACACGAAAGCTCATACCAAGAACTAACTTGGTTGGTCTTTAAGGTGCTACTGGAAGGATTTTTTTTTTTTTTTGGACAGCAGATGTGTTAATTTAACTCTTACCTGGACTTCAGAGGTGTAGAGACTACAGCCAGGTCAGAACCACTCAAGTGATAAGGGCTGATATCAACCCACACTGCTTCTGTTATAAAATACACATTGGTCATGCTACTCCTATGACCATTACAACGGTGTTTATATGGTCTTTTTAAAAGAAAAAGAGTGATGCTTTGTGCAGCTAACTGCATGCTTTGAGGTCTGTATGAAGAGGTGGGAAGCCAAGCAAAAAAAAAGTCTAAGAAACAAGTGTTGCTTCACAGTTTCTCAAGGTCATTTGAAATCCAACATTGTGCAAGCAAACCTTTTCATGCAGTGGACTTCCCCTCCTATCCCCTTCACTCCCCCAAATCTGCTTGGATGGAGGCTGACCTTCCAAAGCAGATTTTGGAGGGTGCACAGGGGGCTGCAGAGGGGAGGAGAGAGGGTCCCATTGTACAAGTGGAAATCTGTTCCACTGGTGTACAGACACCATAGAATTAAACCCAAAAGCACACCTAGATTTTTGGCCCGATCTTGTGACACACAAAACTGGGTAGAGGAAACAATTACTGTATGAAGAAACGTACGCTACTCCTGGGAACAGACTGAGCCTCCTTACCTGCCTCACACTTTTAGGGCTGGTTTTCAAGACAGGCAGAAAAATTGGTTGAATACCTACATTCTTGCTTCTGAAATGAGGAGAGTCCTTCATTTGAAGAATTGATAGGCCATATATCATCTGAAGGGCAGATGGCCAGAGGAAGGAACAGACAAAAAAAACCACATCTAAATCAACTGACATCACCATTCTTGGCTCTGGCTCAATTGGTTCTTCCTTCAGTCTTCAAACAAGTTAATGCCCTTTAGAAACTCAAGTGTGTGCCTCCCCAAAGCATCTTCCTCAGCAATGTTAAATATGCATATTATGTGAAAGCTCTGAACATATAATCCATTTCCATTTACTCCAGTCATTCCTGCCATCGTGATAACAAACCTTTTGTGAGAGGGCCTGAGTAAGTAAATCATTAATATGGCTTATTGAGCGACTTTAGAAATGCCTTTTGTGTCCTCTGTGGTTAGCCTTCCAAAACTTGTCTAACATAGAACACATTACAGATTGATAGCTGGGTTGAAATCTGTGGTTTTTGGCTGTATACACAAATATGTGAATCCGATAAAGTCAGTTGTGTTTTAACACACATGTGATCCACACTCTGCCATAGTCCAGCTGCACATTGCTTACTTGCAATACACATTTGCATCAAAGGAGCCTGGCAATAAAATGGTGCTGTTGTTGTACAATTGCTAGCCTCATAGATGCATGGCCCAGAAATGGGAGTGTCACTGGAGTGTCCTGCACCTCAACCTGATTTGAGTGGTTCAAGTACATACCTTGCAGCCATTCCTGCTTTTTTCCTCCTTCAAGTGACGCTGTAGGCACAGAAACAGCCTTGCAGGGACACATCTACCTTGCTCTTATTTAAAGCCTGCAGTCCTCTCTTTCAGCATTGTTCAGTCCTTCAAGTCCATGTTAGTGCCCTGAAGATAAACAGGATGTCAGGAGCTGCTAAAATCTGTGAGTGGCTACTCCATGTGGTGAACCACTGAACAGCAAGTAGCCTTTTCATTGACGAATCAGATTGCCTCCACCCAGGCTTGCCTTGGGATCTTTCAAGCCTCTTTTCCCAACAGAATCACAGAATTGTAGAATTGAAAGGGACCCCAAGGATCCTCTACTCCACCCCCTGCAATGCTAGAATCTCTTTGCCCCATGTGGTGCTCAAACCCACAACCCTGAGATTAAGAGTCTCATGCTCGATCAACTGAGCTATCTTGAATACTACAGTCTTTCTGAGCTGTATTGTGGTTGTTGCCTTGCCTGTCTCCTAGTTACTAGTTCACCTCAGACTGCTGCTCCACATCCTCTGTCCTTACACAGAAGCAGTATGAGCACTGCATTGCGCGCAGCTGACCTAACGTTTGCAAATTTCAGGTGTTCACAGTTCATAGGAAGCATGCTAATTAAGTTTGCTTTTTAAAACCAGCTTTTAATAAATAATTGGTGGATTTGGGTGGGGGGAATATTAAGTAAAATCTGAGAATGTAAACTGCAGATGTTTTCTTCTTCTCAGAGCTGCAGTCTTATACATATGGGCAGCTCTCAGCAACTCTGGACCGCAGTTGACACAAGAGAGCATGCCTAACCCTAAACCAAACAAGTATATTTACAGGTCAATTCCTTAATTAAGATGTTTAGTTGCATTCTTGTAAGCATTTACTTATCCAAAAGTAATTTTGACTGACACATTACCAGTGTGTTCTGGGTTACAGCTTAGAGATGTTTACCTCAACACTCAAATACATAAAAACAGCTGGAGTGTAAAACATGGCCAAAAGATAATTCCTATTGGCTTAATTTTAGCCACCAGTATCCAACTAAGTAATGAAGAACATGTTCTGAGAGTTTAAACTTGGACATAAACAATACTACAAGGGCAGGATTTCAGTGCCTGATAAAGCTTTTTGCCCCGCCCCATGATTGCTTGATCGATTTCTGCTAGTGAAAACTGTAGAATTTTGCAGAGAGCAAGAGCGAGAGAGAACACACAGCCCTGACTATGTATATTGTAGTAAGGCTTATGGTTGCATCTACCAGCTACAGCCTAGACTTTCAGAGCTTGACTGTATAAACAATTTTATTTCTTTCCTTGCTGTCATAAACAGATGGTTATAAAAGGGTTATCCAGAGAATAAAGCACTTAGCAAGTCTGCATATAATAGAATCATAGAACTTCCGAGCTGGAAGGAGCCCCAAGGGTAATCCAGTGTAACCTGCTGCAAATCACAACTAAAGAATCCCTGACAGATGGCCTTTCAATCTCTGTTTAAAAACCTCCAATAAAGGAGAGTCTACCGCCTTCCAAGGCAGCCTGTTCCACTGTCAAATAGCTCTTAGCATCTCATACCACAAGTCTTCTGTTTAGTCATAATCTCCTTGTAATTTGAATCCATCAGTTTGGGTCAGCAGCAGAAAAAAGGTTTGCTGCATCTTCCATATGACAGCCCTTCAGATATTTGAGGATATCAAAGGTTGGTTTTGAAAAAGCATTGTTTCTCTTGAATAGTATATTGTCTGGTTTCCCCTCAGGTTGCTATTATCTGTAGAAAGGGAACATAAGTTTACCCGCACCCAACAAAATAACCCCTCAGTAAATGAAAACAGGAATAGTAGTTGATGGAAGAAATATTTGAGCTTACCTGTCTCTAGAAAAATTGTGAAGCGAGAGTTTTAAATGTGACAGATGCTAGAAACAAGCAAATAAAAATGAGAAGGGAAGGTAGTTCTGTAGGTTTCCTTCAAAATAAAGTTGTGGCTCCTTTCCCTTAGCAGAAAGAATAATCTGTGTCTTATTCTGTTAAGAAGAGCACAGTGGCAATTGTGTCATGCCAACCCAACCCACAACCTATCACACTGAGCACTTGGCAGTTGTATTGGCAACCCCTCCAGCATTGCTGAATCTTTCCCAAACAGTAAGCATAATAGATTGTAGCCAGGGTCATCATGACCTGGATTCTCGAGAGAGCTGTGTCTAACCAAATACATAGGCAGGTTTTTATGCAATACATTTTTTATTAGGTATAGTGAATAGGTGTTGCATCTGAAAGAACATAAACTTTTAAGTAATATAGAAGGTTCACTCTGCAAATTCATAAAAAATAACCAATGTGTACTTTATCCAGCTTCCGTAAGTGTAATGTGAATTAGGTACAAATATTAAGCTGCAAGCCTCTTCATTGTCAATAGATGGTGCTAAGGGTATAATTTTAACATTGCTACCAGTTCAGGCAAGATTTATGAATAGGCTCCAATTACAAAAAGAATTTCCCTTGTATGGGTGACATTACAAACCGTAACAGTCCAGCTGCTAGAAACCAAGGAGACTTTACAATTTGAAGCATGTTCGGCTTTTAAGAGAAAAAAAACTAATGTAAATCAAATGAGTACAGGAATCCAAGTGCCCTTTCTTTGAGTTTCTGTTGTTTAGCATAATTAAAAATAAGCTGTGGGTGTATTCTAATGGTAAAAATACAGCAGCTGTTCCCATTATGAAAGTATAGCTTTGTACAGATCTATTTTACAGGCACAAAAAGGCTTTACATAGCTCTATCCCAGACAGTGAAATGCCTGCTTCCTGGGCAGGGTAAAGAGGTGCATCTTCAGCATTTGCCAAGAACTATATAGTGAAGTTAACAGTTTCACCCATGTGGGGAGGGAGCTCCACAATTTAGGGACTGCCAGAAAGAATCCCCTCTCCCAGGCCACCACCATCCCAAGCTTCTTAGTTGTGGAACTGCCCTCTGCCAGTCTTAACACCCAATATGTTCTGCAGGGAAGGGAGACAATCTTTCAGATATTTGGGGCCAGAGTAGTTTAGGGCTTTAAACACTAATGTGAGCACCTTGAATTGGGACTGGAAGTGAAATGATAATCAGGGGTGCTGCTTTGAAACAGGTTTATATGTGAACGAAGTGGAACCCCAGCCAGTAATTGGGCTGTTGCATTTTAGACCAGCTGAAGTCTGAGTTATCTTCAAGGACAGTCCCACATAGAGCACATTGCAATAATCCAGTCTGGAAGTTGCCAGAACGTGGAGTACAGCAGCCAAGTCATTTCTGTCCAAAAGGGGTTGTGGCTGACATACAAGGTGTTAAAAAAAGGCACGTTTAGCCACTGGGGCCACCTAAGCCTTCCGTGACTGTGTTAAACCCTGGAGAACTCCCAAGCTGTGGATCTGCTTCATCAAGGGGTGTGCAGCCCTATTCAGGACAGGTTGCCTCCTGGAAGTGAGAACTTGGGACATATGACACCCCTGCTTTTCAGGATTCGACCTCAAATTAATGGCCCACATCCCTGCTTCCCATATCAACCACCTCTCCCAGCCTTGCTGATGTGGTTCAAAGGAAAGCAGAGCAATACATTTGGCACCAACTGGGCTGCAGGAGTTTCCAGAAGGTGTACAAGATGCCATCCAACTGTCTTAGGGACTCTGCTCTGGAGTTGTGTAGGAATTGCCCCTTAGCCTTTTCTTCTCTTGAAAATGTCCCACAAAGCAGCTGTATCTGCTGGCGCCTCTCTTGCATGCAGAAAGTCCCTAACTCACCAAGGGTTTGAAACTCATTGGCTACCCTCACCTGGTTTAGACTCCAAACCCACTGAAATTAATGGACAGGACTGTCAAATCCATCAATTTCAATGGGCCTATTCAGCATAAAACTTAGTTGGATAGAACATTCTGTAATGACATCAGCAGCCATTTAAACTTACTCTAGTACATGGTACTATGGGTTCTCAAGATTTTGTAAATACAAAGAAGCTAAGTAAGTAAGTAAGTAAATAAATAAATACATACATACATACATACATACATACTAATGCAAATTCATGCCAATCTTCACAGAACTCTAGCCCAATCGTTGCCATCAATTTGATTTGAATTAATTTTATAATGAATGGTGATTTTTAGAATGATTTTAGAATGGTGTATTATTTTATTGTTGTTAGCCGCCCTGAGCCCGGCTTCGGCTGGGCAGGGCGGGATATAAATAAAATTGATGATGATGATGATGATGTTGCTAAAATTTTCCATACTGTGTACTATGTACACAGATGCGTGCAGAAATATTAATATGAATAGGTTGTACGTGCAGTGAGCTGGCAGTCATCTCTTTTCCTTCCACTTTCTAAGCACATATGTCTAAAACATTTACTCTGCTATTGCCTATTACTTCCAAGCGATACCATTTTCTCTAACATATATTTGCAGGGCCATTAAAAACATATTTCATAAATCAACAGCAGTTGGTGCATCTGTGCGTTTGCTAGCACTCTTATAGACTCATGCAATCAGTGAGACAGCTGGATTCTAAATGGAACAGGGCTATGATAGGTTTTTTTTTAAAGTAGACTACTGTAGAGAAGAATACAGTTTTGTTGTTTCCAACATTTGCTTTAAAAATTGGCTGACTTTAAATAGGAAGCAGGGCTTTGCAATCTTGCAGCAGTGATGAGAGTCAAAAGACATGGACATATGCTATGTGCTACCAGGGAGCATTTATTTTCTTCCTATCTGGGGACTATTAACAGTTCCATTTTGCAGGGGTGTACCAAAAATATTACTAGTATTATTTGACAATCAACAGGGCAAATGAAATTGAACGATTATGGAAGAATTTTTATTTGAATACAGCAATGTTCCTTGCACCTTATTTTTCTAGCATTTATTAATGACACAGGGAAAATATTAGCATGTTCATATTCACCGGTTATTCAAAGATCAATCGAAATAGGGGAGAAGTCAGTCAGATACAGAGACAAAAACTAACAACGTAATCCTACAGTGGTAGAATAAAACCTGATCTTGGGACTTGCCTGGTTATGCCTCACTTTCCCCCGTTCTATCCTCAATTCTTGCTTCTACTGTAAAGTTGTTCATGGATTTCACATCTACACACTTTACCTTTAAAACCCACAATGGCACTGCCCCACCCTTCTTTCTGCCCGTGTTGCAAGATACATCCTAGCACGGAGTCTGTTGCACCAAAAACCTTTTACCATCCATCTTTCAAGCTTCTGAGATTTTCCACATACATTTTGTCCATACCCTCAACGAAAAGTCAGCTCACAGGGAGGGCCGGCCCAAGACATTTTGGTACCTGAGGCAAATTTAAGTAGTGCTTTCCTTTCCTGCAAGGGAAGAAGGGATGAGTGGAGAACTACAAGGGCAGATTAAGTTCTGCATTGGGATCTGCTGCCCCTGTGGATCCTGCCACCTGAGACGGTTGTCTTACCTTGCCATATGTGTGGGCCAGCTCTCCTCACAGGCATTCCTTATACTTACCTTTTTCATTTTCTTGCTTTCCTCCCTTCTCTATAAATCCTCCACCATCAAAATGAAACTCTAACCACCTTGGGTTAGTGATTTGTATTTTTGTTTATGTTCCATTACAAGGCACCATGTAATAAGAATGAATATTGACATTTCACTAAGCTTGGGGCTATTAAATCTGTCAGGTCCACAATTCAATATATCACAGCAGTAATTTATACTCCTTTCACTATCGTACACATCTTACTTATAAAAAATTCAAGGTTACAAAGTGTATTAACTATTTACCCTACAATCAAGGTAGACTTATCCCATTCTTAACACGTATGTAGAATAGCTACATTGTATATAATCACAAAATACTATTGAACCTCAACATTTCAGGTATCTGAGATTTGATTAGCTGGCCAAAATAGGGATTCATCCTTTAATATGTCTCTATAAAAACTTAAATCTTCTGTAAACTGGAAATTGAGCAGTTTATTATTTTGATCAGGTTATCAGATTATTCAAAACTTTGCTTTAGTAACTAAACATGGAAATCCTTCACCTAAGGAAGACTGTCAGAGATTAAATTAGGACAGGTTTGTCAGATAAACAAATAGCATCTGACGTCAACTTAGTAGCTATTCAAGGTTATTACTAAAGTCGCTCTTAGTTTCTATACTATATTGTACCTAGTTTTGTTTTCTCCTTTCAGAATCAGCCCATACAAAGCATGTTCATGTTTTAAAAATTTAAGCTAAATTTGCTCAATTCTCAAAGATCAAAAAGGACTTTCAAAACAAAAATGCAGTATCTACAGAGATTTTTAGCACTGTCATGAAAACTTTTATTTTAACATTTCTTTGTCAATAAAGTAACTGAAGCCAACACCCAACGTCCCATCTATGATGGGAGAGACATGCAAGATGCTGTTTTGAAGCTTTCCTTCAACCTTTTTAAGTCACAATGAGGCCTTCGTCATTTTGCATGATAGAAAACAACAGCTGACAGCCCATTTGGAACACATGCCAGCTGTCTCTCATTTGTTTTATTGTCCGAGCAGTAAGAGGTTTGTAGCAGCATTTCCAAAAGCAAGTTATAGTTTACTGGATTTGATCAGATCTCAGTCAGTACTCTCAGCTGTAAACATGCTTTTTGGACCAAAGTTATTATGCAGAATTCTGTCCTTTGTCAATATAAATAAGCTTTCATTTTACATAAATCCATGTAGACTTTTGCATGAATACAAAACTGGGCTCAATTTTAAAGTAAACGTACTCTCCTCTTCAATATTCAGTTCTAAAGCCTCAGACATCTGTTCAACACAATTTGCAAGCACCAAATGACATTACTAGCAGAGGATTACATGAACTGAAAAATAGTGCTTTACACAGATGAGCATTGCTCAGGTACAGATTATTATTATTTTTAACATTCATTTCAAAGCATTTGGGTTTTCTCAATTTTAGAAGGGAAACAGTGCAGTCTAGGTAACAAAATGGAGCAGTTTTTATACCAGCCAGGTTTTTACGAGGCATAATATTTAAGAGATGTGGGATAATGAAGACACTTGCCAATCAAATGTTTTAATCTGCAAAAAAGAATTTTCGCTTTCCTTTTTTGCATAGAAATAGTTAACATCTAGCAACTCACCATGCCAGTCAGAATTCTACAATAGAATTCAGTACACTAAAAGAGATGCATTTCACTTCCAATAAGTCAGAAACAGCTGAAAGCTTGAAATAGTAACATTCTACAGAGCCACTGACAAATTACATTGTTTTATAAACCTATTTACTGTTGTCTATTTTCCCCCCAGACTTAAGTAAAAAAAAGTTTACATCAGTTTAAACTTATTTCTATTCTCTGCTACCTTCTTTTAAGAAACTGCTAACCATTTTCAATTTCTATCCTTTGATGAAAGCATTCCTCCTGGTGGTATGTACACTGCAACAGCAATTGGCTCCCTAACAGAGTTCCTTTATGCATACCAGTAGAATCATGTCCAGTTTTGCCATTTGTGGAGAACTGATGACAAGATACAAAAGCATGTGTTTGCCATAAATAGCTCTGGCCAACGGAGGACTGCTCGCACAGAGCAGATCAAATTCTCTATAAGGAGAGCAGTGTTTGGCTCTTAGCCAAATCATGTTCCTGATGCAAGACTTAGTAGCTGCAAAAGCTTTCCAGTCCTATTAGCACAAAAATTAACTGGCAAGAGTTGCCCTGTGACTGAACAAAAGATGGTACTTGCAATACTTAACATGTAAAACTGTGAAGGGTATTCTGTAATAGTGCATTACATGCCTCATTGTTTCCCTTTTAAGTTTCAGATATAAGCTAGTTGTAGACTGATGCCCCAGTTGTTCCCAAAATGATGGCAATTTATTACAGTAAAGATTGCAGAGGAAAGTCCCTTATTCAAATCATTCCTACAGTGGGATCATGAATAAATATAAAGAGATTTATTACTGAAGTTGAGAGCAACTGCTCAGTATCTAGGAGAGGTACCGCTGAAACAAAACTCTGCAAAATGTTAAAATACATTTCATTCTGTAGTTCCCAATGAAAACAAGGCAACATTCTGTAATAAGCCACAAGTTTTATTGCAACGTGGCTAATATATTTGATCTCAAAAACAATGTTCCATTTAAGGCTCTTTTTATACAGAAATTGCCATTATGATTGATGTTTTACAAAACATCATTAGTGTTGCAAGACTTGCATGGTAAACAGATAGTTCCTACTCCTGTTCAGTAGTGTACATTCAACAGAAAAACAAAAAGGCATCGTTAACAGCTACTTCAGTTATAAAGATATGCATGTAACAGGAATGAAAACTGGGGTACTACAACAGTTTCGATGACAATTACAGAAACTTAATTGGCATTCCTTGGGAAAGGGGAAATAAAACATATTACAAAAAGTGCTTTAATTTAAATGCATAGTGTTGAGTGCTGCCATGTCACAAAAAAGGCTTGTCAAGGCAGGTGAGGTGTATGAATGCACAAGAGCCTCATGGAACTGCGATCAAGTGCAACTGTAAAGTAATACTGAATAGAGTCTACCATTTGACCGTTGGACAATACTTTAAAGGCAATCAATTAGCTTAAACCTTTTGTTGCTTGGCTAGACTATCCACATCAACTATCACATTCACTGTACATATTTGCAAGGAATGCCCACATCAGTTTTGGCTAAGAATATGATGTGAGGCATTCCTTGGATTCTACATAAACTATCAGGTTTAAAAACAGTCTAATGGTGACCACTTATAGACTGTATAATGACGTCTCCTTCAGGTATTTGGGATCTGGGAAGGTGGGGCAAAAGGAACTAATGCTATTCCAATTGAATGAGCTGCAAAAATGGAAGCTCCAGATGGCACTTGTCTGTCCTTTTATAAGGGTTTTCCTTCAAGTGAAACTACCACATTGCCTCCTAGTTTCTCTCCCAGTGTTGATCGATCTTTAATATCATCCAACCCATTTACTTGCCACTCATGTTTAATACCTGAAAAAGATAAATAAACAGAGATATATTTGTTCAGTATTTTCATAGCAACAAGTGTCTTACTGCTCAAGTATCAAATACCTGCCTACATCAATAGCAGCTTAAACACGGTAGTTATCCAAAAGGAATTGTTACTCACTCTGAGGAAGTAGCTAAGTATAAAGTTGCCATGTGGAATATTTTCTGCTCATACCTGTGAATTTCTTTTTAATGGCATCTTTTGAGCTTGCGTAGATCATCTTGCTTTTTAAAGGCGCACTCTCTGGAGCCCTACAGACGGGAAGTAAAGACTTGTTATTTAACCCATTGAATTTTGGAAACAAAATTCTATTTAAGTAATAATCCTTTGATTTACACACCAGAATAGAAATACCAGGTCTTCTTTTTTAGATTCCTTTGTTTCATATGTTGCATCATACAAAGCATATCGACAATCATTCAGAGGTAACAGCTTCACAAAAGATGTATAAGGGTCCTCCACTGTATCACCTATGTCACCAACTAGTATCTGCTTTGCTTCTTCTACAATTATTTGTCTTTTGTCATCACTTAAACAGAAGAGAACTGCTTTCTTTCGTTTTTTAATCTCTTCTGGCGTTGAAGATTTTCGTACTTTCATGTCATTGAAAACCCTGATAACTTCATCATTCACTGTTACTCCAGAAGCCTACAAAACAAAGCAAAACAGCATCCACTATAATAAACATCATCTATTAGAAACATACAATTTGGTCCAAAGCCAGCCACCATTACCTTAATACAACACAACAACAAAACACAATTATCTAGTTTTAGGTTAAGATAGCAATTTCGACTTATTTAAGAGCACGTTTAGCCAAGAGTAACTCTCACTGAATTCATTGGGGCTTACTAATGAGTAAACATGCTTAAGCAAACACTACATGGGATTTTGCACAGAAATAATCAAATGCATTTGCAGTAGTTCATATCAAGCTCTGTCATTATTCTAGTTTTGTTCAGTGACGTAAGCCTCTAAGAGAAGAAATGCCTTTTGTATCGTGTCAGGTTTAATATTATGTATTTAAAATTCCTAGATTTTATTTAATACCCTATAAATATTCTAGTGAAGTTACTACATGATGAAAGAATCAAGGACAGAATGTACAATTCCTCCCAAGAGTATTGAGGCTTATAGAAGCCGAGCCTACAAAAATGTGACTCTCTCATTCTGACTGGACAGAGGTGTTCTGTAAGGGTACACTGGAAACCCATAAGCTTTTTTGCTATTTTTTCTAGTTTCTGCTTTTCATCCTATAGTGTTGCTGTAGGTTAATAGGCCTGCAGTTAATGAGTGCTAATTCTGTTTTAAAGGCCTAGGCAACTGTTCCCGCCTATATTTGAGGGCATTTAAATGTTATCATGGGGTAAACCCAGAGAATAGCCGCTCCCATGACACTGCTGTAACATGGGAAAGGAACCAAAAGGTTTTTCTTTTAAACACTTAAAAATAACTAACTATACTTGTTTTCAGATAAACAACCCCCTTAAAAGAGCAAAGATTTTAAAGCTTTTTACAGCACATTAGTTTAGGAGAAACTGCAAATATATAGCAGAACAGTGACAGATGAAGGTAGAAAATATTTAATCGTTTCTGACTTGTTATTTAAAACACAAAGTAGGAATCTTCATCTTTAAAAAAATGTTTCTTACAACTAGTTCTCAAGCACTATTTCTTGTCCAAAACACTCCATTTAGTTTAGTTGTGTATCTCAAAAATTTAGAGAGAAAAGAAAAAATTAAAACTGATAATGGACCAGCATGTTTTATACCATATTGTTCACTTCTATGGAAAGATGAGACAATACAGCTCCTTTACCATTTTTTTCTTTTCTCCCCCCCCCCCCCCGCCAGCCCCAGTCAGTTTTTGAGCCATCTAGTGCCAATGTAATGACTATTGCCCAAATACAGCCAGAACATTCCTGCCCTTCTGCTGGATTCTCAGCAATGTAGTTCTAGGGCAGAGCTCCTAATGGTACACTGCAACAAGAACACAAGGAGAGATAGATGCCCCCATGTGTTACACAAACAAACACTGAATTTCTGCCATAAACCAGACACCATCCAAACACAATGAATGGTAAATGCCACTCACCTTCCAGCTTTCCCAGTTAAGAGCACCCTGCCCACAAATTATGATTAAAGCACTCCAACAAAGGAAGCAGCCATCTCTCGGCTTGGTGCTTCCTTCCCCACCCCCCTTGACACATTCAGACACAATGGAGAGGGGCAAACCCAACTATGCGTCATTCCACCCACCCCCACTGGCATCACAATCCCAACTAAGAGAAGCAGAAAGCCTATATTCTTACAACGCACTACAAGAAAGGGGAAATTCCACTCCAAGGCACTTGAGCCCAAAATGAAAAGGAGACCATCCTCGCTGTGTCATATGTACACTATTGGAAACGATCAGCCCCCACAAAGAGGCAGAGAATGAAGGAGGCGGCAAAACCTGCTCTTTCACCCCCGTTTCAGAGCCAAGCAAAAGGAACCAAACCTTTCTCCGTGGTCTGGGCTCCCGCATACATTTACCCTTCCATAAATAGAGATACAAATGATTTGCTACCACTAGCTTCTCCCAAATGACAAGCGGGGCATAACACGTATCATCCCCCCACGATGAACTAGACGGGGCTTACCATAACACAGAAAAAAAGAGCCCTTTCCAGGGAAAGGGAGAGCCAAGCCCCATTACACGCGCCCACGACACACTTGTCCCTATGGCTCCACGGAAGGGAACGAAAGGATGTGTGAAGCGAAGTTGTCCCGTTACTTGGTCCTCACTCTTCAAAGCAACAACCCGAGAAGAGGGCCATGTATATACCCTGCCATCTTACAAAGAGCCGCTGCCCCCCGCTACACCTAGGAAGGAACCAGACGCGCAGCCGCCCTTTATTTTGCTTCCTCGCCCATGGAGCTGTGCGTGGGCTTGCAGACTTGTGAAAAGAAAGCGAAGCGAGAAAAAGCAGCCGCCCAAGCGTGCGAGACTCGTATGCGTGGGAAACCCCTCCGTCACTCACAAGGCGAAGAACTTGCGGGCGCTTCTCCCCGGGAAGCGGGCCGCCCGCCGACCACGAGTTGGGGCGGCGGTGGAGCGGGGGGGGGGGGGGGAAAGAGGGTCGGTCCCCCTTCCCCGGGCTAAAATTAGACTAAAATGGCCGCCAGAGGCCGCGGGCCCCGCTGAGCCCCTCTCACCCTCGCGGGGGGCCTAGTCCCACACCCTGCCTGGCACAAGCCGGCCGGGCCACGCTGAGGCGAGTCAGGCTGCCCCGCCCTTACCATGGTGCCGGGTCCCTGTGGCGGCGGCGGTGATGGCGGAGGCCGCTCCTACTGCTTGCTGCCTATGGAGCGGAGGGGTCTGGTTGACGCTGCTCGCAGCACAGCTCGGAAAGCGCAGGCTGGGCTGAGGCGAGGAGACAGGCGGGGGGCTGGAGGGGAAAGCGGGGGGAGGAAAGGCCGGTCACATGGGCGCCGCCTTCTGTCACCACGTGCTGCAGGCCCGGCCCAGCCCTGCAGAGCACAAAACGGGGAGGGGACGGAGGGCCGCCCACCTCCCTCCTCCTCGGGAACGACGCCCCCACTCCTCTTTCGACGAGGAAACTTCCCTAACGGGAAGGAAGGACGGAGGGGGATTTCCTGAGGAGAATTAGGCTCCCCCTCCCCGCGCCATCCTCCCGGCTTTGTTCTGGCCACAGGGCGACTGCTAGGGTTGCGCCCCGCCCCACTGGGCCGCCCTATAACTCCCTCGCCCGCTTCCATGCTGACCCCAAGGCGAGCGCAGCCGCCACCTGCCGCAGTCTCGCTCACATCCCCTCCGCAGCCCACGGAGAGGAGGCGAGCAAAGGGCGGCCGCGCGGGGACGGCGCTTTCCAGCCGCCTCAGCTGCTCGCTCGCCTCCCTCTCTCGGTGCTGCTTCGTTTCGGCTGGTTCTCCCTCCTCCTCCGCTGCGCGGCCAAGCCAAGCCGCGGAGGTGGCCGCGAAGCTGCTGCTGCAGCCGCCGGCGCTCCCCGGGAGGGAGCGGCCCACCGGGGCACCGCCTGGAAGCAGCGGGCGCTCTCGCAGCTGTCTCCAGCCTGGCCTTCTCGCTCAAGGGGCCGCTGAGGGAGCCGTGAGGAAGGAGGACCAGCTGCCTCCCTCTCCGCGCTCTCGACGGAGCGAGGGGGCCGGGGAGCAAGTGGCGGCGGCGGCTCTTCGCAAACAGGCAATTGAGTATTCCTTCGACTTCATTGCCTTGATATCCCACCGTTTTCTGCTGGGAGCTCAAGGTGACGTACCTGGTTATTTCCCCCTCCTGAATTAATCCCCACTGCAACCCTGTGAGGTTGGTTGGGCTGAGAGGCAGTGGCTCGCTCAAGGTCACCCAGTAAGTTTCATGGCCGAGTGAGGATTTGAACCCTACTCCCATGGGCGTAGCCCGGATTTATGTTGGGGGGGCAGGCTTTATGTTGCGGGGGCAGAATCTTAGGTAAGTATTTTTATTGATTTAGGGGGGCAGTTGCCCCCCTTGGCTACACGTATGCCTGCTTCCCATCGTAGTTCGATACTCTAACCACTGTACTGCACCGGCTCTTCTGAGTGCTTCTGTGGACAGCCAGCACTTGGGTTTGGGCCACCTTGTGACTTAAAGAGAAGGGGCAACAGAGTTGCTGAAGGAGTGAAGGCACCTGCGTCAGATGGAGCACCAAATAACAGAGGCATGCCTTTCATTTTTAGCTTAGATCGCTCTCTTGACCAAAGGGACTAATAGAAAAAAACATCAACTTGGCTAAGGCAAAGTACCAGAATGAAGGTAGGCACACAACAAGATGTAGCATATATCAAAACAGAAAAGAAAGCAGATTTAAATTCATGTCAAAGCAGTCTGAAATACAATCTAATAAATCTGTAAGAGTTTATTCAGTAATTAATTTAAGCAAGTGCATGCTGGCCACCAACCACAGTTTTAGTGTGATTTAGGTTTTAAGGGGCGCGGATGGCGCTGTGGGTTAAACCACAGAGCCTAGGGCTTGCCAATCAGAAGGTCGGCGGTTTGAATCCCTGCGACGGGGTGAGTTCCCGTTGCTCAGTCCCTACTCCTGCCAACCTAGCAGTTTGAAAGCACGTCAAAGTGCAAGTAGATAAATAGGTACCGCTCCAGCGGGAAGGTAAACGGTGTTTCCGTGCGCTGCTCTGGTTTGCCAGAAGCGGTTTAGTCATGCTGGCCACATGACCTGGAAGCTGTACGCCGGCTCCCTCAGCCAGTAAAGCGAGATGAGCGCCGCAACCCCAGAGTCGTCTACGACTGAACCTAATGGTCAAGGGTCCCTTTACCCTTTTAGATTTCTTTTAAATGGTAGCATTCACTGAGGAGGTCCAATCAAGCAGCTTAGTAGATTTGGTGATGTCTAGCTGATGTTGAGTCCTGCGAAATTGCAAGATGTTCACCACAATGTATTTTGAAAGGATTGCAACCCCCACCATTCAGCACCAGTGGCTAATGGGGGCTGAAGAAGGTTGGAGTAGAGCATGCAAGCTTCATTCACGTCTATGGAAAAATCTTCCCGAAAATCTGGCTTGGCAAAATTGCACTCATTAAAATGAAAGTGGTAACCAAAATTGGCATACCTTTTTGAAGTACTACCAGTTTATATACAACAAGATAAATTTACAAAGTGGTAGATAATGATAAAAGGTAGAGAGAAAAAACAAAGGGGGGGATGGATGGACATAGCAGTAGGAGACCCCATAATACTTAACTTCTGGTATTTAGTGCCTTCCAAGTTAGGCAATTGTTGGCATTAATACATGAAAATAAAGCTAATTTGTGGGTCAATATGGAATTAGAAGACAGGGAGATGTTACAAGGGCCTTACATTTGGGGGAAAGAAAAGTAGTTTTTTATATTTTACTCAAGAATCAAGAGTCAAAGGATACACATGTACTGCACACAGCAATATGTACCATAGGTTTACTGTTTTTTTGTTCTGTGGTGTTTGTTCATGGGCAAAAAATTATCAAGAAATAAAATTATAAAAAGTAATTGGGTGGCTCTATTTTACAATGGCTTTAAATGCAATGCCCATGGGTACTTTACAGACAGGGGTGAGATTCTCTTATGGTCCATTTAAATTTACGCAGCACACCTCACATTAATAGGTAAGGTAAATGAAACAAACATTCTTACAAGCACATTGTTGCTCATGCCCAAGACTTCAGCCACAGTTTTCAGGTGTACTTATCCTGCTCGGCTCTCCATCTGTCTGCAGGGTAGATGCCTTCTAGTGATAGATAACCAGTGGCCCTCCAGATGTTGTTGGACTCAGAATCTTAAGAGTTGGAAGGGACCCCAAGGGTCATCTACTCCAATCCCCTGCAATGCAGGAATCTCAGCTAAAGCATCCACGACACACGGCCATCCAACTTCGGCTTAAAAACTCCCTCTTGTGGAAGTCTGTTCCACTGCCAAACAGCTCCTACTGTCAAAAGTTTTCCCGAACGTTTAGTTGGAATCTCTTGCACATTGAAGCCGTTGCCTCAAGTCTTACCCTCAAGAACAGGAGAAAACAAGCATGCCCCCCTTCCATGTGACAGCCATTAAGATATTTAAAGATGGCTACTATATCTCTTCTCAGTCTCCTCTTTTCCAGGCTAAACATACCCAGCTCCTTCAAGCGTTTTTCATAAGGCTTACTTTCCAGACCCTTGATCATCTTCGTTGCCGCCCTCTGCACAAGTTCCAGCTTGTCAATATCCTTAAATTGTGGTGCCCAGAATTGGACACAGTATTCCAAAAGTGGTCTAAGGCAGAATAGAGTGGTACTATTACTTCCCTTGATCTGGACACTATACTTCTATGATCGCAGCCTAGAATAGCATTAGGTTTTTTTGCTGCTGCATCACACTGTTGACTCATGTTAAGCTTGTGGCCCACCAAGAACCCTAGATCCTTTTCACATGTACTGCTTTTTTCATTTCTTTTTTTTAAAAAAAGGTTTAGGGGTACTCTCATTTTGACTCAAGAAAATCACCATTTTATAGTTCAAATTGGGAAAAATACAGTAAATGGGCAAAAGTACAGATTCACAAAATGTTTAGGGGTATGCGTACCCCTGCATCCCCCCAGAAAAAAGCGCTGAAGCTAGGTGTCCCCCATCCTATATTTGTGTACCTGGTTCTTCCTGCCTAAGTGCCTTACATTTGTCTCTACTGAAATTCATTTTGATAGATTGCACACAGTTCTCCAATCTGTTAAGGTCATTTTAAATCCTGATTCTGTCTTCCGTGGCATTAGCTACTCCTATTTTTGGGTCATCTGCAAATTTGATGAGCATCCCCACAATTCCTTCATCCAAGTCATTTATAAAGGCATAACCCTGTGGCACCCAACTTGTCACTTTTTCCCAGGATGACACGGAACCATTAATGAGTACTCAAGTTTGGTAAGTTAACCAGCTACAAATCCACCTAACAGTTATCTCATTCAACCCACATTTTACAGGCTTCCTCAAGAGAATATCATGGGGGACTTTGTCAAAAGCCTTACTGAAATCAAGATACACTGTGTCTACCACATTTCCCTGATCCACCAAGTTTGTAATTCCATCAAAAAAAGAAATCAGATTGGTCTGGCATGACATTTTTGAGAAACCCATGCTGAATCTTTGTTGAATTATCTTCAGGACCTTCCCTGGTATCGATGTCAAGCTCCAACTCCAATTAGTTTCAAGGCATCATGGCCAAGGGTCTGGGATGATGGAAATTGTAGTCCAGCAACTTCTAGAAAACCACAGACTTGTTTTGTTATGTTTGTAATTATGTAATTTTAACATGTTGTAAGCTGCTTTGTTTTAACTTTGGAAAGGCAGCATACAAATAAAATGATTGATTGACTGAATTGAGTAACTCACATTTGGGCTACTGTATTCTGATAACAAAGTATGAGAATTGACTGTTACTAGAAACCTTATGTTTCTGGTCTTCTGTACAGAGGCAAATTTCCAAGTCACCCAAGATTAATATGGAGGCAAAAGTTTTTTTCTTTTACTTTATTGACAAAAAGTTTTAGAAAAAATTAAATAAGTAGTTTTCAAGACATCTGCAGGAGTAGTATGGACACGGGTATTGGAATAGTTCATCATGACAGATCTGCAAACATTAAAGGATCACACATCAATTAAGAAATGCTGCTGATAGAATCAACAAGTGGCAAGTCCTGTTATCTATATTCTTGCTTCACCCAAGAACTGGGCAGCCACTAGTATACAGATAAGCAAGTAGTACTTTGAAAAATGTTTCACTTTATTTTTTACACTCAGAAGTTGTACAAATAAACTTTTGCTGTAAGAACTGCCAGATAGAGGACAATTAACTGCTCATGAGAGGTTTAAACAACTAAACACAGAGTAAACAGGAAATTAATGAATTCTTTATCCTCCAAGTAATTTTTTTTATAAATACAAAAACAAATCCACAAATTATTTGAATGCTAAATAAATATCTACTTAATAAAGTCAGACTGAATTTCTCCAACCAGCACCAGCACACTAATTTAAATGATAAAAAGGTGTACTCATTCACTTGTAGTGTCAAATCTTTGTGCTCAAGTGACTCCAGATGTCCACTGCGTTGCAGATGACTGTTTTAGCCTAGGTAGAACCCTCACAAGACAATGCCACAGCTCCTACAAGATCTAAACAATATAACAATATTATCTGGTGCTGAAGAAAAATATTTCTGGAAGGTATTTTGACACAAAATGGTCATTAAAAGTACAAAAGCTACTGTAAACCAGTACTGTATTCAAAACACATCGATCAAAGTTATTAGTCACTGAACAAAACTGTAGCAAAGGTAATCTTTCCTACATTCTCCTGAGTGCTTAATAATTGAGAACATAGTGCATGTCACACTTCCAAGGTGTGACAGATGTTATTGCTTTCTATGGCTGCATGATTTAAATATTTCATTTCCATGAAAATATAAGAGGATTCCTCTAATAGAAGTCCTTTAAAAGGAAGACGTTAGATTCGGGATTTTTTGGCTGCTGGAGCAGCACGGTCCATGTAACCAGAAGTAAGAGGAAGTCCAAGCTTGTGAGCCTGGACACGGAAAAAATCCTGAAGTCTTGTTCCAGCCTTTGCTTCACTTGTATTGCGTGGGTTATACTCAAAGCAGTTTGAAAACATCAGTTCAATGTCTTCAATGAATTCTGCTGTAAGGAAGAAAAAACAAATACACATTTAGTCCATAATGTTATAAAAATTATAGATAATCCCAAAATCAATGTTTCCTAGGCAAATACACCACCACCCTTACGGTGCATTACTTTGGCTCACAAAAGAGTATTCTCACATTTCAGCTAGAGGTAAATAATGTTCAAGTGTGTATTGTTCAATATGCTGAACGCCCACTGCTGGGAGCATAACTCCTAATGCATTACTCCACTGTTTCAGAATAACATAAAGCTAAAGTCATTCAGATGCCTTGTAAATTAAACTGTGTTTAAAGCAACAGAAATAGAATTATTTTAGAAAACTTTACTTACAAGCTAGTTTGTATTCACATTTGTTGACTTTTTCACGGATTATGTTTAAGGCAATAGGTTTTTTGATAATATCATAGTAGTCTGGTACCTGCATTTAGGTAAAGAAGTACATTTTTAAAAAATGCAAAAAAAATAAAATCAAAATATTTTTCATGATTTTTAGGCAATAAATCAAGAGACCTCATTCAGAAGTTAAATCTTTTTAATCTGCCCACCCAAACAGGCAGTCCTGCCTTTTTCTGAATATCAGGAATGTGTGAGTTTGACCAAACTGCGGGAGGCAGTGGAAGACAGGAGTACATGGGGTCACCAAGAGTCGGACACGACTAAACAACAACCATGCAGCAGTTACAAGGTATGTATTTTACGTATTTCCAATCCATCGTCTCTTAAGAACAGGTCAATAGATCAGCCTGTTTTCAAACTGTGCAGTACAGAATCATGTGCTGAATTTGTATGCACATTTCATTGTTCAATGTTCAAAAAGTGGAACAGCTGGTTCTCACCTGAAGGGTGTTTCTAGGTGATTAACAGGCAACATGGCTGGGTAACATCGCCATCTTGTGGCCATTACATTGTTTTACAATACAAGTCAATTTAAACTCTCTTGAGGTTTTTTTCCTAATAATGTTTCCCTTTCTGGATCTATCAAGTCTGTTCCTGCAGTTTGTCATTCACTGGACCAAGTTAAAATGCAAAACATCAGTTTGCATTTCCTGTCTTCAGTTGCAAGGTGGTGACATTACCCATCCATGGTGTGTGTTCAGCTACCTCCCGATAATTGCTGAGCTATGAACAAAACAGAAAATGCTGAACCTGGAGTTAACAAGCTCCCTCTTCACACAGCCAACAACAGAAGCCTTTCTGAATTTCAGGACCCAACACTGACTTTGCTGAACTGTCTCTTACACTTCCGTTGTCATAGCATTCAAATAAGGATTGGAGAAAAGTCAATCTCTCTGGCATTAGCACTACATTAGCCCATAAAGGTAAAGGGACCCCTGACCATTAGGTCCAGTCATGGACGACTCTGGGGTTGCGATGCTCATCTTGCTTTATTGGCTGAGGGAGCCGGCGTACAGCTTCCAATCATGTGGCCAGCATGACTAAGCCGCTTCTGGCGAACCAGAGCAGCGCATGGAAATGCAGTTTACCTTCCCACCAGAGTGGTACTTATTTATCTACTTATACTTTGATGTGCTTTCGAACTGCTATGTTGGCAGGAGCAGGGACTAAGCAACGGGAGCTCACCCCGTCACGGGGAGTCGAATCGCCGACCTTCTGATCAGCAAGTCCTAGGCTCAGTGGTTTAACCCACAGCACCACCCATGTCCCTTACATTAGCCCATATACTCCACCAATTTTACATCTTCAAACTAAATAGGTGAGGCATACCCAAGTTATTACAGTAACATATGAAACTTTTAGTTCTAGATACGACTCAAATGTAGAGATTGAATTTCAGAAGTATTTTTCTGTTCTTCCACTTTTTGACTATTCCTGGTTTGTCAGTAAATGTCACTTTTTACTACACTGGACCCCATCTATTTACCTGGATTTTGGACACTAGTTTCATAAAAGGCCAGCTGTCATCGTGACGCACCAATTCCACAACAAGCTGTTCAAAAGCAGACAGTTCATGAACTCCACCCTGACGTCCTGAACTTCTCCTATTCAAAGGCATTGGAGACGGCTCTGGGAAAAAACAAATTATTTAAGAAATACATTATGCTGAGGGAATAGGAACATGTTAAGAAAAGTTAAAGTGGTACAGAAACAATATGATCTGAGTTCATCCTTACTCAAAGTGCTACAGTCGAGGATAACGAAAGCTAGAATGGGTTTCCCTGCCCGCCAACCCCCAGTGTCCTCTGAAGGAAACAGCCCCCTCTGAAGGAAACAATCATTCCGATACACCTGTTTACAGAACTACACAATTTGTGTAAGCTGGTACTAAGTATTGAGTAATGACTCGACCTGAAAGGAGCTGGCTTCCTTTTCAGAATGAAGAAAAATGATTAGTAAACAAACCGGTGTATAGTATGATGGCATCTTTATGCACTTCAAACTTGCACAGTTTCAATCATATGCAATTGAAGACCAGCTGGTTGAAATTCTGCAAGGTAAATGCAAGCAAGGCAGAGAGCTTAAAAGCTCTTTTTGCACTGAGTTTTCCTCGGGTATGGAGGCTGATCTGAAAGATGTTTCTTCTTTTTGTTAGAAGATCAGCTATTTCACATTCAAACAAGGGTGCATTACACTCCTCCAAACTTTTGCCCATCCCTGATATAACTCGGGACAAAAATGACATCAAGTTCAGTCAGAGAGGAGCATCTTTAATCTCTCTTGCTGGCCTGCCCCAAGTTGCAAACTCTCTAAGCCCATCCCAAGATGAAACAATTCAACCGATTACTCCAAGCCTTCTGCCCTATAACCTTTACTTGACCAGACTAGAAAAGCTTTCTAGTATATTGCCATGCGCCATTTAAATGTTCTGAATATTCTCTATTCTCCAGCCAGGTGGCCTTGGTCTCCCTACCTAGAAAAGCCTTAAGAATGAGATTGGAGGGAGACAACCAATGAGAAAACGGAAAAGAATTGATTCTCTTGACAAAGAAAAAATGCAAGACTCTGATCCATAGTGCTATGCCATGTATTTCTGGCAGTAAGAGTATGAAAAGCCACAGGATACAATAACAAACCTCCCTAGTTCTACATCCGTTTTGCCAGGCTTTAAGGCCAATTCACATTACTTTTACATATACCAGAGATTTCCAAACTGTGTGTTGCGACACGTTAGCGTATCGACTGCATTGTGTAGGTATGTTGCACGAATGCTCCCTGTGCTCCTCCCAGAGCTGGAAAGGGGTTAGTTTAACCTCCAGTTTGCTAGTAAAACTGAATTACTATGTCGCGAAATGATGCATGTCTAAAAAGTAGGGTTGCCATACGTCCTGGAATTCCCAGACAGCTCTTCTTCTGGAGGCCTTACATGCCCATCTGGGAGGAATTTTGCATTTTAAACCAAATGCCCTGGATTTTGGAACACTGGTTAATGTGCTGGCTGTGGCGGGCGTGGGTGGCTCAGGCTTGGTGGCGGCAGAAGGGCTATCAGGCGATTGCCCTAAAAAAGCTCAACAACCTTTTGTGTCCAGATTTTTACCTCTTGAAATATGGAAAAACCCCACTGATATGTCACCAACATGAAAAGTTTGGAGAGCTCTGATATATACTATGATGAAAACTTCTTTCTGCCTTACATCTGAAGGCAATGTCAAAAGAAGCCATCAACCTGTTCCACATGGCAGTCCCAAATGCGCTGAATTCATTCTACAGCCAATAGTATTTTAAGGATTCAACATACCTGTAGATTGTCGTTTCCTACCCCTCTTTTTGGGCTCTGTGTCTTGAGGAGAATCTTTTACAATAGGAATGGGAGAACCTTTCTTTTCCTTTGAATCTGTAGCATCAACAATTCTGAAGCCGAGAGAACTGGAAGGACTACTCTCTGGAGTATTATCTGCTGTCTTCCTTCCTCGGCGTCGCCTCTGGGGACTGGTCAACTCTATAAATGTGTCTGCTTGTAGCAAATCTCGATTCTGACGAGTTGTACGACTGCTAAGTCTTGATGATTTTGCTACTGATGAAGGAGCAGACCTTGTCTTTCTTATGCCCTTCCCAGTAGCTTTACTTGCAAATCCGGTTTGCTTAGGTGTATTCTGCTGACTCCGGGAACTGTATCTTCCAGTACTCTGACGCTGGCTGTATTGACCTGAGATGCTGGTTGCAAGTTTTGCAGCTCTTGTTCTTAAAGCAAGTTTTACTTGAGGTTTTCTTGATTTGGATAAGCTGTAAGAAGTTACAAGTATCAATTTCTGTGATACAACTAGTATCTTTGCTCCTCTCTATTCTTCAAAGTTGTGAATTTAGCACTCAATTAACCGTTTTAGACGGATAAATTTGCACTGTCTCAATAACTGTCAGGTTACCAATTATAGAATGACAAATTCTTCTTTGCAAATTTAAAACTAAGAAACTACCCATAGTTATCCTATCTTAATTGCAAGTACACACTTTAAACAAAACACTATACCCCTGGGTGATTTCATATCAAGTGATCCAGCTTTCTTACCTCATGTTGTCCAGTTTTCTTAATATTTTGTACACTTGTTGAATGATCAAAACCTTTAAAGCTCAGCCCTGAGTTGAGATACATCAAAGCCAAAAACACCAATCTCTTCAGAACTTCATGGGCTTTAATATACAGTATGTCACATGATGGACTTACTTAAAATATATGTACAAAATATTTTTTAAAAATGTGATCCCATTGAGATCCCAAGATGAAATTTTGCAGGTAGCTCTTAGAAATATTAAATAATCAATACACTTTTTGGAAAAATTTAATCATATTTTTAAAATCACTTTTAACAAATTAAAATTTTGTACCTTAAATTTAAAATTTTAAGTAAGTCCATCATGTGACATATCATATTAACGTCTGTGAGAATTCTGCATGGATAGAGCCAACTTGGTGGCTGATTTACCTTTCATCATCCTCTTCTTGAGAATCAGAGTTGTCCTCATCCTCTTCATCTTCATAACCTTCTTCCTCACTATGTCCAGTATCTTCATAACTGGTTTCATCTTCCTCCTCTTTAATCTGTTCTTCAGCCTCTTCATCACTTTCCACAGAAGGTCTCTGTCGGGATGAGAGGCGTCTGGAACGCTGCTTTGGTCGACATTCTGGGCAAAACCAGTCTCCATCGGGAACAACCTAACAAAGAGGCAGCATGCCTTTGTAAAATGCAACTACTACTTATGGTTACAATTTTAAAACAAAACAAAACAAAAGTTGAATTACCTTGAGCTTTGGTCTTATACAGTAAATGTGATAGCCTCGATCACAGACATCACACAGCACCATGCATTCAGCATCTCCTTTCTTTCTGCACATTTTGCAGCGAGCATTTAAGATAGATTTGGACCAGATTACACTTCGCTCTAGTGTTGAGAGGTGGAGGAAGATTTGAGAGAGGCTGGCAGAAGACAGAAGTGATTCTCTCCAACGGTCCAAGACTGTTTTATGTGAACGGCCACCATCACTGGCATCTTTATAAGAAAGAGTGATAAATAACAATTACACTGCAAACTTCCCAATAATTGTATTCATTATACAAAAACAACTTATTCATAGAATTAGAGGCCAGGTCCTCTTATGAATCAGAAACTGGCTAAATAACCTGTAGACAGGATGCAAATCAGGTTTCTGCTGCCTCTTTAATGAAGTAGGAATAGATTTGACAGTTCTCCCAATGGAGGGAAGAAAGGAATGGGATCTTCCAATAACATGAGTTGGGTGGTGCTATTTAACTTGTTCAAAATTGATAAGGCGTTAGGGGTGGGTTAAAAGGCAGACAAATTTGCAAACACTACCAAATTGTAGCCCACCTGGGGCTCCAAAGGGATCTCATTCCAAACATGGGCAACAAAATGGAAAACGAGATTCAGCAAGAAAAAAGTGAGGCATACTGGGCCCCAAAAATCCTAAATTCACATATACACTGATTTGGGATATGAACTGGCAGTGGAATTTCTAAGAAAGCCATCTTGGGGCCATGATGGATAAAAAGTTAA
This sequence comes from Podarcis melisellensis, assembly GCF_964234715.1. Classification (NCBI taxonomy): domain Eukaryota; kingdom Metazoa; phylum Chordata; class Lepidosauria; order Squamata; family Lacertidae; genus Podarcis; species Podarcis melisellensis. The sequence goes on along the minus strand of NC_138528.1, from coordinate 33,663,443 downwards.
CTCAGTTTGTGGCAGCTTTCCATCCTGACTTCATTCTCTCTTGATAGGGAGAGGTGTCTTATTACTGTATTTACTTGAGTCTAATGCGCAACTCCATTTCAGAACCTTGAAACAAAAAAAAAGTCTTTGTTGGCGAATGTAAATGTGCCATCTAATCTAATGTGCACCTTAATTTTTGCAACATAATTTGGCCAAAACAAGTGAACATTAGATTTGAGAAAATACGGTATGTCACCCAATGGAATGGTTCCTGTTCAGATACTCATCCAGTCAGCCTTGCCTTCCTCTAGCAGGGCATTTCGTTCCAAGTCCACATTTCCATTTTTCTTTCTGCTGCTTATTTTTAATTTTTATTTTCTTTTTACTTTTGCAAACTTCAGGGTTCCCTAAACATGCTGATATATTTCTCCTGTTCTCAATCACCCCATTTTCGCTACAATCCTGCTGGCACTCACCACATGAGTTTGCTGTTAGAAGGCATGATGATTAAATAAATAAATCATAAAAATGGAATCAAATTATAAATATACATGGCATATCACTTACAGACAACTGGGTGTTAATTGTAAGGACCAAAAATATGAAAACTGATTATTAAAGTTACAATTTGCCTGATGCCTTCCAATCATAATAAAAGATAAGAGAATATCCTCACTCTTCCAAAGACACACACACACACACACACACACACACACACACACACAGAGAGAGAGAGAGAGAGAGAGAGAGAGAGAACATTTCCCAATAAGCAATTCATCCATTCAGGAAATGATGTATAGGCACTTGGATGATAATCCTTTTTGAAGCTTCATTACCCTCAACAAATAAGGATTTAGCTGCTTATAAGGCAATAAAAGCTCCAAGAATTTGCATAGAATCATAGTCAGAGAATTGTAGAGTTGGACCCAGAGGGTCATTTAGTCCAACCCCCTGCAATGCAGGAATCTCATCCATGACAGGCGGCCACCCAACCTCCGCTTATAAACCTCCAATGAAGTCCATCACCTCTCATAGGAATCTGCTCCACTATGGAACATCTCTTATTGTCATGTAGTTCTTCCTGATGTTTAGTCAGAATCTCCATTTCTGTAACTTGAATCTTTTGGCTCAGGTACTAGCCTCCAGAGCAGGAGAAAACAAACTTACTCAGCCAGGGGACCTTCTCTCCACCTTTCAGTTAACTTGCACTCTCTTCCCCAAACCGTCAGTTTCCTTAATTCCTGTTCCTTTTATGTCCACTTCTTCCTCTATTACAGCTTCCCTCTTTTATCTTCTTCCTCTCTACTCCCAGTTTATTCTTATTTTAAAATATTAGTATTTTCTCTTACTAATTTATTTCAGTGAACTCTCCAGTTCTTCGCCCCCAGGTGGGGGACCCTCCCCCCCAACAACTTTTCCATCTCCCAGCCACCCTTTACTCAGTTCCCCCTTCTCCACCCACCCAGGCACACTGGTTCTCCAGTTCCTGCATCACTGCTCAATGCCTCATTCTTCTGAGTAGAAGAGATGGCTTTCACCTAGGAGTCAGTCAAGACAGACTTCCTGGCTTGGTGGCAGACCAAGCACAAAGTAGGAGACTTAGGTGTGGGGGTTGAGTAAGAAAGAAGGGAAAGGCCAGAAGGTACAGCAGCCACCAGGTGCTTCTTCTTTCAGTACAACCATCCCTTTTGCCCCCCCCCTTTGTTCCCCTCCATCTCTGGCACCAACCACACTGTCTATTCATTACCCCATCTTTCTTTCTTGCTTCCCCTCCAACTTTGAATGCTTCAGCCTCCCTCTCTAACCAGCTTCTGCTCCCACATGTGCTCATGCATTGCACAGACCTACTGTTGCTGACAGCTAGAGGCAGGGTGTGCAAATGAGGAGCCACTGGGCAGGCTGCATCACTGAGATAGCTTAGGTTGTCCTGGTACACAAGCTACACTGGAGACAAGTTCTAAATGACTTGATACCAGCTTATATGAAGGACCACCTCTAACTGTATCAACTTGCCCATTCCCTCAAGATCAAGAGGAGAGGGCCTGCTGCAAGCTTCGTTCATTTGGAATACAAGCAAGGCCTTCTCTGTGGCCAAGTCCTGATTCTGGAATACCAGCTGGCACCATCACCTAAACTATTTGTGTCAAGCTAAATTTCTCTTTGTTCTAACAAGCTTTTGGTTTGTCAAACACTTGAATGCCTGTTGCTGGTTTTCTACTGTTTCATGGTTTCTTTTAACTTCTTGAGTTTATCTTATATAATTTCATGAGCGTTCTATTTTTTTATTATTTTCATTGCAAGTCACCTTGAGTGCCTCACATTAAGGCAGAAGAGTGAGCTCAAAGTGTTTTAAACAAAAAGGACATGAGTGGCCACATTTGCACATATAGCTTATGGTTTGTTGTGAGCACGGATATTGTTCTTCCCCTAGTGCAGTGGTTCCCAACCTTTTTTTGGCCATGCCCCACCTAAGCATCTTTAAAATCCTGATGCCTCCCCCACCATGACATATAATTCTTATTATTCAAAAGGTGAACTCCTATTCACATGGAGGAAGCCTAAATTCACTGTTAATTCATTCTCAAATTGTCCCCCTCCCCAAAATCAAATTGCCCCCCTGTGGGGTGTGTGCCCCACATTGGGAACCACGGCCCTAGTGCTATTGGAGGGAACAAAACATGATCCTTGACTGAGTGCTGCATCTCAGATGAGGATCATGGCTTGTTTCATATGAACAAACCATGACTGGGTAGCCAAGAACAACTTTGGGCGTCCCAATCATAGTTTGAAGTGAAGCAACCACAATCCTTTAATTCAGATGTAGCACTATGTCGGGCAACATGGTCTGTCACTCTACTTGTGCTAACGGAGAAGTGAAATGGGAGCTGTCTGCTTTCACGGTAAACCATTGACTACAGTTTATTGCAACATGCAAATACAGCTGCCCAAGTAGAAGTAGATTCCTCTCACAGTATCAATAGTGAAGCAGATTTTGAGTAAGGGACAGTGTAACCCTGTCCTGACTTTTTTCTAGTTATCACTACCTTCACAGAGGAAAACTTTGTTTTCAGAAGGCACTGAACCAGCTCAAGATATATGGTTGGATTTGAGTTTGGCTACAGAGATCGCTGTAGGGATCTTTTACAGGTCAAGACACCAAAATAAAGGTAAAAGTTCAGTGAAATATTTTATCCTTAAGCTCTTCACTATTCCTTTCTAAAAAGACTTTCACAACTGTGATTCTATGTGGTGGTATTCAATCAAACATTTCCAATATTGCAAGCAGATTTGGCTGTGCAAGGAACTTCCCCTCCCTCTCCTTTCCCTGTCGGCCCCCTAAATCGGCTCTGGATGTTTGGAGGAAAGCAAACAACAGCTTTGGTGGGGCTTGTGGGAAGAGGCAAGGTAGGGAAGGTTCTGTTGTGCAGCCAAAAGTGCTCATGCTTGTGGAAAGGTTTAGTTTGATACTGCCCACGATTTCAAAGCTGCATTGCTATGCTCAAAAGGTGATCATGGGACTAATATACTAAAGACACCTGCAGCAGATGAAATGTAATTTTAAAAGATTAAATATGGAATAATGTCAATCATTTACCATCTTTCTGACTAGACTGATCTTCTCTTTTCCTCCTTTTATCCCCTTTTTGGTCTCTCTTATTTTCTTCTGCATCACCTAGTGTTAAACGCATAGTTATTTCAAGCTTGGTTTGGAAATAAGCGGGAACCTTTCACTAGCATGTTCACCCTATTACCCTAAAACTAAGCAGTTAATGTTGATATTTGGATTTGCATCAATATCCAGAGCTGTATTACATCACATGTCTTTTCACAAGATGTATTAGTACATTCCCAGATCAGTACAAAGGGATAGGAAGAGGTGCTTCCTATTCCAAAAGTAACCATGCATACCTAGGCCTATGCTCACAATACACAAGATGCTTTCTTACTATCAGAGGTATCAGCTCCTGGGGGCCGAGCCCTTTTGGGCCCCCTGAGTATTTTGGGGGTAGGGCCCGCCCCCTCAATGTCCAAAAGCGCAGAGGCAAAGCACGGAGACACACGTAGTGTGGCTCCAGTGGCCCGCTCCTCCTCCTGCCACTGCGGAGGGTCGAAGCAGCCTCCCATCGGTGAAGGAGGAACCCCCGTCACTGACGCCCTGCAGGTGCCGTGTTTGGCTCTGCCTCCGGTTCCTCCTGACGTCCTGACATTGTACACGGGACAGCAATGTCACATGTGGCATCACATGCATGACATTAACCCTCGCAATCTGGCACCTCTGCTTACCATCATTCATCATTTGCCAAGTGGATCACATTTCCCCCAACATTTATGATCACAGTGAATGAAAGAAGTGAATCTTGTGTTCAGGTGTGGCCCAACACCCACACAATCCGTTCATCCCACTTTTGTGGCGGATTGATTTCAAATATGTTCCAGGCCACCTTACTCCAGATTGGCAATTCTAGAGCATTTTCATCACCATTCTTATTTTGAGTTTACTTGCCCTTCACCACCATAAGGTCCCAGGTGAGTTGCAGCAATTTAAAACACAACACAGTTTAAAGCGATTTTGCATTTGTTAAAACTTGTTCAGTACAGTAACTGGCAATTTGTTGACACATTCTTTGGACATGGACTATTCTTTTGTTCATAAGCAGCACAGGGCTCTAGAAGTAGGTACGTACCAAGTGGAGCTTTGAGGAATTTACGTTCAATGCCTTGCTGTATTTGAAGCAGTGCTGATGCCAAGTAATGGACAACATTATTCACGGGCTGCGGAGTGCTTGTATTAGTTGAAGCGGTGCTTCTAGGTTCAGGTTTTAATACAATCAATCTAAATTAAAGTTTAAAATTCATCAGTTTTAAACTACATATACTTTTTACATTGGTGGTGTGAGCAGAACAAGAATGTACAAACATGCATTCTGTGGACTTCATTGAAATAAATAAGCATTTGTTCCACAAGTAACCAAGTATACAAATCAAGTTTAAGTAGTGTATATGCAGAATAATATAACCATGAAGTCTCTCTTGGCACTTTCATTAATACATATATAAATATTTATATTAATCTAATCACTAAGAGCGATTTCCATGGACGCTGTGCACAGTGTATTAGTAACTTCTATGTAGGCCTCATCCAAAGAAATGAAACAAACTTTGGAAGTAGTGTTTTCCAGGAGCTATGCTTTCTGCTCCAAGTAAGATCTCAAAACAACATTACCTCAAACACACTCTTGTGTGTTACAAAATCCCTAACAGGGCCACTTCACACAATCTCTTACACAATCATTTCTGTATAGCAATTGTGTATAGCCAGCATATACCCAGTAATGTGTGATTAGCACACTTATTTTCGCACATGTATTAGCCACAAAAATAAGCACTAATCACAGCCCTTAAGTACATGAAGCAAAAAAGACCTACATAGTTGATTCACCTGACACAGAGTATTTATTTATCTTACGTGAAACTGGCCTCAGCCGCGCAAGTCTAATATGCCATCAATGGTGTTAAACATAACTTTAAACTAACAAAGAGCACAATTCTCAGGTCAGTTAAATCAGTTATGGAAAAACCTCACACAGGTGTCATCTCAAGAAACAGAATACAGTGGTACCTTGGTTTACAACAGTCCTGTCTATGAACTATTCGGTTTACGATCTCCGCAAAACCGGAAGTACTGTTACGGTTTGCAAACTTTACCTCGGTTTACGAATGGAAGCTGAACGGTGGGAGGCCTCATTAGGGAAAGTGTGCCTTGGTTTAAGAACGGACTTCCAGAACAGATTAAGTTCGTAAACCGAGGTACCACTGTATTGGAAAGAAATAAGGGCTACAATATAGGTGCTTTGCGGATTTATAAACTCCAAAACAAAAAGAAAAATTCAACAATAGAAAATAAAATTAGTTTAGAAATCTTATAATCCAAATACACTGATATATTTGAGTCGCGTAGATCAAACACAAAATTTTAGTAATGAAATAATGCAGCCATTATTTCACAATGAAACACCTATACTATTTTATTGCTTCACGGAACTGAAAATAGGAATGCTGTCTCTTGACATCATAATTGGTAATAATCAATAAGGTGTCATTTGTTCAGCAATTTCCAGAGAAAGCCAAACATCAAATATACTTAACATGATTACAGCATCACTACTAGGGCTGTGCCAATTTTTTGTCCTCAGGCGTTTTCAAAACAAAGCCATGCTTTTGAGGGAGAGTGCCTAGCTTGCCATTTTCTGCTGGAAAACAAAGTGTTGTCTTACACAAAACAAACCAGAAAAAATATAGTTTATGGATGTTGTTTGATACAATAGCTCAGGAGTGGGGAACCATGTCCCAGATCCTTAGAAGAATTGGCCTTGCTAAAAATACCACAATGCAGGGAAATGCTTTTAGTTAAGAACCACCCCCCTCAAAAATTTCATTCTTCACTGGATAAAGTGGAGCAAAAGAATGAAAAGCAAACTGCCCATCCCATATTTAATTTTAAATAGCACAACTAAAAGGTTGCTGGTATTACCTGTCTCTTGCAATACCTCTTGCTTGATTATCTACTTCCATCTCTTCTACGTCATCAGTCACAGTTTTCATTATACCATTTTCTTTGTTTTCATCATTTAGTAACTCATATTGCCCACTTTCTAAGGCTGTCCTCCACATTTGCCTGTCTGCTACCTATAAAGCATAATACATTTATTGAAAGGCTTAACACAAATATAAAGACGATTTTTAAAGTTGCATTTGCAAGCAAATGGAAAATTATTAATTATTAGAGCTGTTAGTCACTTGTTACCCAAAGGTCTCCAAGTGATTTATAACACATTTAAAAACATAAATATACATACATTATACCATTAAAAATTAAAAAATAATGTCCGTAACAGCCACAGAGAACTTGACAGCACACTGAGGAAAAAAAAGAAGTTTTTACTTGGCACCAAAAAGATTTCAAGAATGGTACTAAGTGGACCTCACTGTGGAAGAGCATTCCACAGACAGAAAAGCACAACTGAAAAGACCCACACCCTTGCCACCACCCTCCAAGCTACCCTCAGAGGGGGGACCTGGAGAAGGGGCTCTGAAGAAGTTCCAAGAGTCTGTGAAGGTTCGTATTGGAATTGGTGTTCCAAAAGATCCTGAATCATAAACAGCTTCCTAAGTGAAAATCAGCACTTTGAATGTGGCTTGAAAGCATACAGGCAGCTAACTGCAGATGTATCAGATTTAGTGTACTATGAACTGTTTGCCTGGAACCAGTCAACAGCTGGGCAGCTGGATTCTGCACTAACTGAAGCTTCAGAACTGTTTTCAAAGGCAGCCCCACATAAAGCACATTGCATCAGTCCAACCCTGAGATTACAAGAGCATAGATTACTGTAGCCAAGTTATCCTGTCCAGATAAAGTTTAGCTGCCAGTCTAAGCTGATGGAAATTGCTCCACACCACAGAGGCCACCTGTGCCTCAAGTGACAGCAATGGATCTAGGAGAATCATCAAACTACAAACTCACTTCCTTCGGAGGGAGTGTGACCCCATATAGAGCAGGTTGCACACTATTCAGCTGGTAAGAGGAATCACCCACCAGCAGCATTTCAATCTTGTTTGGATAAAGCTTCAGTTTTGGCGCTCTTCCAGTCCATTATCCAAATTAACTCACTTTCTAAATTGATTCACTTAACAAGTAAAAATCACAAGTATCCACTGTTAACAACACTAAATGTGTCCTGAGTATACAGCGAACCAAACAAACAAACAAAAACCAGACACAGGAACACAGGCCTGAATCACACTGATATAGCAGAAATGCAAAATAAATAAATAAAATGCAGAAATGCTACTGCCTCAAGTGAAAGGCAGGAAAGTAACGGGGGTTGCTTCAAGGAAATGGAGCTGGAAAAGTTTATTGTGAGGCGACTTCATTCCTGGCTTCAAGCACTGGGAGAGCTAACCCCACTTTTCAGTACAGTGGTACCTCGGGTTACATTTGCTTCAGGTTACAGACTCCGCTAACCCAGAAATAGTAGCTCGGGTTAAGAACTTTGCTTCAGGATGAGAACAGAAATCATGCTCCAGCGGCGCGCCAGCAGCAGGAAGCCCCATTAGGTAAAGTGGTGCTTCAGGTTAAGAACAGTTTCAGGTTAAGAACGGACCTCCGGAACGAATTAAGTACTTATCCCGAGGTACCACTGTATAACATCACAGGAGAACAAGAAAGAACCAGCACTCCCTGTCTCTCTCCATCGCACAGGGTGACGAAGACAGTTTACATACCAAAATCAGGCCAAAACCCAGATTTATATGGATCTAGAAAATTTGCCTCCTCCAATAATATCTGGACCCGGCTGGCAACCACTATCAAGAACCTTGCCCAAAAGGGGACATTTGCTATTGGTTTAAAATTATTAAGATCTTCTGGATTGAGGGAAAGGTATTATGTCCACAGAGGTCAAGCAGGTTTTAAGGCACAATATTCATCATAAAAACACAAATAGTAAAATACCTTAATACAGCCCAAAGTTCCTTGATAGATTCTGTCTTCAATATCCAAAAGAAAGTCTCTGAGTCTCAATTCAAGCTGCTTTTCTGCAGACATCGGAGCTGCATCATATGTATTCTGTGTTTTCCCACGTACTGGATACAACTTGCTTTCATTTTGAGGTTTCTCTGTAAAAGCAACCAATACCTTAAGTAGCAGTTTCCAAATGAACATTAAAATACAAGAAGTTACAGCTCCTTCAAACCAAGACCAAAAGCATGCCACCTAAACACATTGTCTAAGAGCAGTATAGACAGGTGAGTATCACCAAAGCCAATTAGTTTTTTCTCCCAAAACAAAAAATTCACATCAGCTCAAATGACCACAAATAAGGAAAGTGTAAAACCCAAGACAGCTTCAAATTAGAAGGCTGTTATTTGGAATGCAGTGGTAAATTGCTATTGCAGGGGGGCGGGGAACCTCTGGCCTGCAGGGTGGTCCAATATGTCCCATGAATCCCATTTCCCTCAAACCACACCTACCTGTCAATCAACTGACTGCACTTGTGATGTCAGTTAAAGGGTGAGAGGGTGGAATTCAATCCTGCACTGAGGGCACTTGTTCCTAGCAGAAAACAAGTACCCACAGGTTGATGAGAGAAGCCACCTACCTCATTTGGCCAGCAAGGTCAATTCTTCTAAGGATCTGGGACATGGTTCCCCACTTGTGTGCTATTGTATCAAACAACATCCATAAACTACAGTGGTACCTCAGGTTAAGAACTTACCGTATTTTTCGTTCTATAGGATGCACCTTGTTTTAGAGGGGGAGAACAAGAAAAAAAATCCCCCCCCTCTGCTCAGCGCCCCTTCAGCAAAGCGGCAGGAAAAACGGAGCCCCTTCCATTTCTCCTCCCGCTTGGCTGAAGGGGTGCTGCGCAGCTCTCCCTCTCTGCTGAAGCCAGGAGAGTCTTGCTCTCCCGCCTTCAGCAAAAGGAACCTGAAGCCTGCGGAGAGCAGCAGGAAGTGGTGCTGCGCTTTGCAGGCTTCAGGCGGCTATCCTTGAAGCCTGGAGAGCGAGAGGGGTCGGTGCGCACCGACCCCTCTCACTCTGCAGGCTTCAGCGAAAGCAATGTGAAGCCTCCAGAGCACTCCCTCTGTGCTTTGGAGGCTTCGTGTTGCTATCGCTGAAGCCAAGGAGCCTGCATTCGCTCCATAGGACTCACACACATTTCCCCTTAATTTCTGGAGGGGGGGGGGAGTGCGTCCTATAGAGCGAAAAATACGGTAATTCGTTCTGGAGGTCTGTTCTTAACCTGAAGCACCACTTTAGCTAATGGGGCCTCTTGCTGCTGCCACTGCGCCACCACTGCATGATTTCTGTTCTCATCCTGAAGCAAAGTTCTTAACCCGAGATACTATTTCTGGGTTAGTCTGTAACCTGAAGCATATGTAACCCAAGGTCCCACTGTATATTTTTTCTGGTTTGTTTTGTGTAAGACAACACTTTGTTTTCCAGCAGAAAATGGCAAGCTAGGCTATGGCTTTGAATATTACATTAAGCCATAGTTTACACTACTTGGTTTTAATGTGAATGAGCAGGTGCACACTGCTTTTTCTGTGGTGACTCCCTGTTTGTGGAATGTTCTCCCCAGAAAGGCTCACCTGGCACCTTCATTGCATATCTTTAGGCATCAGGCAAAACTGTTTCTCTTTAATCAGGCCTTTGGTTCTGGCTGCTTAACATTCTATGTCTTAACATTTAAATGTGTTTGTGGGAGCAGGGATTATTGGTTTGTTTTCATTCTCGTTCTTGTTTTTAATTATGTATTTTGTGTTCGCATTTTGTACTGTGAATAGGACTGGGTGATATCAGCTTTTCAACATCACTATCACCAGCCAAACATTGTGATATAGTGACACATCGTGACGTTGAAAAGTTGAGGGAGGAGCAAGCTGCATTGGCCCTGCGAGGCACTGGGGTGAAACCGGTACCCAGGACAGGAAGGAAGGAAGGAAGGAAGCAGTGGAGAAGGTAAGGCGCAGGCAAGCCCCACCCACGATATACTCAAGAAAATCCAGAATATTTACCTGAAATATGGAATTTTTCTACAGGAAAACAGTCCAGTTGTTTAGATATTCTGTTTTTCTCCTGCAAAAGAATTTCCTTTAAGGCACTTTCCCTGTATCCTCTGGAATTGAGAGCTGCTAGAAGTTGGTTCAGTTGTTCCTGAGAACTGTAAAAGCACCACCGGTTTGGCTTATGTATTGGCAACGACACCTGTACAGTAGCACCAGTATGGAAATCTTGGTGACTGTTAGAGGTAGATTCTGTCTTCAAAGACTCTGAAGTTTTAGTAGCAGTCTGAGATTTATCTGCAATGTGACTCTGTACATTATTTTGAAATGAAGATGGCCGAGGCAACAACATATCTTCTGTAAGACCAGAATAGTCTTCTTCCACAAATAATCCTGGAACAGATGGGAAAACCCAGTAGCGTCGGTATAGGCGGTCCCGGCCCAAAGGAGAGATATTTGTACAGGCTGTGGCTTTCTGAATCTTTTCTGTAAGTTCCCTTTCTTTTGCTTGCTGTTCCTGTTTCAAAGCTTCTTCCTCCTCTGGAGTGAGTGGCTCACGTTTTTCACCAGTTGTCTCTATTTGCCTTGCCAGATCTTTAAAGCCATTCTGTCTTCTTCCTGAAAGAGCAAGCAAAAATGTTTTATTTCTTTATTTAATACATTACCTGGCCACTCTCTGACCAAAGTGACACAACTATACATAGCACAGGTAGCTTAGAGTAGCATAAGCAGGCGTTTGCCCAAACAAATAACACAAGAAAATTTCAAGCAGGTAGCAAGATATCGTAACTTCTAAATTTTTCTTCTGCTCTTTTTGTACCATCAATCAACTAATGTCTTTATAGGCCCAATGTGTGGCTCCATTCACAATTTTTATATGGAAATTCTGTCTTCTGCATGTTTCTGAATTAATTTCTTACATTTGCATCCCACCTCGCCTTCAAGGAGCTCAAGGCAGTGTACATGGCTCTTCTTCCTTCCTCTTTTATTTTCACAACAACCCTGGGAGATAAGTTACACCCAAGAGCACCTAGTGAACATCATGGTTAAGTGGGTCTCCTCAATTCTAGTCCATCACTCTAACCACTACTCTACTGTGCTGGCTCATAAAACGAGGGGAAAGGTTTTGTACCTTAGATACAAGCATTAGAAACCCATGATGGAAAAGAGTAATGAATGAGGCAGCCTTAAGTATCAAACTAGATCGATGGAATTATAAATGCATAAAAAATAATAATGAAGCTCTATCTAACAGGATGATGCAGGTAGTGAAGTTAACTCTACTCTTGCCTTCCATTAAAAACCCTAGAAGCAAGAACGTACAGCAATAGAAAATCAATACACAGCAATGAAAATGCACTAGAAATGAACTTACCTCCTCTTCTCTTTTTGTTTGGCACAATGTCATCTTCCTCATCTGTCATAGCGTCTAAGTCTTGCTCCTTAGATTCAGTTTCTTTGCTCTCTGTGCTTGTATCAAGCTCTTCCCGCTCCTCCTCACTGATACAATAGACATACCAAAAAGTATAAAGCCCTTCAAGTTCAAAGAGGTATAGGGAATTGCACATGCATAGCATATTGTAACACACCATAGAACACAGTCTGCACAATTGCACTGTGCGCCACATTAAAAAACCCCCACACAGAATAAAGTTACTCCCACAAGCAGAGAACTCCCAAGTTTCGAAATGTCCACACTGTCACGTTTACTGGAGATGAAAACAGATCTGGCTGGGCTGGCTTTTGATAGGTCACATTTGATTTTCCAAAGTGTTTTATAATAAAAATCAAAGTGCATGCATGTGTATTGAACTCTTCTACTATGTTATCCCACCTATAGTATAAAATTTGATATATATTTAACTGTTTTATCTTCCTGTGATCATATTACGTAAATATAATAACCAGAAAGCAAGATAATCTAAGAAGCTTTTATTGTTGATGGAAATATTTAAATTGAAACTGTGTACACTAACCCCAGCATGTGAAATTAAGCACTATCCTAATTATATATGTAAATATTAACAACTGATCATACCCAATTGATACGTCAATTGCAGGATTTTTCTGCTCTTCTTTCAGTTTCTCCTGCTTCTCTTTCATCTTTAGTTCTTGTTCTTTTAGTCTTTCTTCTTTTTTCTTGCGGATTCTGATGTTATACAGTGCAATACACACAGATGGTTAGTTGGAGCATATAGGGTAATCAACCATTTCCTCTAATTACATCACTCTACTGAAAAGAACAGAGACCCAACATGCAGGAGATCCTTATGTGCATCTTGATGCACAGAAATCTCTGGATGAAGGCCATGGTACGTAATAAATATCACCAAAATAAATAGTACTAAAAGCTTGTTGTTCAACAGATGAGCATGTTTTGCACTTGAAAGGTCTGAGGTTCCTTCCCTGGAATTAACAAGCAGGGATGGGAAAGAACTCCATCTGAAACATTGAAGAGCTGCTGCCGGTCAGTATAAGGTACCTTTCCCCAAAGAAACACCTGTGGATGCCATGGCATGCTCAGATATCTTTCATTGTGTCCACACAAGGCTGTCCTCTTTTTTATAGCACACTATCAGGATCATGGGGAAATCAGGAAGCCCAAGGGGAGGAGAGAGCACACAGGACAATTATTTCACTACTTTTTTGCTGAGCAGAGAAGCAGGAAGTAATTACTGCAGTTACCAGTAAAGCTTTGACGAGTGGGGACTTCTCCTACACCAGGGGTAGGCAACCTAAGGCCCATGGGCCGGATGCGACCCAATCGCCTTCTCAATCCGGCCCACGGATGGTCTGGGAATCAGAGTGTTTTTACATGAGTAGAATGTGTCCTTTTATTTAAAATGCATCTCTGGGTTATTTGTGGGGCATAGGAATTCGTTCATCTTTTTTCTTCAAAATATAGTCTAGCCCCCCACATGGTCTGAGGGACAGTGGACTGGCCTATGGCCGAAAAAGGTTGCTGATCCCTGCCCTACACCAACGCTAGACTTAGAGTGGCCCTTTCCTGCTCTTCCATCCATGACTGAGCTTCCCCCACCTTTCACCATTTTATGTATTCTCTTTCTCTGTAGATTTTCTTCCTTCCTGCTTTGTATGTTTTTTTTACCCCGCCCCGCCCATCTTTGTTTGGGGGTTTCTCTCTCCCCCACTCCACTGCATGTGTGTGTGATCAGTGTGTGCAGTACACACACACACACGGAAATAAAACAAGAAGAGCAGACGGATACTCCCAATGTTTTGTAACTGCTCATGTTCCCTACAGCAGTGGTCATTTTCACAATACTCTTAATACAATTCCAAATGTGCTCATGGGCTCAAAACAGTTGGGAAGTCATGATGATGTAAGACCAGAGGTGGGAAGTTTTTTTCAGACAAGGGGACAAATTCCAAAGGGCCCTGATTGACAGGGCCAGAGCCCCAAGTGGGCACAGCAATTAATGTAAATGCTATATTTGTGCAAGTAGTCTAGTTGTTACAAACACCCTTTTCTGCCCTCCTTCCAGTAAAGCAAAATGTATTATCAGAGTTCAAGCAGTCATTCCAACGAGGCAAAAACACTTAAAAGAGTTTGCAAAAAGGGGCCAGTTAAGGGCTGTCGTTGCCTTTTTATATTCCCCAAGCTGGTGATTCATCCCCTCTACAATCTGTGGCCCTTCAGATATTGTTTGATTCCAGCTACCATGAGCCTCAGCCAACACAACTAATGGTCAGGGATGCTGGGAGTTTTACTTCAGCAACATCTGGAGGGCTATAGGTTCTCCACCCAGTGGAAGCTATATTGAGCCAGCTGGTCTGGCTTGGTATAAAGGCAGTTTTCAGTTCCAAAGAGCAACCTCCTAATTTAGAACTAAATTTTTATATTGAAAATATGTAAGATACCTTGTAAAAAAATATTTGAAATAAGATTAATCAAATACACCATAAATGTGTTTACTTTTCTAAATTGGATTATGACAGACAAACAGGTTTTACTACTATATTTCTAGTAAAGGTAAGGGGACCCCTGACCATTAGGTCTAGTCGAGGCCGGCTCTGGGGTTGTGGTGCTCATCTCGCTTTATTGGCCGAGGGAGCCGGCGTACAGTTTCCGGGTCATGTGGCCAGCATGACTAAGCCACTTCTGGTGAACCAGAGCAGCACACGGAAACGCCGTTTACCTTCCCGCCAGAGCGGTACCTATTTATCTACTTGCACTTCATGCTTTCAAACTGCTTGATTGGCCGGAGCAGGGACCAAGCAACGGGAGCTCACCCCGTTGCGGGGATTCGAACCGCCGACCTTCTGATTCGCAAGCCCTAGGCTCTGTGGTTTAACCCACAGCGCCACCCACGCCTCATATTTCTAGTAGGCTCTTTCAATTCCTAAAATTGAATATTTCTAGTAGGCTCTTTCAATTTTAGAAGCCACGCTTCTGGAAAAGCCCCCGTTTAGCTTTATCATGCTCATATTTGGGCATCTGTGTTCTTGTCACCTTTCTGCTGCAGCTTCTCTTTCTTTCCGGTGCTGTTCTGCTTTTAACTCTCTGAATTCTTGTTTTGCCTGTCGTAATACATCAACAGAGTCCTCAATGAAGTCTCGAGTAGAAACAAGAGTCAAAAGCTTCCCACAGAGGGCATGAAGAATCTTCATCTTCTCCCCTAATAAAATGAATATAGATTGATGCTTCGTTACAGAAGTCACAGAATAATCCTGTGAACTGGTCAGTAAAGCTTCATCAATAAAGTAACGTATCTATTTTTAATCTGTCAGTGACCTTTGGGCTCATTAATCCATAGAAATTGACAAGATGTAAACCTAGTACAAGGAGGGTTGTGCCATTTCAGAGTTTAGCCACCTTGTTTTATGGCATAGTTTATCAATAGAATCTTCAACATGTTTAACTGTGTGTACAGTATATGAACTTCTTGCAAGCTATTTTTCAGTCTAATATAAACCTGATCCAAAGAAGCAATCAACTGTTCCCATGCACCAAGGAGCTTCTGTTTTTCTGACTATGAACCCACCCAGCTTGTGCCATACAGCAAAACACTTTTGAAACAAAGCAATTTGTTATATATAATGGAGAAACTGCTGTTCAAACACAAAAGAGCAAGTAAAAATACCCAACATTCATATAGCTCAATTGATAATGGCTAATGATTCTTAGAAAAACAGACATAAGCTCAGGTAGAAAATTAAACAGACTTCCACAAGATACGTAGTGCAATCCATTGCAAAAGTAAGCCCGCTGCCTTCAATGGAACTTACTCTCAGGTAAACCTATATAGGATTGCAGCCTAAATCACCTACCTAGCCCCAATCTTTATTATCATTATTATTTAATTAAATTTGTATAACTTCTAGGGCTAAAAGGTATTAGCTGTTACGCTTCAAGAGACAAAATATGATTTTTCTTGACATTGTGCTAGTAAACCATTCTTGAAAACCTCTGCCATATAACTTGACATATTAATTTGGCTCTATTACCCGATGACAGATCATACACGGAAGTACACGAGAGTTTCTTCAACAACCCAGGATTACTCAGTCTTAGCTCCATGCAAGCATCATCTGTAGCATCAAATCCTCCTCGCTTCTGGTAACGATATTTAGCATTGGCTGATGTTACATCTGCACCTGATGCTAGGATATGAAGTCTGAGAATCTCAGAAAGAGTGCAGCTGTCAAGATCCAAGTTTTTCAAATTGCAACCTACAGTTAACAACAGAATGAGTGTTAGACTATTTGGCTACTAAGAGTATTTAGCAAACAATGTGAATTATACTTTTTTTTGTAAAATAGTGCAAAACGTAACAAAAAGTGAAACCCACACATACCCTGATGTAACTGGGGCCATGCAGCTGCCAAAGTTGCAACTGCAGATAGTGCAGATTTTGTGGGGTCTGCATCTTCATCCAAAGCCTCTGTTAAATCTTTAAGGAAATAAAGACTTTATTCTAGTGAAAATTAACACTTGCATTTCGGAGGCGAAGCAAGCAAGTCTTTTCTAAGCAATGCGGAAACAGCATATAAACTTGATATTTTTGTAAGTTGCCGTGCAACAAACATATGCATACTACCTAAAAGCAGAGTAAGCATGCAGCACTCCCTAAAAGCTTCTTGCATTGCACACAAATTGACCGCAAGAGCACAAGCACACACATGCAAAGAAAGATAAACCCATGAAATGCTCTTGTAAAAAAGGTTTACTGCAAGAAATCAAATAGCATCTTATTACTACATTCTTATAATTACTTCATTATGATTATGCCTACAGAAATGAATTATGGATGCCAGCAGCCTGTCTGTGCAGCCAGTCAGGGCTGATTTACCACATTACACATGAGATTCCATATTCTACACAGTTGATCAGTGAAGCACATCAATAAGCCAGGTTCAGAAGTTTATATACAGCGGTATCAGGGTTATCCAAGACAGAAGTTTCTACATATCACCAAAGATAGGCTAATAAGTATTATTCTTTAAGGGTAGGAAACAGCAAGACGAAATACTCTTCTTTAGAAAGCAAATTCCTTATTCCTGAAGTTATTTCTTTTTCCTTTTTTTTACAGACTGAGGTCCTCTCACATCCCAATTCAGGATCACTAGAGAGAACTACCAACCTCCACAAAACAGAACTGCGCTATCCTATACTGGACATACAGTAAGCCTCCATTCACAAAAGTTAATATATTTTCTCTTTAACAGCTTCTGCCAAGTTATATGTGTGAATGCAGCCCAACCAAAATATGGAGAGCCATAACACAGAACTATGGGCATGTCTACCCAACAATTGTGAGTTTGTTTAGAATGCCTCAGTCAAAGCTATGAATGATTCAAAACAAAAACTTGACTTTACAATTAAGCAAAGGAGTACTGCATCTAGAATCTTGCAGTGGGAAGTTTTCAATTTAAGTGAGCCAAAGTTTAACATAATATATGCATGAGAGAAAGGCAATCAGACACACACTAGCAATACCAATAGGTGCTCGGAACAGTCTACGTACGACTAAATTACTCCAAACAGCAATCTCATATTCAACAATGACTACTGATTGAGTATGGAAGTGAGAGCTGGACCATCAAGAAGGCTGATCACTGAAGAATAGATGCTTTTGAATTATGGTGCTGGAGGAGACTCTTGAGAGTCCCATGGACTGCAAGAAGATCAAACGTATCCATTCTTAAGGAAATCAGTCCTGAATGCTCACTGGAAGGACAGATCATGAAGCTGAGGCTCCAATACTTTGGCCACCTCATGAGAAGAGAAGATTCCCTGGAAAAGACCCTGATGTTGGGAAAGATAGAGGGCACAAGGAGAAGGGGACGACAGAGGACGAGATGGTTGGACAGTGTTCTCGAAGCTACAAACATGAGTCTGACCAAACTGCAGGAGGCAGTGGAAGACAGGAGTGCCTGGCGTGCTCTGGTCCATGGGGTCACAAAGAGTCGGACACGACTAAACGACTAAACAACAACAACATTGATTGAGTGTGGAAAAAGCACAATTCCCCACTGCAACTGATTTGCCAGAAAGAAGTCATTTGGATTTCCTCTCAACAGAATAATGACTAAATCTTCCTTGCACAAAGGAAGAATCACATGCAGCTTTGCTTTCTTCCAAAAAACCCTATTTCTCTGAATGGTGTGTGAGAGCAAACAGAATTTTCAGATTGATGCACTTGACTCTACAAAGCACACGTCAACTGTATATATTTCTTTTCTAAATATATTTCTTTTATGCAGGATACCACAACTGTTATTGTACTGGTTCCAGAGAAGAGATGTAAAAGTACTCAATTTGGGGCAGGTGTGGGGAAATTTTGGTCCTTCAGATGTTGCTGAACTACAATTTCCATCAGCACCACCATGCATAGCCAATGACCAGTGAGGATGGGTGTTATATAGTTCAGCAACATCTGGAGGGCAGAAGGTTCCCCACACCCATGTTAAGGGAATACAAACACTTAATCTAGAGAAAATGCCTTTACCAGACAAATTCTTATAAAAAATGGGAGAGCAGTGGGGGATCCCATCAATATTCTAGTCCTCAGGGTTAAAAACAAAACAAAACATGAATGTTGGAGCAAAGGTTTCACAGTCAGACCAGTAGCTCATCTAGTTCTGTCTTGTCTCCACTGATTTGCATAAACACTCCCAAGTTTCAGGGAAGTTTTTCCCAGCCCTTCCTGAAGATGCCAGGGATTGAATCTGGAGCCTTCCATGAGCAGAGTGGATTTTCTGCAACTGAGATATGCCCCTTTTCTGTTTGCTCTTTTATTACTTTATTCGGATGTGACTGCTGTGTGTGGTAACAATATCACTATAAATCAACAAACAAGCTATCTGTTATGTGGTTTCTCTTCTCTTACAAGTATGCAACAAATAAAAATAAACCACAACCTGAGCTACAGCACACCTTGGAAAGAGTATTCAAAGTCTGCAAATGCTGCAATAGATCTAAAAGTGTGTCCTTTGGAAAATAATTACCTTAGCTAATAAGTGTGCTATTACAAATCTGGTCCAGGTGTTCCAGTGTGTAGATGACAATACTACTGTCACTGAAGAAATGAATAGTAAAGCTATGCACTGTTATGATGCCTGATTATTATTTAGCTGACATAACAAGAAGTCTTACAGCACTATTTAAAAAGCAACAAATTTATCATGGCAAACTTTCATCCAATGAGTAGACTATATAGTCCATAAAAGCTTTACAACAATTTTTTAAAAACTTTTTAGTTTTTGCACAAGAGACCAACACAGTTGAAAGTTGAAAGTTATTGTAGCTTACACTGCTGGTGAGAAAGAAGTATCTTCTGATCTTCAGCAAAGATTCTGAAGAATTTTTTTAATGAAAGGGATGTGTTAAGTTTTCAGACTTCTTGAAAACCCGCCAATGTGAAATTCTTGCTATGTCTAATAATGGGAAAGCTTGCCTTTAACAAAAAAAAATTAAAAGAGCACCTGTAGTACACACCAGAATCAACCCTGCAGCTAGCAACTGACAAACTTTTGTTTTTCTATAGCAATCATGCGCACCGATATGGAGCAATGTTAACTGAAACATTCCCATGCATGCAAATTAGTATGCGTGCCTATTAGTATGCAAGCTTTGCATTAAGAAGCACAGTTGAAGTCTGACCTTTGGTCTCAGCATCAGCTATTTGGTCTTTGGCCACTTCTTCTTCTTCTTCAGCCATGGCTTGAAAAATGGCCGTCAAGAAGAAAAACAGCAATTCACATAGTGGACCTTCACTGTCATTTCCAACAAGAGCCTCCTCTAAAACCTCTGTAAATAAGATAGAGTGGATTTGTTCAAACTGCTACAAATATAGTACACAGTGAAAAAACTGAAAGCTGTTCCTATGTTATGTGATTGTCAAAATATTAATCAAGTCAATAAACAGGATATTTTCCAAATAGGTCAACTAGAGAAACAATTGCTGTGATCCAGCAATTTATTCCACGCTCAAGTGCATAGAAAGGCAGGTGGACCATCTCTTCATTTGTTTCAAAGAAAGGGCAAAGTTCATTTTGCAGAATTCCACAGGGCAACATGTACACTTGAAATGAATGGGCATATTTGGTGACATGCATGCATCTGAGCACATATAGTTGCCCAGATCAGGATGATTGCTGACAAGCAGTATATAAGAAATAAAGAGCACAGTGAATAAAATACATTAAAACTAATGTCAACTGGAGGCACCTAAGCCAACCTAAATCCACAGATGTACTCCCAATATTGCAGCATTCATGCATTCTGGGAAGGAAAACTGTTTCTTTCTTCCCCCGCAAAACAAAATCTGTAGACAGGATGTTTGCAAAATCTGCTACTCATGTTTCCTTTGCCTAAAGATTCACTTGCCTAAAGTCACTCCATCAGGAAACTCATCTTGAAGATCAAAGAGTTCACCAAAAGCATGGAGAAACTCCAAGACCATGACAGCATCACCAAAGATCTCAGGAGGTAGTCTGGTTTTCACTGGAGTTGGAACTGGAAGTTCCTGTGATACAAAGTAAATATTTATTGTATGTTTCAGTTATACATATGCGGTGAATAATCAACAACATAAATCACAACAGATTTGGCTCATGTTTATTATGTTGAACAGATATATTTTTGATAGCCAAAAAGATTACAATGACTACCCAGAGTGAGTGTCGGTGTTAGAATACAGGCAGAAAAACAGAGCAGAAAGAAGGTGGCAGTAGAAGAAGAAAAGCGGTGACTACATGTAGTGCAATGTCTTGTGCTGGTCCTGCCAAACTGAGAAGAAGTAATTCTCCTCCCATTAATTTCAATGGAAGGGAGAAATAATAGCTGCCACTTGGTGCATGTCAGCCTCAACACAGGATATGGTGCAACTCAATACCATCTACAGCACACCATTACCAGCATATAAACCCTACAGAAGGGAAACAGCCGGGTGGGAAAGGCAACTGTGGGTGCCAGAAAACATCCCACACAATTAAGCAAGGAATGACGGGATCACACACTGCAAAATTAACTACTGTGACGGTCTCCCCATATCTGAAGCAATAGCTCATAGTATTTTTACTTTTTGTATGTTTTAAAGTATTGTAAATTTTCTTGATTTTCTTTTTGTAAACTGCTTTGAGGTTGCCGGGTTTTGTTTTTTAAATCAAGTGATGTATAAATATTAATAAATAGAAAACAGGCAGACATTGCATGTCCCAAGTGCCTCCATCACTCTGTGGCCTCTGCTTTGGCGCTCCACATGACAGCTGGCAGATGTGGGCTGTGTTCTGCTGCCCTGATTAAAGCTCATATGCCCTCTGTGCCCCATAGTAGGCAATGGTCTCCTGTTCTTGCTATTTCCCAGGGATGGGATGGTAGCATGTTTAGGGCTATGACTGCAGGACTCAATCACAATGGCACACTTAATGCAAGTAGAGGATTGCTTTGCAAGTTACAAAACTTATAACTTAAATTATTATCTATTAAATATAAAAAGTTCTGACTTATAACTTAAATTATTATCTATTAAACTTATAACTTAAATTATTATCTATTAAATATAAAAAGTTCTGAAACCGCACAACCATCATTTTAAGTCCTTTTCCCCCACAAGGGGAGAATGTATGTGATAATCATATAGTTTGAAAAACAATGCATAAATAAACACACAAATATTTCTGGATTGTGGAGTCTGTCTGTCTGTCTGTCTGTCTGTCTGTCTCTCTCTCTCTCTCTCTCTCTCTCTCTCTCTCTCTCTGAAGTTCCATTACCTTAAGATCATCACATTCCATGTCTTCTCTACGCTTACTCCATTGTTTTAGGTGTTCCAGGTATTTCCTTTTCTGTTCGCGAAGCTTTTCTCTTTCCTGCAATTACACAGAAAATGACTACCAAAATAGTTAAAAACAGCTGTATTTAGATTATGCATTGGAGTAATAAAATACAAGATAATGTCAATCCATGTACTTTTATTGGAAATCTTGTAGGAAGTTAGGTTTATAATTTAATCTAAGCAACAGTTATAATTTACTGATTACTGGTATTGCATAATTTTCTTTAACTGTTGCTCTGGATGCTTATGGAATTTACTACTTTAATTAAGAGAATAAATAACATAATTAGGATATTGACTGTTTCACATATGTATACATGATTTTATTTATTTACATATCTTGGTAATGACAATAAAGGATTTTTTTTTCAAAAGAAAAGTTATTACATTTATTTCCCACCTTTCCTTCAAAGAGCTCAAGGGGGTATACATAAGATTTTTCCTCCCATTCTGCAGCCCCCTCAACAAACCTGTTGTAGGTTAGTTAAATAGAAAATGACTGGCCCCAAGTCACCCACTTCATGGCTAATGCATGATTTGAACCCTTGTCTCCTAAGTTTCCTTTATTACTTTAGAAAAAACCATCAAATATTATGAATAAAAGTCCTATTTCAAACAGTATGAAAATAGCTTGTATTTGATTAGACACAGGTAACCTAATTTTGGTAAAGTCTCAACAGAACACTACACACATTAAGAAAGGATTGCAACAATGTCCTGAAAATTAAACCTTGTAACTGAGATCGCAATTTAGAATTTTAACTCACACTATCCAGGGGGCTTGGACAGTGATGAAAAGCTCCATGTAGGAAACTATTTACGATTTTGCAGACACATTCTCCTTCACCATGCAGGTCAGTTGTTCTGCTTGGCCTTTGGCTTGGAGCCAATTTGATTCCCTCCCTCTCTTTCTTTTTTCTTTTCCTTCTCCTCCTGCGATGAGGCTACATTTTAATATTCCATTATTTTAATGTTGTATTTTATTTTTGTTTTTAAGTTGTAATCATTCATCTTGTTTTTTATTATTGCTTGTAAGCCGCTCTGAGCCCGGCCTTGGCTGGGGAGGGCGGGGTATAATTAAAAAATTATTATTATTATTATTACTCTCCTTTGTACTGTGATTCATATTCTTAAATACAGTTGTTTCTTGGAGGTTGAACGGAGTCCGCTCAACTTCCAAAATGTTTGGAAACCAAAGTGCGGCTTCTGATTGGCTGCAGGAAGGTCCTGCAGCCAATCGGAAGCTCCATTGGATGTTCGGCTTCCAAAAATAGTTCGCAAACAGGAACAGCCATTTCCGGGTTTGCGGCATTCGGGAGCCAAAACATTTGAGAACTAAGCTGTTTGAAAACCAAGGTACGACTGTACTGGGAACCCCTAAATGTAGCTATATATTTTAAACTATTAGTGCCATTTCTAACTATTAGGAACCCAGGTGGGGAGTACCTGACCTTTTCTTTTTCTATTTTGAGTCGCTCTCTCTCTTCTTTCTTCTTCAGCCTTTCTCCTTCCACAATCTTCTTAAGTTCTTCCTTCCTTTTTTCCTTATCTTCTCTTTCTTTCTTCTTGGATTCTATAGCAGTTGTCTTTTCTCTTTTCAATTTTTCTTTTTCAAAAAGTGGACAGGAGAACTAGAGTTGTATTATTCTTTTTAAATAAATTATTTATATAAACCACACTTCAAGTTAATCAAATCTGGCCACCTGTGGGTGATGCTGTTACGTTCAAGGAAACAGCCCCAAACAGACATGCTATGACTACAATCCCAATCACAATTATTGGGAAGTAATTATAATTCTGGATGTAAGTGTATGTCAGAGGGATTTATTTCCAAGCTAATATGATGCCTGGTGTGCTCTGGTCCATGGGGTCACAAAGAGTCGGACATGACTAAACGACTAAACAACAACAATATGATGTGTTATGATTATATCCCACCTTTCAGGTAAAAACATAGTGTTCAATTCAGCTAGCACATAAATAAAAGACAGTAGTAATACAATAATGGGGGGGGGAATAGTAAAGAGGAAAATCAGCAACTAGTTAAAACATGTATCATGGCATAAAATTACATAGACTAAAAAGAAAAAGAAAGCAGTCATAAGAGTGAAGGGGCTAAATGAACCTGTGGCAAAAAGAGTTCCACAACTGAGGCACAGCTTCAGAAAAGGCCCTCTATCGAGAAAGGACTGCAACAGCTTCTTTCTTTGAAGGATAATACACTAAAAACTACAGCACTAGTTCTACAGAATCAACAAAAGCCAGCCCATTATGCATGTTTTTCATCTAAAAAAAGCTTACTCATTGCATGAGCTTGTACTTACCCATGGCCCTCATATCGTCTTTTTCTTTTTGGAGTCTTGCCCTTTCTTTTGCTGCACTGCTTGCATTTCTAGGACTAAGCTGCTCTTTTGCAACAAAATCCTCCTGAAGACAAAAGGAGAAACTCATGAAAGGGCAATACCTGAAAAACTGAAATCTTTTAACAGCTTGGTGGAACATATCGCCAAGTTAAAAGGTATATGATGAATGAATAAAACCAGAAATGTGTTTTATTTTGTGGCAATATAAAGTTTTGACTACTGTCATTCCAAATGTAAACACCAGTTTAATCCAGCCTCACTGTATATGAGAGGCCAGATTTTTAAGTCCCACCTGTGCCCATGGACTTTCAGGGCCTTGGTATATAAATTATTATCTCTCAGAGTATTATATGGTCAACTGTGGAACAATTTTGACTTACCTAAGACAACTAATGGGAAATATGAAAAACACAGATAGCAAGGTACTTTGCAGTTTTGAATTGCTGTAGGATGCAATCCACTGCTGTTTCTTGTTGAAAAGCAGATTAACAAGCACTGCATTACTTACATGATCATCAGATGCCATCTTTGGAGGTCTCCTTCGCCGTCTCTTTGAAGGACTGAAGACAAAAGTGGGTGGATCATCAGGAAAGAGGTAGGAAAAATTCTGTTCTGCTATCTTGTATTTTGCAACTGATATTGCCTTGTAGAGAAAGATGGGGAAAGATTGTTGAGAAGGCTGCCTGCTCTTGCATGTACACACTGGCTAACAAGCTACTGTTTTAGAAAGAGACACCATGAGCCATTATTTCCTAATCAACACCACAGGAATGAGGTATCTGTAGTAAACGGAACACTCTTTAGTAAGCATCACTGAAATAAATTAATCATGAGTGAATTTGGGGTGGAGAACTATCTTCTTTTTCTGTGTCCTTTTAACACAAATGCAACATTGCAATGAAAAATACACCACCATTGTCTCAAATCAGATTCCAATTTATACGAAACCATAGTAGCATTGCACAATAGTTGGAAAACAAGTTTGGGCGAATATATAAAAGAAGTACTTGCAACTACCACTAGAGACTTTTTTTAAAATGAGTTTTTCTCATGTCTGAAGTATAGTGCCTGAACACCTTGAGGCTGATTCATATAAAAACAGCTTGGGCTCATGCACTCCTAGTGTGCTCTCATGCCCTACTGACAACAAGCTATCGTTTACCTAAAACCTGGGCCAGACAAGGACAGTATAGTACATTATATGTAGGTCTGATGACAGTCAAACCATAGTTTACTATTTCATGAAAACTGTAATTATATACTTATTTGATTTTAAAAAATCAAGGTGGTTGAAGAATAGCTAAAAACAAACAATAAAGCAATAATTAATGGTAGCATCAAACTACACAAACACACACGATAACACAACAACTAAACTGGGTATCAAACTAATTTCACTGCCCATAATGTGATCAAAGTACAGTCTTGCTTCAACTTGTTTAATTATTTTGATTACCTTAATTTTAACAATGCCATCATACGATTCACAGTGTTGCTTCAAAAAGAGCTTCAGTCTGTCACGAGAAAATAGATGTTTCCTCCGGCTATAGTAGGCCAAAAAGAAAAGGAACATGCATCAATATCAAAGATGATTCCCAACTGAACTGGCACACTAAAATAGTTCCTAAATTTAGTTTTCAAGAGGAAACTATTCTATCAAGTATTTTTTTCAGGAACTCCTGTTCCTGGCAATTCAAATTAAGTAATATAAATACCAAATCATTCCTGAAATAGAGTCAAGATTAACCAAGTGCTCTTACAGTACTATAATCCAGAGATTGCCAACCCAGCATCTGCAGGCGCCAGGTTTGTGGTCCTTGTGTATTTTTTTATTTTTGGTGGGGTGAATGGGAATGTTTTGGAGGGAGGTTTTTCTTTTGTTTTGAATGGCAGACATTACGTTCTGGCCCCCTGCGAGCATAAGTGAAATCTGCATAAATGGGGGGCACCCTGCTGCGCCTCCAGCTCTTGAGGAGACCTTCCCTGGAGTTCAAAGGGGATGTCCTCTTCAGGCTCTAGGGAGGAACTCCTTGTGAGTCAGAGGCTTGAGGCTAATCAGCTGACCCCACACACCAGCTGAGCAGCCTCAACTAGCCTCCATTGGGAAAGCCTAGCAGCAGCATGTCAGATGTTAGCCAGGAGGCTGAAGAGGCTCAGCAAATACATCTCTCCTCTCATAGACCATCCATCTCTCTCTTTCACACACACACACATGCATACCTATCTCCCACTCTTTCATCCCAAGGTTTTGATCATCTACAGGCATCCCCCCCATCTGCTCAGTTCAGTTCACATGTGACTGCATGTATGCACAGCCCTGGAAACCCGGAAGTGGGGGGAGAGACCTGAAGAGCATCAGCAAAGCCCTTCTGCTCCTCCAGCTTGCGAGGAGACCCTCCCTGGAGCCTGAAGGGTTCGGTGAGGGTCTCCTTGCGAGCTGGAGTTGCAGCGGGGTTGTGCTGTGTGTAAGAGGTGTGTGTTTATATGTGTTGGCCTATGAGAGGTGCACTTTGGCAAAGGGAGAGGAAGAGATGTATGTGTGCCTGTGGTCTGTATGTGTACGGTGAGTGTGTACGCGTGCAGGGAGAGTAAGTTCAAGGATTACAACCTAGACTTTGGTTTAGGGTTGGTTTTGGGTCTTTGTGCATTTAACAGCTGTGTAGCTGGCCAACACTGAACAGGTTAAGCCTTTTCCACTATGAAAATACAATTATGAGAAAAGGCTCACCCATTCACATTCTGCCTGTCAGACATTTTAGTATGTGTGTAGCCACTGGTTTATTTTTGAGCTATCCACTCAACATTGCTCCTCATATGCATATAGGGCAGCAGGACCATAGCCTTCAATGCTTACCATATCTGAGATGCTTTCACTGTAACAGATTCATACAATTGTTTCTTAATAGGCTTCACTTTGTACTTGAACAAGGAGGGTTCAGTTATGGCTTTTTCCTTCCTAAAAACAAATATCAATTAATTTCCTCTCTCTGAACAGAAACATTTCTAAATGTGCACCATTTCAATGAATTAACTCCTTCAAACTACAAGAAATTAATTATGTAGTTAAATGTAATTAAAATGTACAAAACATAATCTCATATAAAGAGTTTGAATATAATTAGTATTTTTAAAACCAAATGGTTGCCCCTAAACAACAGGAAAAATATTTAATTGTATTAATTTTCACACAGACACAGCATTCCAGGCTTATATGCTGACCTGCTCCTTCAAATGCACATAACTCAGGTGACCTCTCAGATTATGGAATGTTGTAATTCCATTCCACTATAGGCAAAATGGCTGCATAGAGGTTTTACATTAAGCAACTATTCTAATCCAGTTTTTGTAACCTTTTAAAACTATCCATATTTTCCAAATATAAAACTAATCTTTTACCCATTTTGTGCAGAACTGGTATCCAAGTCTGAATCATCACTATCACTAATTACGATTGTGACTCCATCGGAATTGTTAACGTGGCCATTAGCCATTCCATTTTGATGCACTGGTGCTTTAACTTCCACAATCTTACACTGCAGTCTGAAACAAAGCAAACATAAGAACATACCATTTTTTTAGTGCAAAAAGATTTACTGAAAAATATACCTAAAAGTAGTTTGCAATCCAATATCATTTTATACTAACAGACAGATAAAAAGTGGGAAGAATGTTTCAAGAGCAGAGTCAAATGTAAAGTATGCGCTCATTCCTTCTAATCCTTGGATAGTCTGTGAACTTAAAATCAGCTTTACTTTATCTATGTTCTTATCACATATCCATGTAGTTCCATAATTTATTATGGGATGCAAACAAAGGTCTTCATGGGAAGAAAATCAGTCACTAGTGATATTCTGCAAATGCATAAATGCTAGTGTAAGTTTGTGTGGTGCTATAATAGGTGGGTATTACAGCCGTTCTCATGCCTTTTGTAAGCCCCTGAAAAGGCAAAAGTCTTAATTTGTTTTCACTTTCCTTATGCAAAGACTATTTGCATGAAGCAAGACTATCTGCATGAAGAACAGTACTCTGAAATGAAAACCAATGCAAGAGTAGGGAGAATTTCCACATATGAGTCTTCAGCACATTGCAAGTATGAGAGTACATTTGCTATATACAGTAATACATTTACCCTATTGACAATGTCCTATTACAGCAGTCATATGAAATTATCTGTTTTGGTTTTCAGCATTAATCACAAAGCCTCTTGTTTTATCCAGATAAGAAAACATCTTAAAATGAATGTCTGTTGTGTTACTGAGAAACTAGATATTAAACACAAGAAAGTGGGAAAATAAAAGGTTCTATGTTGTCTGTGTATCTACACTAGCAAAAAAGATTATCCTTTATTACAGTTGATGACCCAAATAAACAAGGATAACATGACTGTTGTCTAATCTCGTCTTAATAATGGCCCGTTTGCTTCCTGACACATTGTAAGCCTCCATTTTTTGTGAGCATGTCACCTAATGAAGACAACCATTAAATTGTTCAATGCAAAAGGAAAATATGCAATTAACACCTCTTGTCGTAGATGTTACACTTACATACGTATTGCTATTGCTGAAAAGTACAGGACAGGCCTTGCCAATTGTATAATAGACCAGACTACGTTTAGCATATTAGGGTTCATTGCATTAAAACAGCTGTGTTTGTTAGTTCAGTTGATTCAGTTCAGCTGCATTCTGTGTAGACTAGCACAAGGACATAGGGGATGGGAGGTAAGATGACAGAAAGGGATGAGAGAAGACAACCTATTAGCTTAGGAGGAGTGGGGAGAATGTGCCAGCAATAGCTTAGCTTCGACCCATATTATAACGAGCCATAAGCCAAGAACAAACCTTGGTGAGCGCTTGAAGACAGAACTTCCATGTTTCAAGGATTAATTTTTTGTTTCATCCAGCATAATTCACAAGTTGATTCCAGTTTGAAATTAATCAGTTGTATACCTGAAGTTCCTGATATCCTTCGAATGGCTAGAAGATCAGGGACAAGGTATGGGCTCCTTCTACTCTCCCTTTCCTCATGTGTGAATTTCTCCTTCCCAATTATGGTTTCATTTAGCCATGGGGTAGCTTTATAGCTGAATAGCCCCAGTTATCACTAAAACCATGTTTGCTTTCTTAATTATATTTTGAAATTAATATTTGAAGTGGGTTTCCAGATTATTTTTAAAAGGAAATTAAGTTAGTGCTGATGCAGACATAATGTTTGGGACACAGAGGGGAGGAGGGAGTTCAAATCTGTTATATATTCCAATAACAATTATTTAAACATGGTGAGCATCTCATGCATCTGCATTGAGGCCATTGGTTTTTAAATGATTGAAAACACAGCAAAATAAAGCATTCATTATCATGCAGGCAAAACAAAAAAAATTTTCCTTCCAGTAGCACCTTAAAGACCAACTAAGTTAGTTCTTGGTATGAGCTTTTGTGTGCATGCACACTTCTTCAGATACACTGCAGGCAGTGTGCTTTTTAATTAGATTTATACCCCACCCATTCTATACATAAAGAATAATGCTTTGTATCTCAGAAACCCTTAATCTGTCAGTCAAAATCTTCCAGATAAGGAAAAAAGGAACTGGGTTGAAGAATCTGATCTAGCTACAAATTTA
The DNA here is from genome assembly GCF_964234715.1 of Podarcis melisellensis. Lineage (NCBI taxonomy): Eukaryota > Metazoa > Chordata > Lepidosauria > Squamata > Lacertidae > Podarcis > Podarcis melisellensis. The sequence goes on along the minus strand of NC_138528.1, from coordinate 33,633,618 downwards.
ACCACAGATTCTAGCTGTGTGACCAGCCAAAGCTACTTAAAATAAAGCTGTTCACAAGATAACCCTAGATTTTGTTTTCTTTTTACAAGAGCCATAAATATATATCTCAAAACTGGCAAATATAAGAAATACTTACCTTTCGCCATTATTCCTAAGTACTGCAACAATTTCACCAACAAAATAACGGTCCTTGACATAAGCAAAGATGTCATCACAAACTTCATGAAGTCGTGAGCGCTGAGTGAGGGTAGCTAAGTATAGAACTGGAACAATAAGTGGCTCTGGAAAGTTCTGGAGATTTTGTAGGGCTTTCTTTTCTGATTCTAGTGCTTCTTGATAGGTGAGTCCAGGTTTACCGGTAACAGCACAACTCCACACAAGGCTATTACACAGAATGGTTCGTTCAAAAAAGTCACTGCAACAGAGAAAGTTAAAATAACTGAATATGTCAAATACATTTTTAAGTATAGGTAACCCCCACTTTGCACGGGGGTTGCATTCCAGGTCATCACACGTTCTGTGAAATCACATGTAATTGGAAAAGTCTGCAAACACCCTGCTCTGCCCCGGTCCTGGTTTCAAAACCAGGCCAACAGTGCCTTAAAGCCACTTTCTCTCTCATATATTGGTCTTTGAATAGAATACTGTACCTCATTATGTTTTGGGGAGATATAATCTCATTTGAGTTTAAATAAAATCAAATCCAGACCCAACATGTCTTATGCGGGACACAGATTATTCACTTGCTCAAATGTGAGCTTGATTTGGGAGGCAGCTCTGGAGATATGGGAGTCCACAAGCATTTTTTCTTCATCTGTACTGGTACCATCCTAAGGTTATCAATTTTACTTTGTCTCCTTCTATATCAGTTTCACTCATTTCATTTTCTTTTCAAGGGGAGCACAATCCCATCAGAGACACAGGTAAGTATGACCCGAACCCATTTAGCATGGACCCATGATTGCCATGAAGCAATGAAATACTGAGCCACTTCCAACAGGGAATGTTGAAATTCCCAGCAATATCATCCTGGCTATCTTAAATAAGGAGACTGCTTAACAATGGTAAGGACTATACACCAACAGAATCCCTATCTTGAACACCCACCATAAAAAAAACACATGCTCAAAACTATAATTAAATGAATAATGAAAACTGTAATGTTGAATGAGGCACCTGGGTATGGGAATGGAATCACTATAGCCCACTAGGCCACCTGCTACTGTTTGGAAAAACTGGCAGACAAAAGCTGGGAAAGATTTACATACAGCCAGGTCTTTGTAATATATGCCAGGTCAGCATGCTCATCCAGGATTAAATTCTGGATGGCAGCTGTCTTCCCATTAACTGAACTAGCATTCAGCTGCAAGACTTTCAACCAGGGGGACTGTCAACAAAGCAACCAAGATTCAATTGGTCTAGAGATACTAATAATATGATTATGATTTTAATGATTGGCTGCTGGGCTACAGTCCATTTTATGGACAACTACTAAATACGACACTTTATGGGTTCAATGAACTTCTTAGGTGGCAAAGAGTTGATACTACTAAGATGAAAGTTTTGCCACTCTCTTCTAACTGAATAAGGAGTGGGGGAAATGCCAAATCTTCTGGTGCTACAGAAGTGTTTTATAGTAGTATAAAAATTCCTGAAACTTTAATTTAGCAGAATTTGTGGATTTGTTGTGTGGATAGTACTGAATCTTACCACTTCTATTAATTAGTTTTTTAGGCTGCTTTTAGGCAAATACCTGTCCAAAGCAGCTTACAATAAAATAGACATATATATAAAACTTTAAAAAGCACTACAAGGAAAAACTGAATCAGTCTATCACCCAGCTAATGAGATTCATGCAGGTTTGCCATCACTGTAACAGAAACAGTAACCTGGGAAAGCATGCATGTCCCATGGTTTCCTTGTACCACAGAACATGGTGTCTCTCCAAACCTGATAGCCAGCATCATATAATGGAAACTGTTGGACTTAGCCCAAAATACCTGGCATGAAACCCTGATTAATCTGGAGTAGCCACTTTATCTCCACCTCACTGAGCTGTTGCAAGTATATAATTGCAACACTATATATATATATGCATACAAATTTGATAAATCAGAAACATAAGACCAGTTCTTATATAATGGTAACTGACGATTTTGCTTCTTTCCACAAGCACGCAGCCAGGGATAACAAACCATGATCCCTGGGTTAAGTATTATGTCCAAACAAGGGCCTATGGATGTTTTACTCAAATTAACCATAGTCAATAAGCCAAGAATGAACCTTGGTGATAGGTTGTAGTTTGATGGGAGCAAAACCACAATCCCCAAATTGTGTGGGAATGTGTCTCTTAAATGCATAACTGCAATTTTAGTTTTTTACTCTGTTTTGGTTTTATACTGGTTTTAATCTTTATACTATTTTGCAAGTTGCTTTGGAATACATTTTGTTAAGAAAAGCATTAAGGACAATTAATAATGACAACAATAATAATGATAATGACAACAATAATAATACTGTAATAATAGCAACAATATATTGGCTATGGAAAAGGGAAGGTCCCTTTTCTATGTGTAGCCTATTAGTAAAAAACAGAAACACAAAAAACTGTTTGGCCCACTACATTTCCACACTGTTCATGGAGGAAGACTTTCCATTCCCTGTGGCTAACACAGATGAGTGGTTGCCTGCTTGCCGCCCCCCAATCAGAACACTCATTTGCCTACATGGAATTGCCGTACTTGCTACCTCTGACTACCAGATAAATTGTTAAATACAAGAATGCATTAAGAGCATCCTGTATTTTACAAACTTACATATCCTTATCTAAGTATATCTAAAATCAGTCCAATTCTTAAAATAATGTAAGATTTCTTCTCTTGCTACTACATTTCTAAATGGAAGAATTTGATAGGAATTTTCTTGCCCCCAGATCCCTTCTCACATCTCCAACAAATGGAGGTCTAGCAAATGGTTTCTTCAATGCTGAGCGAAAGGAACTCTGCACATGCTCTTATGTACATGTTATCAGTTCCTGGGACAACACTGAGAATTTTTGCACCCTATTGATGTCAGTAGAAGAATTGTGCATAGCTCACCTCTCCAGCTAATTTTTTGGGGACTTCAAAGTGCTCAACTTTGGCTGGATTATACATAAAGTGTTGTGAATAAAGGGGAAGGATGAAAAACATATTCCAGCTTCTTAGCTATCAGAGTTCTGGATGAAAACTTTTGTCCTGAAGAACTTTTTCTCCTTCCTAATATTACATTTAATATGTAAAGTTCACATATTCTCTTCATACCTATGCCAATACTTAAGAAAAAGGATAAACTAATGAAGTTTATAAATATATTTTAAATTTAAGCTAATTGAATACTACATGCAATTACTATTCACATCATCTCCTGGGGAAACAGTCCTGTGAAAAGCTATTATAGAAACTGAAGGCTCATCTAAACTGGGAAATACGTAATTCTTATTTTCATTAAAATCTCACCCAAGTAGTGCTGATGTACTGAGCTTTATTTCATTAACTAACTAGACTAGTACTTTCAGCTAATTAAATGATAGCCTGCCATTACAGAGAATACCTTGTGGACCAACTGTCCTCCTCTTTCATTTTTAAAACCGAACAAGCCAGAGTGAAAGCCACAAAATCAATGGAACTCTTAATGCATGGCAATAAAGCACAATACTGAGATACACAGCTTTAGCTAAACCAGCACATTCAAATGCGTCATCACTTTCCCTTGAATACGCTCAACTATTGTACTTGCCAACGTTAGAAGAACCCTGACAGATACTACGGAAACAGAATTATCACCCCATTTGGAGCTTCAGAAACAGGTGCCGACGAGTCCTACTCGCCCGGGTGGAAGTTTAGGGTACTAAAACGCCTAGTGTGTCGAAAAGAGGGCGAAGGGGGGAGGTTTCAAATGAGGTTTGAGGGGGGTCGGGCGCTTTTAAACAGATAAAAACCCGGCTCAGTTGCACTATGAAAGGAGACGGCAGGAGGGGCTGTCGATGTTTTGAACTGCAACCCAACGGAGGCGCATTCGGGAGCGGGAGGGCGGCTACAGTAGGCGGCGCGTTTATTCCCCGTCCTGCCAGCTGCTGGGAAAACAATAGTGTGCGCGCGGGGCGGTTAGCAGCGCCCGTCCGGAGGCTCCCCTTCGCGCCCACCCCAAAGCGGGCTCTATACGACGCGGCCGGCCGTTGATTTCTGTGAGGCGGTTTCCGCGCTCGGATTCAGTCAAACGCGCCAAGTCGCTTCCACAAACCGGAGGCAAATGAGAGCACCTTACGAAAGGCCTAGTGGAAGTGGAAGCCGCTTTGACATGCGGCGGGAGTAGGTCTCGGGATACCAGAAGGACGGAGGCGGCGGGGAGGGACCAGACCCTCCCCCCCACCGCTTGCCACAAACTTTTATTCCTCCTCTCTCCCCCCCCCCCCGTCCTGAGGGGAGACACAAGAGCGCGCGCTGAAGGACAGCGGGCAGGACCTGGCTCGACGCCCCCTCCTCCCCTCGCAAGAGGGGTGGTCAGGGGGCTTCCCCGACCTTTCGGAGGGGGATTCCCTCCCCACCCTCTTCTTTTCCCAGGCCAGGTGTCAGCCATTTCCCGCCGCCTCCGCCGCGCTTTCCTGTTCAAATCAGCCCGCCAGAGCCCACGAGGAAATGGGGGGGGGGGGAGAGAGAGAGACTTACTCGTAGTTCCTGAAAATCTCGTTGGTGACCTTGCAGTAGAAGACGTGCTCGTCCGGCCGAAGGTCAGCGGGGGGCTTCTCCCTCACGAAGGGCTTTCGGTGTAAGAGTGGCATCGCCCGGGTCCCGTCTCTAAGTGGAGTATATGAGGAGTAGCGGGGGGGGGGGGGAGGAGAGAGAAAGGAGGGCGTCAGGTCGGAGGGCGAAGAGGAGCGGCGAAAGCAGTAGCAGCCCGAAGACGGTTCCTTTTGTGTGCGTGCGCCTGACACGCCGCTTCCTCGCCTGGGACTGAGCGAGCTCTGTGTGCGCAAGGGAGAGAGCGAGAGCGGATCCTTCCTTTCCTCCCCCGCTTCTCTCTCTCCCCCCCCCCTCCCCTAGGCCGCCTCACAATGGGGCCATGACGCCGAACAGCAGGCGGCGGCGGCAACGACTACTCCCTCCTCCTCCTCCTGCTACTACTACTACTCCCCCCCTTCCTCCTCCGCCGCCACACAACGTGCTCGACCGACCCGGGGATTCCCCTCCCCCGGTGTCTAAGGCCTCCCTGGACTCACCGCCTTCCCCCCCCCCCGCTCCGCCCACGGGGGTCACCCTCTGACCGGCCCGGCGCGCTGTTCCGCGCACCTCCTTCCGCTCTCTCTCCAAAATGCCAAGCAAACAGGGAAGAGAAGGAGGGCAAGTCTTTTTGATCGCTTATCTGCTTTCCCGGCCAGCTTCTGTCGGGACTCTCTCCTCTCTCTCCCCCCTTTCCTCTCTCTTTCTCACACACACCCCGTCTGATCTGATGTTTAATGAGGGATCCCCTCCAGCTGAGAGGCTGTTAGATGAGCCTTCCCTTCCTGCTGTCAGGATGTACACGAGAGTGCCTTCCCCCCCCCCTCCCCATCCTCCTCCCCTGTCTTCCCGGAAAGGTCTGTAAGGCAAATTGACCCTCCTGAGACAGGAGGCTGCACCACCTCCTCCTACCTGATTAGTAACTCGCTTGCCCCTTCCGCCCGGCTGGTATCTGATGAGTCTCCCCTCTTTTATTTCTGCCCCCCACCAACCCCGCTCCTCGGAAGTTTTTGATCTACTACTTCAGCTCTCAATGAGGAAGAGCTGTTGGGAGGAGCTTTCGACTTCTTTCCCCTACATCTTTATTGGCCGATCACCGCCTTTCCAGCTTGTGACACGCAGGAAGACAGAGAGCTACATTATTAATTAATGGTTGAGGCGCTCATCCTCCATTTTTGAATTAGCAGCCCCAAAGCTCAGTGGCGTGTGTCGAGGCTCTTAGAGGCCTAGCCTGGTCATTAGGACTCCTCGTTAACCCTGGTACCCAGGGAGCAGGTTGGATAAGGTTTGTTGGTTTCCTAGTAAAAGATACTTGGAAGCTAAAATAATACGTGATCATTGCATTCTAAGAAGAAAATCAAGTATCTAATAGAGAATGTACATACAGAATGCTGTTTCTGTTCATGGTTAAACACCATCATGTATTTCTAACAAATTAGGGAATAATCTCAAGCAAGGCCAGGTCCTTAACCTGGGTCACAGGTTTTTAGGCATGCTATACGTCTGGACATACCCAGTATTAAGCCCTCGTAAACAACGTCTGCAGAAATGTCAAGGAAAATCCAGGCATATGGCAGCCTATGTCTGTAGATCTTGTAAAAAACAACTGGGCAAAACAGAAAAAAGTTCAAGAACTTGGACACCCCCCCCCCCAAAAAAGCCCATCAACTTTGCTTTAAAAAAAAGCGCAGAACTTTTGTGTCTGGGTTTTCCACTTTTTGAAATATGGCAAGCCGATTTTGAGCACTGATGTTGGACTTTTTTCCAGTGTTGTGAGGATTCATCAACTAGCTACATATACACAGATTATTCCATGACAATTATTTCATATTCAAATCCACAGTAAATGCTCTCTTATCCCAAGCCATGTTCACAAAGGTTACTTTAATAAGCCCATAACACATATATTTCTTACAGTGCTTGCACACAGTTTATTGTGAACTTGATGCTGCTCCTGAATGAAAGTTTTTCACAGTGTACTTATCAAAACACCACCCTGTGTCTCCCCCTTGCCTGTTCAATCCAGTTTTACCATTTTGGGTAGGTGGGTGTGACTGGATTTTCCACAGAAACACTACATCTGAATTAAATGAAATAATGTAAGACAGTACTTGGATGACAACTATATTGCATGCAGGATCAACCCCAAGTCCCTTATTCACACGTGAAAAGAGTTAAAATAGGGAAGGAGTAATACATACACATTGTATTTCCAGAGTTCTTGTTCAGAAGATAAGAGTTTTGGTTTTAAAACACACATATCTTAAAAGAAGGGGACGCAGGTGGCGCTGTGGGTTAAAGCCTCAGCGCCTAGGACTTGCCGATCGAAAGGTCGGCGGTTCGAATCCCTGCGGCGGGGTGCGCTCCCGCTGCTCGGTCCCAGCGCCTGCCAACCTAGCAGTTCGAAAGCACCTCCGGGTGCAAGTAGATAAATAGGGACCGCTTACCAGCGGGAAGGTAAACGGCGTTTCCGTGTGCGGCTCTGGCTCGCCAGATGCAGCTTTGTCACGCTGGCCACGTGACCCGGAAGTGTCTCCGGACAGCGCTGGCCCCTGGCCTCTTGAGTGAGATGGGCGCACAACCCCAGAGTCTGTCAAGACTGGCCCGTACGGGCAGGGGTACCTTTACCTTATCTTAAAAGAATGTCCTCTTATACATATAGCTGATTGAACAATTAAAATTAATTCATACCAACTGAGAGCTGTTTTACCATTTGTCATGTAAATGCAACCATTTAAAACAAATTGTAATTGCTGGTGTTGATGAGACCACATTACAATGATACTTAAAACTCAGCACTGGCTTATTAGCTGTCAGGCCCAATCAATGGTGTACAGATGTACAAAGCCTTGTATGACTCTTGAGCCCAAATACCTAAAGGAGTGTCTTCCCAATAACTACCAACCCTGCTTTAAGACTGGTGAGAGAGCCAGTGTGGTGTAGTGGTTAAGAGCGGTGGACTCGTAATCTGAGGAACCGGGTTCGCGTCTCTGCTCCTCCACATGAAGCTGCTGGGTGACCTTGGGCCAGTCACACTTCTTTGAAGTCTCTCAGCCCCACTCACCTCACAGAGTGTTTGTTGTGGGGGAGGAAGGGAAAGGAGAATGTTAGCCGCTTTGGGTAGTGATAAAGCGGGATATCAAATCCAAACTTCTTCTTCTTCTTCCTGCTCATTGTTCAGTTGGTAAGCATGGCCTGTGAGATGACGACTGAGCAGGGCTTTTCGGGGGCAGCCCCCATTTGTGGAACTCCCTTCAAGGTGATGCTTAGTTGTCTTCCACCTTGACAAAAATGAGGTGCAAACTTAAGAGAGGTTATTGGCATCTGTCTGTCTTGGGAGACAATGGAAGTATGTGCCTTTGAGAATGAGGTCTAACTGTTGGAAGGTTGCAGCGCTGATGCAGAAAGAGACATGTTTTGTTACAGCTGGGGGTAGATGGTGTCCAGTTGTACTGCTGCAGATGCGCCATGGCACTCTTCCCAGTGGTCATTCCTCCTCTGGTCACTGCTATGGATACGTGACTTGTCTGCCTGTCTCCAGGCACTGTGGTCATCCTCAAGGGATCCCCACATTGTAGGGTTGGTGTCATGTTTGCAGACATCTTTGTAACGCAGCACTGGTCTGCCAATTGGCCTGGTGCCAGAAGCCAGCTCCCTGGAGAGCACATCCTTGGGGATCCTGCCAGCTTCCATTCTGTGGGCATGACCAAGCCAGCCGCTTTTGGAACAAATGGAATGAAGAATAACTGTTAAAAGTTTTATTGTCTACTATATGCTATTTTAATAGTCGGTGTGGATTTGTCAGTGTTTTAACTATTGTTTTACTGTATTTATTATAATTTATGGTGATTGTTAGCCACCCCAAACTCCTGGAGGAGAAAACAGGACCTAACAATAACTAAATATTCACCAAGTAGTAAGCACTACAGATGCCAGGTGGTGAGATGTTACTTTTGAATCAATGGGATTAGACTTGGGCTATCAGAGCACTGGTATCAGTGCCAAAAAACCATCCCTCTCCTCATCCCAGGTCTTACAATTGATTCTTTATCCAGTCCATATGCTTAGGTCAGTTTCTGTTTTTCTTTTAAAATCCCAAATTGTATTCCTTTCAGTCCTCACCCTGCAAGTAGGTCTAGGTATGGCTTTTCAGTAGCTTATTGGTATTTCAGTAGCCAGTGTTGTGTAATGGTTAGAGTGCTGGACTACGGCCTGGGAGAGACTAGGGTTCAAATCCCCACTCAGCCATAAAGCTCACTGGGTGACCTTGGGCCAGTCATCATCTATAATCCTAACCTACCTCACAGGGTTGTTGTGAGGGTGAAATGGGAGGAGGAGAACCATGTACACCACACTGAGCTGCTTGGAAGAAAAGGTGGTGAATAAATGGAACAACTAAACAAATAAATCATCAGGCTTATTCAATGGAATTTTACTTAAAGCTAGTCTAATGATCCATTAAAGAAATATTTATTTTTCTGCATCTTTATAAGGTTATGCCAGAAAGGGTTACTTCTTTACTTGGTACAATAGTGCAGCCAATTCCAATGTTAAAATTTAAACAGTTTAAAATCCAAGGATTTAATTTTTGTCTGTTCCATTGAAATGGATTCAAAGTAAATGGGCTCTTGGTGGTAGCACAATTATAACAATGCAATCTAACACTGAGCCACACCCGTGTTGATTGGATCTTGTATTCACTTTACCTACTTCTCAGAGGCCTTATGGCTTTTCATTATGGAGACCACTTCATGTAGCTGATGAAGTGGGTTCTGGCCCATAAAGGCTTATATAGCAATAAATTTGCTAAAATACAGTATAGTTTTTATAGTGTTTTCTGCAACACACTAACACAGCTGGGATCCTAAATACTGTATACACATGTCAACTTCAAATATGCAATTTCTGCAATCGTTCATATGCAGCACTTAAGACATTTTATTTACAATGATGCCTTAAATGAGAATTTTGTTGTGCATAATTGCACAGGCTGGGTTGTTTATAGACTAAAGCCCTGGTCATACAAATAGGGTGGGGGAATAAAGTCTTCAATCTGAACAGTTAGTTGTACGTTCCTTGCTGCAGCAGAACTATGGGCCTCAAACTGCCTTGAAGTGATTTCAAAACAGTGGGTTTGTAATCACATAAAGTTACAATTCTGTGCACACTTGCTTGGAACTAAACACCCTTTCCCCTCAAAATACATACTGGTAATAAAGAGCTTGAATATGAAACTGCAGGCAGTGTTGTGTTCTGCAAAACTATGGTCTGATGAGTAAACAGTTAAAAACAAAACAAAACAGCATTTTAGCAGAAGTGTGATTGTCACTGGTCTGCTTGCTTAAGATGAGTTGCAATATACGTCCAGGCAAATAAATACCGTAGGTAGGTTGCAGTTGCTACTGAGAAAGCTCAATAACCTTTCCTTAAATTGAATAGATACAGTGGTACCTCAGGTTAAGTACTTAATTCGTTCCGGAGGTCCGTACTTAACCTGAAACTGTTCTTAACCTGAAGCACCACTTTAGCTAATGGGGCCTCCTGCTGCTGCCGCGCTGCCAGAGCACGATTTCTGTTTTCATCCTGAAGCAAAGTTCTTAACCTGAAGCACTATTTCTGGGTTAGCGGAGTCTGTAACCTGAAGCGTATGTAACCCGAGGCACCACTGTACTGCAATCTCTCACTGATGAAGCATATAATAATCCTGATCATGTGGCTCATGGCTGCTGGGAGTAGGGGACACACTGGGGAAGAGGGACACAAATCCAGACATGGGAGGGAAACAATGGCAAAGCAGGCCCTGAACTTCTCTTTTTGTGAGGGACAGCCAACCAGGTGTCCTGCAGATGCTTTTGGCCTCCACCAGCACTCAACCCCAGCCAATGTGGCCAATGGCTAGAGATGATGGGAATTGTAGTTCATTAACCTTGGAACCATTTTGGCTATCCTGCTCTAGTATATTATTTTGCTTGTACAACTCCTCTTTCTGGTTCTGTATTAAGGCCAACAGTAAAAGTACTGTACATGAACGCTCTTGTACCGCCATCCACCCACTGGCGCTCTTAAAGATTGTTAGCAAAGGGAAAGGAGATGTGGACTAGATCCTGTATACTATTTTAGAACATCTCAGCCATTGAACCCCCCATTATACAACACATGTATAACATGCCAGCATCACACGCAGTATCTCTTGAATGAAGCACCCCCCCCCTGAAACTCCAGTCAGCTACAATAATATAGAAGAGCCCTGCCACAGACCTGTAAGGTACATAAGGTTTCCACCTGTTTCTATGTGCCTAGTACCTGACAAAGGCCCATCAGGTGAATTTGTAGATGTGCTGGGTGGACTGTCTGCTGGAAGCTAGGATGGTAGAGAGTTGGGCTTCAGGCTCAGGTTCTGAATGCAGCTTTCCAGGCCTCTCTATGTGCATACCCTACCCTCCAAACATTTCTCTGATGAAAATAGGGACATCCCATTTCATAATGATAATTTTACTATTTATACCCCACACATCTTACTGGGTTGCCCCAGCAACTCTGGACAGCTTCCAACATATATAAAAACATTAAACATAAAGAAGATACAGGGCTGCCTTCAGCTGTCTTCTAAAAGTTGTAGAGTTACTTACCACCTCCTTGGCTCGGAGGTCACAGAACTCTATACCCTCCAACATTTCTCCAATGAAAATAGGGACGTCCTAAGGAAAAGGGGGACATTCTGGGATCAAATCAGAAACTGGGATGGCTTTTGTTAATCTGGGACTGTCCCTGGAAAATAGGGACACTTGGAGGGTCTGTGTGTGGTCCTCATAACTCTACAGGGCATTTTCCTCATAGGCCCTACTTGGCAACCCAAGTATTTCTGTCTTTCTAGACGGCTTCTTTGAAGTCCAGCAATGCTTCCCCCTTCTCTGAATGGTGGGTAAAGGGGGGGCTGTGAGTGTATGCAAAAACTAGCTTACTGTCCAAAGTTAAAATTTACATCAGTTGCTCCACCAACTTCTGCCTCCGACCCAACACACCACTAGCAGATGACCCTCAGAAGGCTGTCTTGAAGGGAGTGTGGCTCCTCAGGCTTCTCAGCTAAGTTGTACTGCATTTACAAAACATTTGAGATCCACTAGAGAGATAAAACTATGGGAGGTGTACACAGCATTTAAGAAATCACACAAGGCATAATAAATCTTAGCCCACATCTCTGGCAGGTATCGTTCACTTTGACAGCTTCCTACCATAGTGGCAAAAGCAGTACACAGGTCTAAGCTGGAGTTCATGTGGTCAACTGCTTCTGCTAAGAAACTCATAGCAAGGGATAAACCCAAAGGAAACCAGGAAATATTTCCAGCAACTAAGTGGACCCCCCTGGGGTGGGGTTGAATGCTAGTTTTACCCAACTCCAGCTTCAGACTGCCTCTGTGTTCAAATTCTAACAGCAAAATATATTTTTCTGTCTCTCCTACAAACTGGGGGACAATCAGGGTTGATCACCAATAGATAGAGGGCATGACTATGTAAGGTTGCTGGTTGTGGGTGTCATTTAAAGTCAGTCAATTGTTGGTTACCTCATTTATTACTGTATTATTGCTGGGAGGGTGAAAGGCACTTTAAAACTTTCTGCCTCAGGTGCCAAAATAACTTGAACAGCCTTTGGGAATCATGAACCATGACTAGAGGCGCGGGTGTAGATTTGTGGTGCCTTCTGGTGCTCTGCTTCGGGCAAAAGGTTTTGTGAGGATATCACTTTCCAAAAGGTAGAAGTTTCAATCCCTCAAGGAACAGTTCACCTTTTTGTCAAGTCCCTGCTAATCCATGAGGGACGTCAGGGAAAAAAGATAAGCCTATTCATTCTAATCAGTTCAACCGAACTCATAACAATAGTTAAACCTTCTTAAGTGTGAATGAGTAGAGCAGTTAGCAATAGTCTCCCACTCCAATTTGAATTTGAACCTGTCCTTTGCTAAGCTCTTTTGCTAAAATGCCTTGGCTTTTAGAGGTGAGATTAAAGATAAAAGCCTTTTCCTGTGGTTGCTCCTAGTCTATGGAATCTGTTCCTCTGGCACAAGATTACATTATAATCTTTTAGCTCTGTATAGTTTTAATGATTTATGTTGCTTTTCCTCTTTTTGCCGCTATTCTTGTTGTAATAAATAGTGTTATTAAACCTCCTTGAGGGCTAACAGTGATGGTAGCATATGGATATTTCAAAGATATATCCAGAATTGGCCTCCACAGTAATGGACACACCGTTAAAATAGTGTTCATGGAAGTCAATCTTACTCTGCCACAGGTGATGGCCAAAGAAGAAGATTTCAAAGATAGGAAATCTTCGTCAGTCTCCCTTGTCTATGCTCAGTTTTGGTAGGGAACAAAAAGGCCTCTTAGAGAAGTAAATGGTTTCACCTTAGCCAGGGCAGATATTGCTAATAGAATAAACTTCAACTACACTGTACTTAAAAGAGCTGGCCCGGAAGATTAAAGGGGTCAACAAATTCACTAAAAAGCATTAAAAGAATGGGTAAAATGAGTTCAAGAGATGCTGCTACTAAAAAGCCCCTCTTTCATGTCACTACACCTCATTTCAAAAGGTGGCTGCAGTGCTAAGCAGTTTCATATGGGAGTTGTCCTGCACAGGTACCTTCTTCCCAGGTTGTATCTGCCTCACAAAAAGCCATTTTACACACACACACACACACACACACACTCCAAACACACCCTACATAAAAAGGATCAAGACATCCCTCACTGAACAAGAAACGAGAATTAGACTGGCCACTATGTTCTTCACTTGCCTTTAGTTCATCTGTACTGTACTCACTTCATGTAATTTCCCACTTTTCCTCCATAAGTGGCTAGAAAAGGAACTTGTCAAGTCCAATATTCATTTCTTGATGGCTGTAACACATCATATTAGAGGCTCAATGAAAGCTTGAGGCCACTTCACAAATGACATTTAAAGCCAAAGGCTAGCACCTGCTTCCGAAAATGTGGACCTTAATGTTTTGAATGCCATCTAGTGGTAGGATTATAATAAATACAAGAAATACATGTTGAGCTAGCCCCCATAAATTCCTAATCATATATGTCTGTGTTTTAGGGATTAGTAAAATAATCAAGTTGTAGTATGATTCTTAGTGGATTAATGCAATGTCTTTGTTGTTGGTTATTAAATTAATAGATAAATTATTATTACTATTATCTATTATTATTAGCCATTAATCAAGAACACAGCTTGGGTTATAATCAAGCGCCAAACTAGATGTGCTGGGATTGCACTGTTACTGTCTTCTTCTTTAGTTAAAAGCAGTTATGGAGTAAGGCAGATGTGGCTCATGTTCCCAGTTTCTCAAGCAATATTGTGAAAGTTCTCTGCTTCAGGGAACTCCACCTTAAATAGTGGCAGGATCTTCACACAGATACCCGGGCATGAGGGAAGAGCCCTTGGCTGTGATAATGTAAACCTGGGTCTGTGTCTTTGGCCTTGTCTTTAACCAAGAAGTGCCTGGATATCTTTCATCCATGTGGACACTGTTTCAAGCACCTTCTTATAGCTGAGCTACAAGATATATTTTGTCGCTTCTTCCCATTCAAAAGAAAAACAGCATTTACTTAGCCATTTAAGAATATAAAAAATGGGAATAATTAACTGGAAGACTCTTCTATCTATTCAGAAAGCTCTGCCAATTAATATCCACTGCTTTATTACTTTTTCCATGTACAGGTTATGCACGCTTGCCTGTTCTTGCATGCTTCCTACATTCCCCACACCTTTTAAGTGTAGTTCAATAATCAACCTACACCCAACTGTCACATGAAAATCAGACTCGAAGGGAAAAATCAGGATGCTTCCAGATGTGAGCTTATTTTAGGATTGGTGCTGTTTGCACACACATGTTTTTGCAGTTTGCTCACAACACTGTAGCTATCAAAATGCAAAGCTTTTTTTTTTTTAATTAATCCAATTTCCTTTTACTGTGTAATGACTAAAAATAACCTGTGATACATCTGCGGTGTGGAAGCTTTATTTCTGACAGTCCAAAAAACACAAGGGAGCTTAGCTTCATCAGTTTTTACATGTTGATGGCACATTTGAATTTTAACAATTTGGCTAAGGGAGCCGTTTTGTCAACATCACACACTACGTGTGGGAGAACACTGAGACTACAACTATAGTATGGACATCAAGTTTTTAAAGAATAAAGTAAATACATAGAGACGGGGTGAGTGCCAGTTGCTCGGTCCCAGATCTTGCCAACCTAGCAGTTCAAAAGCAAGTCAAAGTGCAAGTAGATAAATAGGTACCGCTCTGGCAGGAAGGTAAACAGTGTTTCCATGCGCTGCTCTGGTTTGCCAGAAGCGGCTTAGTCATGACTCAGAAGCTGTACGCCGGCTCCCTCGGCCAATAAAGCGAGATGAGTGCTGCAACCCCAGAGTCGGCCACGACTGGACCTAATGGTCAGGAGTCCCTTTACCTTTAAGTTAGGTGATTATTACACTTGCTCCAGACCTTGGTATTTGAGGGGGATTCCCCCCCCCACTTGCTTTCATGTTTTGTTTTGTTTTGTTTTTCCCAAGCAGTTTATAAATTTTATGAAATAAAAGTAAGTATTTTACTTATAAAACCAAACGTAAATTGATACTGCATCTTCCCCCAAAAGCAAAAGCCTCAATTTCGCGAATTGTGACTCAAGGCTGGTAACATTTGATCTGCCTACTGGTGTGGATGGCAGAATAAACCGACTGAAAATGCAGGTATATATGCGTGAAACATGTGCACAGAAATGATCTGCTTGTGGTATAAGGCTTCCAACCTTTGGATTAAAACAACTGTCTTCAGTTCTGGTTTTAATGCTGAGAAGCTAGCAAAAAAGGCATTCCCTAGAGAATTTTTTTTGGTAAGCCCTTTAAAATAAGATGCAGTACATAAGAAGAGTCATCTCTGCTAAGTACCATATATTTAAACACAAGTGAAAATAATTCTAGTCCAAAAAAAAGGGGGGAACTATTTTAGAACTTGGTAAAGGCAGGATTTCCACAGTTCTTTAACCAGAGACAAAAGTAATTAACAATCCTAATTTGAAATAAACCGGGCAGGTTCTGTTTAAACTCCTTCCTCATTTACATAAAGAAGAATATATCTCTTGCTTTCCACATATTTTATCTTGACACAAAGGGCTGCTCCCTCCACAGAGTGCTCAGTGTAGAACTGGGTGGTGCTGACATCGCCACCAAAGATGGCAGGTTAACTCTGAGCTCCTGACTCTTGAACAGCATTAAATATACAATTTAATACACTTACTCATTGGTCCTCCTCAAAACTTTATCAGCAAAGATCACAAGGAATGGTATTCGCCACATCTCTGAATAAATAAAGAAATCTTCACAGCTATGTTGCTATCAGAGAATGAGGGGTAAGTGACACATTAACTGAAGAAGGAACAATAGGTCCTGATATGTGTAAAAGTCTTAAAAACTACCCAGAAAGAGACAAGACCTCCTGAATATATAACTAAAATGCACAATGATCTAGTTTCTAAATGGAATGCAGTAATAAAAGCATTAGAGGCAGGGGTCAGCAAACGTTTTCAGCAGGGGGCCGGGTCCACTGTCCCTCAGACCTTGGTGGCGGGCTGGACTACTGTATATTTTTGGGGGGATGGAGGGAATGAACGAATTCCTATGCCCCACAAATAACCCAGAGACGCATTTTAAGTAAAAGCACACATTCTACTCATGTAAAAACACGCTGATTCCCGGAATGTCCGTGGACCGGATTTAGAAGGCAATTGGGCCGGATCCGGCCCCCGTGCCTTAGTTTGCCTACCCATGCATTAGGGGATAGTATCAATGATCCATCAAAATGGAGAATACCGCCCAAACAGCAAGTGGGACCATGCATATGGACGTTGAACTCTCCCCTTTGTTAGCAATCAAAACCAGATCAGATCAAACTATATCAGGTAGTTTCAGTAACAACACACAACATAAAATAGGCATGTTTGCAGATGACATCTTACTATTGTTTACAAACCTGGAAAGAAATCAGTCATATAAGGAATATAAACACAGAAAGCACAGAACAAACAGGCATATCAACACACTATAAAATACATTGAAATTTTTATACCTAATAATTAAAAATCAATAGAAAAATTTAAATATAATCCTTTATCATGGAAGATATACAAGAAGCTTATGAACTGGTCAAAATTAAATATAGCAAGGTTAAGCAAGATTGCAACAATCAAAATGAATACATTACCTCCACTGACATACTTATTCCAAGTACTCCCCATACCACTAAATCACAACAAGATTCAAAACTGGCAAAAAAGCAAAACAAAATCCTACTAATTACCGTATTTTTCGCACCATAGGGCGCACCGGACCATAGGGCGCACCCAGTTTTTTGGGGGGGAAATAAAGGGGAAAAAATTATTTCCCCCCCAGGTGCGGGGCTGGGGCGGGGGAAGCTAGAGCTTCCCCCGACCCCAGCCCTCAAACAGGCAGCTCTCCGCAAGCAGCGGGAGCGCTCCCGCTGCTTGTGGAGAGGTCCGCGAAGCCTGGACGCGCTGAGCTCAGCGCGCCCAGGCTTCGGCATGCAGGCACCTCTCTGCAAGCAGCGGGAACGCTCCCGCTGCTTGCGGAGAGGTCCGCGAAGCCTGGACGCGCTGAGCTCAGCGCTCAGGCTTCGGCATGCAGGCACCTCTCCGCAAGCAGCGGGAACGCTCCCGCTGCTTGCGGAGAGGTCCGCGAAGCCTGGACACGCTGAGCTCAGCGCTCAGGCTTCGGCATGCAGGCACCTCTCCGCAAGCAGCGGGAACGCTCCCGCTGCTTGCGGAGAGGTCCGCGAAGCCTGGACGCGCTGAGCTCAGCGCGCCCAGGCTTCGGCATGCAGGCACCTCTCCGTAAGCAGCGGGAACGCTCCCGCTGCTTGCGGAGAGGTCCGCGAAGCCTGGACGCGCTGAGCTCAGCGCGCCCAGGCTTCGGCATGCAGGCACCTCTCCGCAAGCAGCGGGAACGCTCCCGCTGCTTGCGGAGAGGTCCGCGAAGCCTGGACGCGCTGAGCTCAGCGCGCCCAGGCTTCGGCATGCAGGCACCTCTCCGCAAGCAGCGGGAACGCTCCCGCTGCTTGCGGAGAGGTCCGCGAAGCCTGGACGCGCTGAGCTCAGCGCGCCCAGGCTTCGGCATGCAGGCACCTCTCCGCAAGCAGCGGGAGCCCAGCGCTGGGCTCCTGCTGCTTGCGGAGAGGTGTGCGAAGCCTGGAGAGCATGAGGGGTTGGTGCGCACCGACCCCTCTCACTCTCCAGGCTTCAGCGAAAGCCTGCATTCGCACCATAGGACGCACACACATTTCCCCTTCATTTTTGGAGGGGAAAAAGTGCGTCCTATGGTGCGAAAAATACGGTAATTTATACACAATGGCAAAATATCCTGGTTATCAAAAATTGTATTGTATGAACCAAACAAGGAGGGCTTGGGATCCCTTAGTAGCAGACAAAAAAATGGCAGAGGACAAGAAAGTGACTTTGATACAATAAGGTTCAGCTTTATATCGTTTGTGCCCTCCTCACACTCAACTCCAACCCCACCGACAACTCATGGCTCTTTATGGAAGGACTCACTCAACTGACAAAAATAGATATATCAAAAGAAGAACTTTATTTGAGCTTTTGTATGCCCCTCTGATTGGGTTATTCTTATCGCTCATTGTTTATGTGTTTGCATTATGAAAAGCAGGAATAAAAATAAGAATTCTTGAAAAAAGAACTGTAGAACTGCAATTCAATGCAATTTCAATGTCAGTACACATTTATATTAGAGAATTCTGTACAAGTGAATTTGTTCAAGTGCTTCTCTATCAGCAATTTCTTCGAAAAACACATCGTAGTCCAACGGCAGAGCTTCTATCCATTGGCTGAGCTGAATGTCGACCTGAAAAGAAATTAAAATTCATATTTGCACCTGCTTTCCAGTGCATGCAGACCTCTTGACTACTGATGAAGGCAGGTAATAAAAGGTTATCAAAATAAAATATTATTCTGCTGCAAGACTAACATAGGTACATGTGTGTTTTCAGTATCTTGTGACGGATTTGGGACTGCAGTATTGGTAGTATTCACACATTGCTATCTCACTCAATGATATCATTGCAAATGATAGTACTGTGGCCCTCAGTGAACTGATCAAAATCACATTTTCATCTTGCCATTGACACATGTTGCTTCCCCCCACCCCAGTCCTTCTTTCTCACAGGTATAATCATTAAGAACCTGAGGGGAGAAACAGGCAGTTTGCTAGAACTATACTCAGATCTTCCAAAAGTGCCAAATATGAGACCTACTGGCAGGAAGCCATGGGACCTCCATGGTCCTCTCTCTTGCCACCAACCTCACTGATCTAGGAGGTGGACACACAAGGAGGGCTTCTGTTGCACATCTCAAAAAAGCTTTTTCCATAAAAACGAGAGACTTGACTGCAGAAAAGTTTGAGAAATAACTACTTACCTGAAGCTCCGAAAGAGATTTCTCAAGGCTTGGCAACGTCACTAATAAGGAACCTTTCTTTCTTACATTTTGCCTGATAAATTTCCAGGATCTAGGGGAAAGTAAGTTTAGATTTCACTTGCTTGTGCAACCCTTATGGGAAATTACTTGCTTAGCACGAACTAACATGTTCCAACAAAGTGTAGTTATTATCATCCATCATTTGGCGTTTGCGCTCTGAGAGAAAAATACTAGAAGCTTAGCTTGGCCTGCATGAGCATTACAGCCTCTTTGATATGTGCCTGACATATATGCAAAATTATTTTATAGTACAGTATTATTATGGAGTGTACCCCACTGTTTGTGGGAAATAATATTAACCAGATTTATAAAACATCTGCATTTTGAAAAATACAAAAAGAAATACTACCAATGTTTATAACAGGTTGCATCTACCACCACATAAGCACAAGGCATCTCAATACAATGGATTTTCCCTTTCCATCCTACAGCCCTGTATCCCATCCCAAAAAGCCTATAGGGTTAGTGGGCTTACCAAACATTGTAGAATGGGTCATCCAGGGTCACAGTGTATGTGTTAATTGAATTGCCTGGAATTGGGTCCAGGAACTTGTACCAAATAATGGCTGCAATCCCAGCCTCAGGCAATGTCACCTATCTGCCACTGCATAACAGGAGAGGAAGTTGGCTGGCTCTTATTTGAGGCAACTATTATCACAGCTGCTGCGAATACAGGGACTGTGGCCTTCCAGCTGTGGGGGACTAAAACACTCCAACCTCCTGGCCATGCTGGTTGGGGCTGGTAGGTATTGTAGTTCAACAACTACTGTATTTTTCGCTCTATAAGACATACTTTTCCCCCTTCAAAAATTAAGGGGAAATGTGTGTGCGTCTTATGGAGCGGATGCAGGCTCCTTGGCTTCAGCGATAGCAACCTGAAGCCTCCAAAGCGCAGAGGGAGATCTCCCCCCGTGCTCCAGAGACTTCGCGTTGCTTTCGCTGAAGCTGCGCTCCAAAGGCTTGCGAATAGCGCCTGAAGCCTGGAGAGCGAGAGGGGTCAGTGCACACCGATCCCTCTTGCTCTCCAGACTTCGCTTTGCTGGAGAGGCGCTGCACAGTTTTCCCTCTCTGCGAAGCGGGAGGAGAAATGGAAGGGGCTCCACTTCTCCTGCCGCTTCGCTGAAGGGGCGCTGAGCAGAGAGGGGGAGAATCCCCCCCCCCTGTTCTCCTCCTCCTATGGTCCGATGTGTCCTATAGAGCGAAAAATACGGTATATTGATAGCTCTTTTCCTTGTCGTTGCTGATAGGGATTTGCATGGCTCTTACGTCCATAATTTATTCCATTCTTCTTCCTCTACGTCTAAATTCCAACTTACCACCCACCAACTTCTTAAATTTTGCTGTGGGCAAAATTGTACCTCTGTAATAATTTTGTGCACGGATGAAATTAGACATTACGCCACTATGTTTCCTCCCACTATTATTTTCTCATAGGTTGTTAACTGCCTGGTAGCTTCATTTTTTACTTTTGCACTTATAGGATCACCATCAGTTTCCAGGTTTTCCAATATTGTCCACTGGACTCCATTATTAGCTGACATTAAATGTGTCATATATCGCTTAAACAACTTGCTTCATAAAAACTACTTGAGTTTGAGAGTCTAGAACTTGCGCTTTTCTTAAATATACATTTCAATTCTAGCATTTTAAAAGAGGAGAAACATATGTAAGTCTAAACGTATCCTCAGGAATGTATTCCTAGTTTCTAAAAAAATCAGGAACACACCTCTTACCTGGCCTGTTCTGAGCTGTCAAGGAAATATTCAAAAACATTATTCATCACAACAATGTCAGCATTCTGAAGAAGGGACGCCTGAGTACAAATGTCTGCATGAAGTACCTGAAGGGGGAAAATCTGTAAGCTTCTAACATGAAAGATCATCTGGCAACAATCTCAAATACTGAAATTAGCCCCCTCCCCCCACTGTTCTGGGGGTTCTCCCCCCAAAAAGCCATTTTTGAAGGTGCAGCGGCATAAAGGAAGAAAAAGTCATCTTCCACAAGCAGAAGGCTTTGCACAGAGCTTCCGCTGATGGGGTGCATTTGGTGAATCTTACCTAAGACTTCCCCACCCAATTCATTTCAGCAGCTGCTTCACTTTATAGTGAAAGAGCTACTGAAATGAAAGGGTGGTGAGAACAGCTGGATCAAGGAAGTGCTCCCTCCCATCTTATCAGCTGATTGGGGGTGTGATACTGCTTTGTGCTGGCTTCCTGCTTTGCACAGCATTTTAATGACTCCTGACAACCAGCTGATTGATGGCTGCTTTGTCCAAAATGGTCTCGCAGGCCCAAAGGGACACCTGGTGGGCTAAGGTTGGTCCTAAGGCCAGAGGTTCCCTGACCCTGACCCTAAGCAAGCCTCTTACTCTTGGCCTCAGCCTCCCCATTTGCAATATGGGTGTAAAAATACTGACCTTTCTTATTGAATTATATGTATTACCACAAGATAGCACACATAAAGTGCTTGGAACATCTGATTATACAAATACTAAATACTATTATTCTTTTCTTGTTGGTCATGGGAAAACCTTAAAATCATCTTAAACCTTTTTAATTGTTTCAATATTATTAATATTGAATATCCTCCAGCCTCCGTTTAACTCCAGAGCTGAGTGTACAGGCTGCTATGGAGTTGGTTTGAATCACATGATGGTTTCAGTCAAAAAGATTTACAAACTTCAACTATTTGAGGTATCCTACCAGGTATGTGCATGACTGCGAAGATATTGCAACTCCAGTGACATTATTTTTCTATGAATATTGACTTGCTAGTTCAAAATCTCTCTGTAAATAAAACAAACTAAGAAATACGTTACTACCTTTATTCTTCCATGAAGTTGGTATTTTGCAATGATACCTTCCTGCAACCGGCAAAAGTCTGCATTCATTTCAACACCATAGATCTGAGACGCTGAGCTATAAAAGTAGCCCTAAAAGAAAAGCCAGTGTAGATAGACAGAAATATGTATAGGTGGACTGAAATGAAATGTTAAGCTTTAGTGAATTATATATATATATAAGATGAGATTGTAAGAATCTTAGAAAGTTTCAGGCCCTGTTCCAGAGGGCTTGGTAGCAAGTGCTCAAAATAGTGTTTAGCCCTACAATAGAAAGTCTACCCTGCCATAATAATTTATCTTATAAATTAGAATAAATGTTTCACAAGAAGCTTGATCAACTTATATGGACAAAACAAAAAAAAATCCTTCCAGTAGCACCTTAAAGACCAACTAAGTTAGTTCTTGGTATGAGCTTTCGTGTGCATGCACACTTCTTCAGATTCTTCAGGTATCTGAAGAAGTGTGCATGCACACGAAAGCTCATACCAAGAACTAACTTAGTTGGTCTTTAAGGTGCTACTGGAAGGAATTTTTTTTGTTTTGACTATGGCAGACCAACATGGCTACCTATCTGTAACTGCAACTTATATGGATTTAACATGACAAATGCTAGATACCCACATATTAAGATGCCCCTAAATGATAACTATTACAGCTTTCTGAAACTCTTAACCATCTGGCTAGAAAAACAGTCTATTCAGATTAAATATGGCAGATTGCCACTTCTGTAAATAGAAGCAAAGAATATGATGAAAAGAACTATTTTTAAAAATATGAGTTATGCTTTATCTGGAGGATATATTCCATTTTTAACACCATAAAGTGCTTCAGCTTTCCAAATGTTAACAAGTGTTTCTAATTTAAGATAAATTTAGCAAAAATTGACACTGCATCTACTTCATTTGTTATTCCAGGAAATAAGGGAATGCCGAGAAATAACTGAATCCTTTACACAAGTGTTCAGAGTATCTAGGAAGGTATTCCAAGGAAGAAAAACTCCCCTTTCTGATCAAGATTATGCCCATGGGGGCAGCTTATTATTTTTAAAGAGCTCCTTAAAACCTTTTGATAAAATGCTATGGTCCTATGCTTTTCTTTTGTTTATTTATTGAGGGGTTTTTATCCTGCCTTCCTAAATCTGAAGGAGCACTTAAGGGATCAATGTCTGTCAATCAAACCATAAGATAATACAACAACAGTAACCAAAGAACTGACTATAACAAATTCAGGTTCAGGCAGGAGACAAGCCAAAATCTTGCTTAAGCAACACAGACATTACCTGATGATACTACATAATTGGGAGGAGTAGTAGACTTTCTCTGTAGCCTCTGATAAGGAAGAGTTTAGCTAGGTAAGCAACTGCTGATTTTTCTTGGTAACAAGGCGAACATAGTAAAATATGAGGCTGTCTTGGATCTTTTGAAGTATCTACCCTGACTTGCAGAAGCTGTTCAGTATCTGAGGCCTGTGCTCTACTATTAAATTCCAGCCCTTCCCTAAGGCTGTAGCCTACGAAGGCACACACAAAGTTTGAGAACCAAAATTATACACAGATGTCAACTTTATGGTGAAGCAAAACATGACTGCAAAACTGAACCTGGGCAATGGCTTCCTGATATCTATTTCCTATAAACTGCTGAAACAATTCTTCTATGAAGAAACCTGAGCTGGATTTGCCCAAAACTCAAAAAAAGTATCACCAGCCCAACCCTCCTCCTTATCCAGAGACTTATCGAGCAGTGGCTGTAATATGTCATTGCACCCGTATCTTTCTGGCTTAGAGAAGAGAATGTAGTCATACCACATCTGGGTTTGGAGTAAGATGTCCAGTAATACACCACTCATGTTTTGAACAAGATTTTGAGCAAGGTAGGTTATAACATTAAACAGTGTATCTGCAGGACAACACATAGCACAGAAGCATGAATAACCACCAGGAACAGGAAAAAAGATACATCACAGGAAATTGTTAACAAATTCCTGGACTGGGTTTTACCCCAAAGAGGACCGCACCAAGTCTGGAACCAATGTCAACCACCACCTTTCCTGTCAGATCAGGCAGTACATGCCGAAAGAGAAACTTCAGTTCCGAGATGGAAAAGGAATGAGAAATGAACTCTGGGAAATAAGAGCAAAATAATTTTAAATATGCAACCTTGCTGGAACAATCATCAAACACTCTCAAATGTTTAGTAGAATATGGATTAAAACACCTTTCCAACAAGAATTATCATTTTCCCACTTGTCTGCTGAGAATAATATTCCCCACCACATTCACATCTTTATAATTTTGAGTAAAACATCAAACTGGACACGATCTTGTATTTCTTTACTTAAAAAATACCCTTAATAATACAGGGTGAGACTGTAGCACTGGACACATTTCCCACTCAATTTTAAGTAATATAGCATAAATTAAGTGCAACTACTGAAGAGTAAACGGTTTAAATGATACTCTGTGAGATCTTAACTGTCTAGTAAGTGCTATGGGTCTGCTTCACGTTGTTCTTTGAACAGAATTGTGAACAAAATGAAGAACAGATTAGAGTCCTTTTCACATATGAACACATGGTGGGGAAATCAGGACCATATCCTCCAACCTAGAATGCCATATGTTCAACTGAAAGTCTGAACATAGCCTAGGATGCATACACAACTGGTATATAGACGAGCTCTCTCTGTGCAAACAGAAACTTGCAAAGGGCAGGGTTCCTAATTACACATACAAAGCTTTTCTCTGCACAAGTGCAAGCTTCGTTTTTACATTCCAGCTATCGGTACAGAGCTTGAAAGGGGGGACCTGCAGCTGTGAGCCTGCTCTGTCCTCCAGACATTCCCTGAATGCAACATAGGGCCTTCTCTGTAATGACATCCTGACTTTGGAACTTTCTCCCTAAAGGGAACTGTTTGTGCTCAACTTCAATGGTTTTAGCCAACACACTTTTAATTGGAAAAATTAATGTTGGTATAATAAACAACCCCACCGATTTACCTGAACTAAAATTAAAAGTTAATTTATGTTTATTGGTTTTGTTCCTTTTTTATAAACTTTATTGCAAATTTTAAAAACAACTACAAAACGCAAAGTGCTGTCTTCCAAGACAATACATGTACACATGTTAAGTCTTGCATGCAGCAAAATAAACCTGGAAAATCAGCTTACTTCAACAGCATTAAGATAATTTCTCCATAGTAGCTGCTGTGACAAGATGAAAGGGAGATTACTTTACTATTGTTAATAAACTATATAAATTGAGACCATGCAGTCAAACCCATTTTCCTTTTTTTAATGGACTTTCACCTTATTTCCCATTTCATCTGGGAGCACAATAACTTGTAGATGCTTCCGCAGCTCAGTCTGAAAAGCATAGTTCCACATCTGACTGAAACGTGAAGCTACTCCATATTTGATTTCGGGAAAAAACATTGGATCAACTGCATAGGCACACATTGACCAATGCTGTCATTTGGCCTCCAAGTACATCATCTATGTACTTACCTAATGGTGCTGTCCGGTGAGAGCCGCACATTAGACAGTAATATCTGCTCATCTTCCCTTCTTCACACAGTGAGTCAATACAGTCATCATCATAAAGGAATGCATCAATATGAACTGTGGGCTTTGTTTGCTGTTGCAGCTGAAGGAGAAGCATAAAGCTGAACATGTATATTAATCAGCACATTTTCCCCAGTACTAGCTGCACACAATTTAAGCCCTAGACTTTCTGTTCCACTGCACATAAGTCAGTGGTTCCAAAATTCCCTGCCCCACAAAGGACCACTTGAAAATTGCGGTGAGTCTTGGCTGGCCACTTCATGAGCTTCCTGTCTATTGAACCAATAATAATGCACTGTGCTGGTTGCTCAATGAATTTTAACTGTATTTTTATAGGCACACCATGGAACACCCTAGGGAAGCTCTCAGACCACTGGTGGTCCACAAACCACAGTTTGGGAACCCTTGACCTAAATTATGCCTGTTTCCTCATTATTTTGTACCTCTAATTTAACATGTTTTCTCTGTCGAAGGAGTCAGTATTATATATTATACTGCTACATCAATGAGTTATATTCACGGCCAGGCATTTCATTTGGAGACCCCACATTGCTGTCTACTAAGGATGCACTTTGAAGGTGGCAGTTTCTGCAGCTATAAATGAGAAATAGATAAATGGATAGATAGCTAGATAGCTAGATAGATAGATTGCATTTACTTGTGTGATACTTAATATGTCAACAGTGCTAGCTGGAATATTTATCTTTGTTATAAAGCAAACAACAAAATGGGGGAAATTGTGGAGCAATATGAGGAAAGATAGTGACTAATTTTAGCTGATTAAGAGGAGCCAATGGAAGCAAAACTAGCTCCCCCATAGGCAGAGGACATGTAACCCTCATAACCCAGGTCCCACTGTTAGGTGGTAGAAATTCTAGGCTCCCTCTCCCGGGCAGCTAAATTCAGTATTTTTGCCCAAAACAAATGAAGATTGCAGCCAGCTATGCTGGTTCATCTGGAGAGGTGGGATCCAAAAATAACTGCAGTATTCTGTTTTTATTAGGATAAACTGAGAAGTCAGAGAGAGCAAGCTTTTGAGTTCTTCAAAACTCTTATTCAGGATAAAAGGTAAAGGGGCCCCTGACCATTAGGTCCAGTCGTGTCCAACTCTGGGGTTGCGGCGCTCATCTCGCTTTACTGGCCAAAGGAGCCGGCGTACAGCTTCCAGGTAATATGGCCAGCATGACTAAGCCGCTTCTGGCGAACCAGAGCAGTGCACGGAAACGCCGTTTACCTTCCAGCCGGAGCGGTACCTATTTATCTACTAGCACTTTGACGTGCTTTCGAACTGCTAGGTTGGCAGGAGCAGGGACCGAGCAATGGGAGCTCACCCTGTCACGGGGATTTAAACCGCCGACCTTCTGATCAGCAAGTCCTAGGCTCTGTGGTTTAACCCACAGCGCCACCCGCGTCCCTATCTTATTCAGGATAGATAGGTGAAATAGAGGGAGAAGAAATATGTTTCAGAGCATAATAGGGGGGAAAAACACACCAAAGGAACATGTAGGCAGAAGAAGAATTCTGGGGAACTTGAAAACTTGATCAATGCTTTGTAGTGTTTTATTCTGTTTTTGCTGCTTAGATGATTAAGCATGACCAAGCATCACCTGACCTACACTGGACCAATCAGCACAAGGACACTTCTCCAGCAGTTAAAGCTTATTCCCTGCTCTTCTCTTTCTTGAGCTGTTAAATACAGATGCCCTGGGCTCAAGTTCTGACAGTGACTCAATCAGGTCATTCAGCAACCTGCATCAGACAGAAGTCCCTGATAGCCCTAGTGGTGGACCCAAATCACTAAACCATCTGACACGGGAAGGCCTCAAAGGCTAAACTTACTTTTTGGAGAGCAAGGTGCTCGGAGCTGAGCATGGCCTCTTTTGGCAAACAATCTCTAAGATCTTCAGCAATACTTCTGAGAATAATATCATCATTACTGGATGTGAATTCATCAAAGTCATCTACAAAATATATATGTGTCAGGGTTTCTGGGAGAGAGGAGGAGATGACAGAGGAGACGGAGAGCGAGTGGGAGGAGGGGCAGAAGGATGAGGAAGAAGATGACGGAATTCTGAGGGAATCCACGAGTCTGAGCAGCGAGTCAGAGGATTCTCAAAAGGGGGTTACCTTAATCAAGCAAAGGGGAGGAGAAGGGAGAAGCGGAGAGGAGCCCAGTGGAAGACAGAGGAAGCAAGAGACGTCTCAGCCGGAACGGAGTAAAGGGGGTGGAGTCGTCAGCCTCTCGGAGGGAGCAGGATTAGGAGAGAACAGAGAGAGGGGGTTGGAGCAGGGTGTTCAGCCGGAAAGGGTGGAGAGCAGAACAGGGGGTGGTGTAGCGGTCGAAAGAAAGGTCAGCAGCAACGTACGTGCGCCAAGTTCAAACGTAGAGGCGCGCGGAAGTGGAGAGAGCTCAGGGGAGGAGCCCGGCCCTAAAGCCAGAAAGAGGGGGGAAGAGGCGGCAGAGGATTCAGCCTCAGGCGAGTCACGGAGAGAGGGAACCCAGGGGGGCAGGAAGACCCTGCGGAAAAGAAAGGAGAGGAAGAGGTGGTCTAGAGCCAGGCTATTAAGTTGGTGCGGAAGAGGGGAGGAGTCAGAGGGGACTTCAGCGGTCTAACGTGGCAGACGTACGGCCACAATGCTGAACTGTATGACAAGCAGAAATCTTCAATAAACTTTTCCTGTAAATAAGCTGCAACGGAGTGAGGTCTCTTGTGAGCTGGGACCAGTCCTGGGTGGCCGTGACAGTAAGTCCCCTCTCTGAAAGCAAAAATTTTTTTTTTGCGAAGCTCACGAACGGGAGCAGCCATGAGCGCTGAGGAGCAGCTGGTTGCATTGCGGAATCAGGTTACCGCTCTCACATCGGCAGTCATTGCTTCGCAGAAGAAGAATGACGACTTGGAGAAGACGTGCCAGGATTTGCAGGCAAGGTGGGAGCGCGCGGACAAGGCGGGGGCCCCAGGATCCAGAGCGGAGGGCATTGCGCTTGGACGGAGGGGGGGTGCCCTAGTTCCGCATTTTAATGGCAACTTGCAAGACTATCCCAATTTCAGAGCGGACGTTGTATATGCACTGCACTTACTCCGTCACGATTTTAAAGATGAGGAGGAGAGAGTGGGGTTCATTGTTTCGCACCTGCATGGGGAGGCCAGGGCTTGGCTACGCAATTTGTGGCGCGAAGATGGACCGGCCCGTCGCGATTCAACTGCGTTCATCAAAGCGATGGATTCTTGTTTTCAATCCTCTGTGGATGTGGACATTGCGCGCCGTCAAATGCACGGGCTGAGGCAGGGGACAGCGACTGTGCGCCAATACCACTCTAAATTTTTTGCATTGCTCACCGCCTTAGATTGGCCAAAGGACAGTAAACCGGTCAGAGATCTTTTTTGGGAGGGATTGAGCCCCCCCATCAAGGATGAGATCGCTAGGGGGGACAGACCCCAGACCCTAGAAGACGTGGTGCAACGGGCTTTAGCTCTTGGAATTCGACATGAGGGGCGTCCGTGGCACGAGGAGGACGGGCCCCAAGCGCGTGCGCAAGCAAGGACTCTCCCTTTTGTGCACAGGGACTTCAGCCGTGCGCACCCCTCGCCAATGGGGAAGGACAGAGAGGAGCCAATGGAGATTGGTGGTGCTAGGGCTCAGAAGCCGTCCCAGAGCCCTGTCCCTGGTGCAGCCAAAGCGAAGCCTCCTAGAGGAACCAGGAAGTGTTACATCTGTGACAGTGCGCACCATATGGCGAAAGAGTGCCCCCAGAGGCTCCAGAAGCACACTGCAGCGCTGGCAACTGTAACAGCAGAGGTGCAACCAGGGGAGCAGCTTCAGGGAAACGACAGTGCCTGGCTGGAAGCAGAGCTACTGGGGCTCAGCCAGGCGGATCTGTAGACAAGCCCCCAGCATCACTGCAGAGCGTGGACCCTTTGCCTCCCAAACCGGCAGTTCTGCTCACAGCAACACTCCAGTTGCCTGATGGGAGACTCCTCGAGGTTCCAATAACGATCGATTCGGGAAGCAACGCCGACTTCATGGGACTGCAGTTCGTTAAGCAGCACAACATGGCGCTCCTGCCTGCAACGACGCCTCTGAACGTGGTCACGGTGGACGGCAGGAAGTTGCTGGGGGGGCAAGTGGTGCAGCAAACCCCTCCCATGATGATGCAGATTGGCAACCATCGAGAGCTTATTAGTTTCAATGTCACCCACTTATCGGACACACCCATCGTGTTAGGCATGAGTTGGCTGGAGAGGCACAGTCCCGCGGTTGCGTGGTACCAGAGGCAGATCAACTTTTGTTCATCGTATTGTGCTCAGCATTGCTTTCAGACCGATCAGGGAGGAGAAGCTGAGCAGCCATTGCATCTGGGTATGGTGCAAACAGTGCCTCACAAGTACCAGGAATTCTTGGAGGTTTTCTGTGAGAAGGAAGCTGACAAGTTGCCGCCTCATAGACCTTACGACTGCGCGATTGATTTAGTGCCAGGGGCGCAATTGCCTGCTGCCAAGCTGTACTCCATGTCGGAGGACGAAATGCAAGAGCTTCGGGAGTTCATAGACCATAACCTCAAGCGAGGTTTCATCCAGGAATCTAAAGCAGCGGGAGGCAGCCCTGTTTTCTTTGTGAAGAAGAAGGACACGCCCCAAAAAAGGCTTATAGTGGATTACAGGTTCATCAACAGCTTGACTAAGCCCAAAGCTTTCCCCATGCCCAAGATTGACGACCTTTTAGCGACCGTCAGGAGGGGCAAGATTTTCACCAAGCTGGACCTACGTGGAGCTTACAATCTCATCCGCATCCGGAAAGGAGATGAGTGGAAGACCGCCATGTTCACCCCTCTGGGCACATACGAATACAGAGTCATGCCTTTCGGTCTCCAAAATGGCAGCCACGTTTTTCAAGCATTTATGCACCACGTGCTAGCAGGTCTCCTCTACAAAAAGTGTGTCTGCTTTCTCGACGATATCCTGATTTTCTCGGAATCGCCGGAGGATCACGATAAGGACGTGAGGGAGGTCCTGCAGAGGCTGAAGGAACACAGGCTGTACGCCAAGTTGGAAAAGTGCCAGTTTGATGTCAGAGAGGTTGATTTCCTTGGCTACAAGTTGTCCGACGAGGGACTGGCCATGGACAGGGCTAAGGTTCAAGCGCTGTTGGACTGGAAAAGCCCTCGAAATCGGAAAGAGGTCCAGAGGTTCATCGGCTTTGCCAATTTTTACCGCAAGTTTATTAAAGGTTTTGCGAACGCGACGACGGCGATCACTGACACCCTCAGTTCCAAGAAGAAGAAGTTCGTCTGGACCGAACAAGCGGAGCGGTCCTTCCGGACGCTTAAAGGTCTTTTCGCCTCCGAAGAGCAGCTGCTCCACGTGAATCCCGGCAGACCCATGCGGGTAGAGACCGATGCGTCAGATAGAGCGGTTGGGGCCGTTCTTTTGCAAGAGGATTCACAAGGCAACTGGCGACCGGGTGCGTTCTACTCCCGGAAGCTCAGCAAGGCGGAGCGCAATTATACCATATGGGACAGGGAGTTGTTGGCCATTCATGCAGCTTTCAAAGCGTGGCGACACTTCTTAATAGGAGCCAAGCACACGGTGCAGGTCCGCACGGATCACAAGAACTTAGAGTATTGGCGGACGGCTAAGTTGCAGACCCAGCGACACATGCGCTGGGCGGAGTTCTTTGCGGACTTCGACTTCAAAATAGAATACATCCCAGGAGACTCCAATGTTATTGCAGACGCGCTGTCCCGAAAGCCGCAATACTTGGAGGAAGCAGCTCCAATCGCAGCAAAGCACATTTTCGCACCGCAGGCGTGGACGTGCGCTACCATCGCAGTCGACCTGGACGCGGTGCGACGCGCGTTGCAAAGGGATCAGTTTGCACAGTCTAAGATGGAGGAGCTACGCGGAGGGTCGCGACACAACGATGAGTTCCAATTGCAAGATGGACTTTTGACTCGTAAGGGTGCCCTTTACGTGCCCACCGACGATCTTCGAGCCAAGGTTCTGCAACAGTTGCATGACGCCCCTAGTGCAGGCCATTTCGGCAAAGAGAAGACGATGGAGTTGGTGGCTAGAGACTTTTGGTGGCCCCAGATGAGAGGAGAGGTGGCGGACTACGTCGCCAGGTGTGATATCTGCCAGAGGTCCAAACCAGTGCACCAGAAGCAGGCGGGATTGCTAGAACCGCTGGAGACACCGCAGCAACCATGGGAGAGGGTAGCGTTGGACTTTGTTACAGACCTGCCCAGCTCCAGAGGTAAGACGGCGGTGTTAGTGGTGGTGGACTTGTTCACCAAGATGGCGCACTTCATCCCTTGTGCCAAGGTGGCGACGGCAGAACAGACCGCAAAGCTCTTCATCGATCACGTCTTCAGAGTGCATGGACTTCCGCAGTCCGTCTTGTCCGACAGGGGGCGCCAGTTTGTTTCCACTTTCTGGCGAAAGCTTCTGGGCATCTTGCACGTCAAAATCAACCTGACATCGGCG
This sequence comes from Podarcis melisellensis, assembly GCF_964234715.1. Taxonomy (NCBI): domain Eukaryota; kingdom Metazoa; phylum Chordata; class Lepidosauria; order Squamata; family Lacertidae; genus Podarcis; species Podarcis melisellensis. The sequence continues at coordinate 33,601,417 of NC_138528.1, read as the reverse complement.
AGGCATCCACAAACCAACGGTCAAGCGGAGAGGGTCAACGCGATCATGCAGCAGTACCTGCGGTGCTACGCCAACCAGCGACCTGCGGCGTGGGTGGACTATCTGCCGATGGCTGAATTCGCCTACAACAACACGAAACACGCTTCCACCGGGGTGACGCCTTTCTTCGCGAACAATGGCCGTCATCCCAGAACCTTCCCGAGATTTGCGGCACCAGGAGGGGGGGGGCCTCAAGATGCCGACCAGTTTGCAGCGGAGTTGCAAGAGGTGCACGAGGAGCTGCGGAGACATTTGGAGCTGGCAAAACGGGCGTATAAGGTGCAGGCCGATAAGCACAGGAGGGCGGGAGAGGACATCCAGGTTGGGGACTGGGTGTGGTTAGCAGCCCACGCGATGCCGGCCAGGTCATTGGCCAAGAAGAAGTTAGGACACAGGCAGCTAGGGCCATATCAAGTTGAGGCTAAGATCAATCCGGTGGCTTTTCGTCTAGCCCTTCCGGAAGGTTCCAGGGTGCACCCGGTCTTTCATAGGTCGGTGCTCACTCCCTACAAAACCCCACACAGGTTTCAAGAGTCAGGAGCACCCCCAGAGCCACGTAGGAGGGCGCCTGAGAGGGGGGAATCGCCAAGACCAGGACCTCTTAACGAGGTCACAGAGATACTGGACTCGAGATGGGGGGAGGAGGGAGTTGAATATTTTCTCGCCAGGGAGGGCACACCAGCCGCTGCTAATAGTTGGGTGCCAGGCTACGAGTTAGACGAACCCCTTTTGAAAGAAGAGTTCCATGCACTTTTCCCACATAGACCCATGCCAGCTGAGTACTTTGATGACTGGCTTTTCACACCCACATTGTCAGATAGCACGTTCAGGGGTTTCTCTTCCCCCGAGGAAAGAACACCAGCATCAAGCCCGCCCAGGGGATCGTGCTCGGGGGTGGACACGGAAACCCCTTATTGGTGGGAGGAGCAGCCAGAGGAGGAATGGCGTAAGAGGTGGCTGATAGGTCCTTGGCGGGCAGCACCGGAGGAAGTAGCGATGGAAGCAGAGACTGAGAAGCATTTGGGGGAAGAACCCGACTTCGAATACACATACACAGAACTGCCAGCAGAGAACATTGCCGTAGACGACCTGTATCCTGAGCCTACCCCCGAAGAGCCGCAGTTTCCACAACCGGTCCCCGGCGAGCGGGAGGGGGGAAGGGGGGGCTTCGAGGGGGGGATGGATGTCAGGGTTTCTGGGAGAGAGGAGGAGATGACAGAGGAGACGGAGAGCGAGTGGGAGGAGGGGCAGAAGGATGAGGAAGAAGATGACGGAATTCTGAGGGAATCCACGAGTCTGAGCAGCGAGTCAGAGGATTCTCAAAAGGGGGTTACCTTAATCAAGCAAAGGGGAGGAGAAGGGAGAAGCGGAGAGGAGCCCAGTGGAAGACAGAGGAAGCAAGAGACGTCTCAGCCGGAACGGAGTAAAGGGGGTGGAGTCGTCAGCCTCTCGGAGGGAGCAGGATTAGGAGAGAACAGAGAGAGGGGGTTGGAGCAGGGTGTTCAGCCGGAAAGGGTGGAGAGCAGAACAGGGGGTGGTGTAGCGGTCGAAAGAAAGGTCAGCAGCAACGTACGTGCGCCAAGTTCAAACGTAGAGGCGCGCGGAAGTGGAGAGAGCTCAGGGGAGGAGCCCGGCCCTAAAGCCAGAAAGAGGGGGGAAGAGGCGGCAGAGGATTCAGCCTCAGGCGAGTCACGGAGAGAGGGAACCCAGGGGGGCAGGAAGACCCTGCGGAAAAGAAAGGAGAGGAAGAGGTGGTCTAGAGCCAGGCTATTAAGTTGGTGCGGAAGAGGGGAGGAGTCAGAGGGGACTTCAGCGGTCTAACGTGGCAGACGTACGGCCACAATGCTGAACTGTATGACAAGCAGAAATCTTCAATAAACTTTTCCTGTAAATAAGCTGCAACGGAGTGAGGTCTCTTGTGAGCTGGGACCAGTCCTGGGTGGCCGTGACAATATGTATATATAAATAAATAAATGATCATGTGGCACTCTCAGGCATCAACAATATTAAAGCAACAGTGATTTGCACACAATTCCAGATGTTCAGGATTTTTATTTGAAGAGCAGTTGCACAACTTTTGTTGCTTATTTTTCCTATAGGCGACAGATTTACATGCCGATGACATTACATTTCAAAAAGCACTCGGTTATTTTAAGATTTACTTTAAGATGTAGAAACCTACCAACACGGCAATCTTTGCTCCCCCCAAAGTTATCGTATTTCATTCACTTAGCCATTTAAACATCAAAGATGCTTTTGAAGTATTGGAAGAAGGGCAAAAACATGCAACTGCTTGCTTGTACGTTTTAAAACACATTTCATATTTGGAAAAAAGGTATTAAGCAAAGGTTTGTTGGAACAGTAATTGAGAAAATAATGGAAAATGGAGGGAAAGCATAGCTCAGTAGTGACATTTATGAGGTATCTTCAACAGTATGAAATATCAATGTGATAAAGTCTCCAAAACTAAGAATTTGACCTGCAGGCTGTTAATATACATTTTATTCCCTGTAGAGCTATTTTCTGCAATGTGATGACTTTTTCAGCTCAGGCTACCTTCTGTATTATTGCTTACCCTCTCCTTCCCTGAAAATTACTGCCTCTAATAGCAAACTCCCTTGACAAAACAAAACCACTGAGATATAAGAGGCAGGCAGAAGTACAAAAAGCCTTTTAAAAGGTGGGTATGGCTGATACGCAGTGACTGGCTAGAACTGTAAACAGGAAGAATACTGTTAGAATACCGGCAACATTGCTACCTTCCTTTCACCCAGCTACTTAAAGCTCAGACACAATAGAATTCTGCTATGACACAGTTTTAAGGCTGCAACCTTAAGACTATTTTAAATCAATTTCTCTTAGCTCAGTAACTCCCCAAAGTAGTTTCAAGCATCGTTATTTGTAGTTACAGTATTTTGGGAAGGAAGGTGGAGGCCAGCATTTCACTGCAAAACTGGTCATACAGGCTCACCCAGTTTACCAATTCAAGGAACATCTTGAGATTTTTTTTTTCCTAAGGGAGAAAAAAAAGAATTTGAAACCTTGCGGTTACTCCAGTATGAAAGTGGAAGCAAAACCCAGCAACAACTGAAATCCCACATGAGCTAAAAATGCATCCTCCTATCTCAGTGGCTTTGTAAGTGTGGCTACAGAAAGTACCATGGGTTATACCCAATGTTGCCATTGCGCAAGTGTTCCCACACAGTGGGATTTCCTGGCTGCAGCTCCTTGTGAACTCTTAAAATATGTTCAAGAGGACTGGTGGCCTGCAGGCAGGTGAGAGGAGAGGCAGGGGAAGTTTGTTCACATGGAACTGGATACAACTCTATAATTAGCTAACTTTTTCTTTAGCTATCTTTCTAAGCATATAGATGCTACAGATGTGCTCTGGTAGCAAACAACTCTTTGCTGCTTCCACAAGATCTTCAAGAAGGGTTACAGACTCAAAGTTGAATATGCATGTTTACTGTCCTCATGCTGACACGGAAAACCTTGACAGAAAAAAATGCACCCCTCAGCCAGCTAGATTGAAACCAAGATAATTGAACTGAAGTGCCATTCGGTTTGCTTCCCTTCAGCTCAGCAAAAACCTCCATAATAGGCTTGAGGCCGATAGGAGCTCCCATACACCCTTCATACCAGAACACACTGCAGAACCTAAAATGCCTCTGGACTCAGGAGATAAAATGATATCTCTGATGGTGTACAAGTGCTGCCACATGAAGAGAAAATAATATCAGAGACAAGCTGTAGTAATATGCAGTTGCTGACGCACACTTAGGTGCATGAGTTATTCTGATCTCAAGTTAACAAGGATGGAACTCAGCAGGCTCCCAGCAGCCTTTGCTTCCTCACCCCCCACCCCACCCCTGTGTTCCTTGAAGAAGCTGGTAGCCAAGCATGGCTCCCAGCTGAAGAACAACCACATGAATGAAAAATCTCTCTGAAGAAATTTTACAGCTTGCGTCTTCTGCATTTGTGTAAGAAGACAAATGTCTTTCCTTTGGAACCTTTCCTTCTTTACTTTACTGCCAACAGATGGAGAGTTGTTTGCTGTAACTTCTGAAACTGTGAGTAAAATATTCACTTATTTGCAATGCTGTATCTGTGATTTATTCTAGCCTAAGTATTTTGTGGGAAATATTTAAAGGTGAATGAGGGCAGATGTAAAATCTACAGTGGTACCTCAGGTTACATATGCTTCAGGTTACAGACTCTGCTAACCCAGAAATATTGCTTCAGGTTAAGAACTTTGCTTCAGGATAAGAACAGAAATTGTGCTCCGGCGGCACAGCAGCAGCAGCAGGAGGCCCCATTAGCTAAAGTGGTGCTTCAGGTTAAGAACAGTTTCAGGTTAAGTACGGACCTCTGGAATGAAGTAAGTACTTAACCCGAGGTAGCACTGTAATGGGGTTTTAATGTGCTTGGAGCAATCACCATTGTGCTAACTCTGCTATGAGAAAGTAATACTATCCTCCAAACCTCTCTCCCCCACAAGAAGAGCACAGCAAGGGGAGAATTCCCCCATGCTTTATTCTCTCCCTCCCTTTCAAGCAGAGAAGTTGAGCCAAATTTCCCTAGAGTTCCCTGGACCTGGTTCTGGAGGCAGCAGTCGCCTTTCATGGATGGAATGTGGAAGCAGAGACATGTTAGAAACCTTTATAATCTGTGGTTGTCCTTTATGGGTCAGAGAAAAACAAGGCCTAATAAAAATAACAACAGACTTGCTGAATCTGCCCAATGGCTCATCTAGGCCAGCATCCTGTTCTCACAGTGGGCAACCAGGCGTCCATGGGAAGTCATATAACAGGACCTGAGTGCAACAACACTCGACTCTTCTTTAGTTTCCAGCACCTGGTAATAAGATGCGTGGGACACAGGTTGCGCTGTGATCTAAACCACTGAGCCTCTTAGGCTTGCTGATCAGAAGGTTGGCAGTTCGAATCTGCGCAATGGGGCGAGTTCCTGTTGCTCTGCTCAGCTCAGCTCCTGCCAACCTAGCAGTTCAAAAACACACCAGTGCAAGTAGATAAATAGGTACCACTGTGGCAGGAAGGTACAGTAAAAGGCGTTTCTGTACGCCCTGGCTTCCGTCATGGTGTTCCATTGCACCAGAAGTGGTTTAGTCATGCTGGCCACATGACCAGGAAAGTGGACAAACGCCAGCTCCCTCGGCCTGAAAAGCAAGATGAGCACCACACCCCATAGTCACCTTTGGCTGGACTTAACTGTCCAGGGCTCCTTTACCTTTTACCTTTAATGCAACATACTCTAGCAGAGAGGACACCTCCCTTCAGCTTAGCTACCACCCCATGCCAGGTGTCAGCTCATGACTGTAGGCTGACAACATTCACCAGTAACATGAGGGCAGCATTTATGTGCAATAGCTGGTACTGGTGGGTTTTGAGGGGCTTTCCTGCCTAAACAATGGCTGCATACATTTCTGCCCCCCCCCCCAAAGAATCCAGGAATTTGAAGTTTGCTAAGGGTGTTAAGTGTGAGCAGATAAATGACAGTTCCCAGGATTCTTCGGGGAAAGTAATATGCTTTAAATATACGACATGCATGCAGTCTATGACTTCACTCTCCTCACCCTGTTCTTTCCTTGATGCTTGCAAGCAGCTGCTTAAGCAAGTCACCTACTTCACTAACTAGAGAAGCAATAGAACAAAGCAAAGGCTATTTTTGTCTCTCCAGCAAAGACGTGCTGCCCCACCCAAAATCCAGGTGAATAGGGTAGATGCCCTCCAGTATTCTGAAATCTGAAACCAGGATCCCAATACATCAGTTGTAAAACTCTCCTTCAGGAGAAAGAAAAGAAACAGGATGCATTCTCTAAGGCTGCAACATGTCTTGCTTGTAATCCTTTGCAGAGTTACCTGGGAGTAAAACCCATTGAATTCAATGGGCTTTCCTTCTCAGCAGATATGCACAGACTCCGTTCCCATAAGCAAACTAGTAAAGATAAAGGTACCCCTGCCCGTACGGGCCAGTCTTGCCAGACTCTAGGGTTGTGCGCTCATCTCACTCTATAGGCCGGGAGCCAGCGCTGTCCGCAGACACTTCCGGGTCACGTGGCCAGCGTGACAAGCTGCATCTGGCGAGCCAGCACAGCACACGGAACGCCGTTTACCTCCCCGCTGGTAAGCGGTCCCTATTTATCTACTTGCACCCGGGGGTGCTTTCGAACTGCTAGGTTGGCAGGCGCTGGGACCGAACGACGGGAGCGCACTCCGCCGCGGGGATTCGAACCGCCGACCATACGATCGGCAAGTCCTAGGCGCTGAGGTTTTACCCACAGCGCCACCCACGTCCCATGCAAACTAGTAGTACAGCACAAATGTTTCTTAAGAAGATGATTGAGATAAAGGGTAACCTGCCCTTGTCTCAGAGATGGAAGTAGAGGTGGCCTACATATTCCCTTTATTAAATGTATTTTTAGCTTGAAATTCATTATGTGATTCCAGGCAGGTTACAACATAAAACAAGAGCAATTACAGATAGTTAAGTGCAGGTTAAAAACATGGCATTAAAAGTTCAGTCATAAAAACACCCAGAATTACAGCAGCAGTCCAACATCCCACAAATGTATTGGCAAACAACCAGGTCTTCCCCTGGAACTGAAATGCCAAAAGCATTGGTGCTACTCAAGCTTCCAGGGAGAGGATACCCTGCAATTGGGATACCGCCACAGAGAAGGCCTTAATGTGTATTACCACATGGTGTATTACCCTCAATTCCAGATCATTAACCCAGCAACAAAGACCAGATCCAGAGTTTTTCCTGCTGAATACAGGCCAGTAGTATACAGGCCAAGTCCCATGGTTGTCATAGTTGCATGAAGTTCTAAGCTGGCCATCCCAAGGTGGGCCCAGCACAGATGTTAAAGTCATTCAGTGCCTGTCGTCTGTTCAATACTTGTTCATATCTGTTCAGTCAGAGTGTGGTGTAGTAGTTAAAGCGGTGGACTAAGACCAGGGGTTTAAACCCCACCTCAGCCATGAAGCTGACCATGTGTCAGTTACTGTCTCTTAGTCTAACCTACTTCAGAGGGTTCTTCTGAGGATAAAATGGAAGGATGGAAAATCATATCTGCTACCTCCTCAAGCTCCATGAAGGAAAGATAGGATGCAAATATAATAAAATAAATAAATAAATAAATGAGATTGGTGATGATTTCAGGGTGCTATTTGAGCTCATTTGCACCATAATGGGGAAAATGAATTTAAACCATCAGTAAATTTAGAAACATACACCTCACAGTTGTGGGTAGACCACACCAACTGCGCAACAGTGAAGGAAGGGTTGCTAAGCAGCTGCCTAAAGATAGCAATGTCTATTTCTATTACGGTATAAAACCATGGGGTTTCTGTAACTTGGTAGAACTCCTCTCTTATACTACGTATGCGAAAGGAAAAAGTATTTTAGCGTTTTCTAAGCAAGACTGGTCACAAACTTTTACTGATGCAGCCACCCAAGAATTCTTAATAGCAGCATCACAATGCCATTGTGGGGAAGTGCTGCAAAGATCCAAACACCGGCTTACCAGAGAAAAAAATTCACACCAGCTGTAATCAGGGTGCAAGAGAGGGACATCTGGAAAGCAGGTACAAGTAAGGGTCTGTGTTGATGTTGATGATTCCATATTTTTCAATGTGCTGAGCTCAAATCCATCACCCGCTGGTTACCTCATCTATTAATATGAATCCAAAATGATAACTTGCAATGCTATTTTATTTTAAAATATTTTTATCAAATGATCTCAAAGTCTATATTAAGATAACCCAAACTACACATCCCTGTTCATTTGGCCAACAACAGAGGCCAGAGACTCCCAAAGAACCTAACAGTTAGAGCAGTGCATTTTTTGAGAGGAGGATACGTTCCCCAATACTATTAGTTCTTTAGTTAGTGGTTGTGGCCAAAAGTATTCCTTTTGCCATGACATTCATCCTGGAAGAAAGTGCTACCTCCCAGCTCCCTTGTTCTTCTGCCTGGTGTAATGCAAATGTTCTCTGACAACAACTGTTTTCAGGTTCAAGATGGAAGCAATGTACCCATTACCAGCTTTACATGTGTTAGAGAACATGACTGTTTCAACAACCTAACACAGTGGTACCAACACTGTGAGGACGATCACTATTGGGATGAAGCAAATAACAGATACTGGCTTTCCATACTGCAAATGTGCACTAATTGATGCTGAGTAGTTTCAATTATTAGTTATATTCATAAATGCATATTAAGGAATTATGTGACAATTTTTTTCTACATTTCTGCAGTTTATGCCAGGTATGGGGAACAGATGTGGCCAGGCTACGTTTCCACTTTTCATCAACCCTAGACAACATGGCCAATGATCAGGGGTGAAGGGGGTTTGTAATCCAACAATATATGAAGGATCACAGGTTCCTTTACCCTGGTTTATAGTCTGTGCTTTGCATAAAAACAACAACAACAACACACACACACACTTAAGTCTGAAGTGTTTTGACATGTGATTTCAGCACAGGTAATCAATGTTGGTAAGAGGTATAACATTGATACCTTGCACTCATAAGCAGTTATGATCAAAAAATGCATACACAGATAATTGATAATGCATTTTTGCTTTTTGGCTGTTAATAACAGATTAAGTTGCCCAAGGGTTATAAATTCATCAGGTATTGCTACATACTCAACATACTGAAAGCATCTTGATATCAAAAAGGAAACTTCCCCCAATTTTTCAGGTTCGCCTTCAAAATACGTACAGGATTTTGCAGCCCGAATATGAAGAACATGCTATTTTAAGACTGCATTGGATTCCAAAACCAGTACATGGCCCTTAGGTCCAGCATCATGCTTCTCATGCCAGCCATCAGATGCCTGTGACAGAAAGCTGATCATGAAGGAAACAGTCCTGACCCTTGTGCTTTTGTACAACCTGGTTACAGAGGTGTAATGACTGGGAACATCAAACATGCAAAATATCATTAGGCTTGGTGGAACCCAAAGTAACACACTAAATTGGGGCAAGGGAGGGAAGACGGCCCCAAACAGCTACTCAGTGGGCCCTGAATATTGACTGATTATTGGGGGTGACTAAATTGGGGGAGGAGTATTCTGAACAAGAACACCCCATGCTGCAACATTTTGTTGCAGGTCTCGCTCGTAAGAAAACTGTAATGCAAGCACAGGAAGAAACAGGCAGTGGAGAAACTGATAGGACCCGAGGAGAAACGTTGCTTACTGGTCGTTCTCATCCAGTGAAGCAGGCGGGGCAGATCCCCCGCCCGCGCACCCCGCAGCACGTTCAAAACAGCCTGGCGAGCCGAAGGGAAATCCATGCTTTGCCTACTGAACACACCGCGCATGCGCCAGGAAGACCGCCCTCCCTTGACAATCTTGACTGGCGGAATCGAGATACGTCAGCAAAGGCTCTGACGTCTCCGTTCGGCGGCTGAATCTATTTACAGGTATGTAAAAAAAAACCCCATCCTTGTTGGACGCATGCGCGGAGCAGTCGCTATGCTCACCAGCCCTGGGAGAAAATGAGGAATCGCTCTAGCCGAGAGATACGCCGAGGCGCTATGACAGACACGGTTTAACAGAGCCCCGCCCCTTACGGTGCGTAATGGTGACGCCCGACGCCCCTTGTTGGCAAAGGGGCCGCTTTCTGAAGGTTTTCTGATACGGTATCCAAGAGGAACGCGCGGTGGGTCCCCGCCCCCACCCGGCCAACGGTTTCTGGTTCGCACGTGCAGTTAGCAGAAACATCCCCCCCATCATGCGTGGCAAAAGCATGAAAATACAAAGTTAATTAAAATGAGCATACGCCAACACCGCGTTAAATAGGCTCCCTTTCATAGAAATAACAATAATGCTCTGTTTAAAAAAGCTTTACAATAAAGGATCCACATTTCTCACCCCCCCCCAATCTGGTCACCTTGCTTAAGTTATAAACGTCCTTTGGTTCAGCGTTTTGAGAGGGGGCCACTCTTCCATCGGTTCCCGAGCGAAACGGATGCCAACAATTGTTGGTAGCAGCATATCAAAGAACTGGTTTATTTATCTGGCATGCCCTACTATACATAGATGGCTAACTCAGGAAGGAGAAGTTTAAGTACGTCCTTTTAAAAATACCCACTGGACACAATGCATTTGTTTTTTATCCAACATGATCGTTTCCCGCCCCGCCCCCTTTTCCTTTAAGTAAATGCTTATTTTTAGTCTTTATTTACTAGCGTGCCAAACCAGATCACTTAAGTAGGTGAAATGTTGCTTCGTAAGTGTTGGGACAGGATTAGACCGTGAACTGACAGAAGCGCCGAGTTTCCAAAAGCACGTTTATAATATATTCACAAGCAATTCCTTATAGGGAATTTTTGCAGTTAGCTTACACTCGCTTTTCGGATAGCTAGACGCTTGATTTTTTTTAAAAAAGAAGCGACCCTTAAGCATATTATAGGTGGTTCGCAAATAAAATTAAAATCCTCATAGTTCATTCATAAAGATTAAAGCCAGATGTCACACATCAACATTTGATGGGGCAAACCGCTTTCGTTCTCACACTTAAGAGGTCAACATACCATTTCCTTTCTGCTTATTTATTTCATAAAGCATATCACCGCTGCATCGTAAAAAACAAAACTCCAAAGCGGTTTATCAAAGACAAAACAGTAAAACTAAGACAAATTTTCAACCCTGCTTTAAAACAAACAAAACAAAATCCTAAAACAGATTAGAAGTCTAAAACCCCTGCTGGACAATTGCTCTAAAGCCCTGAATCGAAAGGAAACCTCTCCAACCTCGCCTGCGCCCTAAGGACGTGCGGTACCCTCACTCCACCTCTGCACTCACTGGCGCACGCGTGGTTTCAATACTTTTCAATACTCGGACTCACAGTGGGTGGGGTCTTATAAATGCCCCGGAAGCGGAAGTGCGCGCGGGGTGTTTCCCCCCCTTTTTTGTGAGAGAGGCTGTTAACTTCGCAAGCTCCGTGTAGTGGTGACGTGACATTCTTCCCGGTTATGCTGGGGGAGACTGGAGGGGACGGTGCTCGTTACCGGTGCTGGGCCTGAGTTAACGGCTTCGTGAGGGCTTCCTGTCGCGCGGCTCTCGTCGCGGGGCCGGGCCGGGCCAGGCCGCCGCCGCTTTAGAGGCAAAAGGAGGGGGGAAGCCGCTGTTCTGGGTGAGTCTTGTGATGGGGCGGGTGGCTGCAGCGCTTGGGTGCGAATAAAAACTTGGCGCCCCTTTCTGGGTTCTGCCCAGCTGTTGCCCTGGATCTCTCCAAACTTCAGGGCTGTGGGCAGCTTGGCTTGGGAGGAGATCGCCGGGTGGTGTCTTGGTGAGGTGAAACTTGCTTTTGCGGCGAGGCCAAAATTCCTCAGTCTGAATCGGGCGAGACAGTTGTTGCTTAAGCCCTCAGCGGCCTTGCTGTATAATCTCGAAGCTTTTCTCCGTATGTAATCCCATATGCTCGATTTCTCATTCCGCGCGATGTAGGGCTGTGCTATTACATTCAAAACAGATTCTGAGCCTCCATTCAGATTAACAACGACATAGTTCAAAGGACCACATTAAAAAAAAAAAACCTCCGTGAAAGTGCAAAGTACAACACAAATACTCATTTTTTTAACCAAAAGTATTCAGTTGGGAAATTTGTGTGTGCAGTGGCTTCCCAGTGACCTTTTAAAAATATATAACTTGTGAAATGCAGCAGCTTTTCTTTTATATAGGTTTAAACCATCTTGAGAAATGTTATACGTATGTGAAGTGGCCCAGAGTTGTTTGGTGTATTTGATCAGCTCTTAAAGTTTTTGAGCTACAGTTTCAGTTTTTTTGTTACCTGTAAAATCAATGGCTAGTTCAACTAAAAAAATCCTGTATGTGTGTAGATTATTTAAAACACTTCAATTTTCTATCACATCCGTGACTCCAAGGCAGCTCACAAGACATAATAAAAGCAATCTGTTTACAGTGAAAATAAAGTTTAGCCACTGGTAGTGCAGTTGTAAATGAGGTTGCTTATAATTATGCCCCTCTAAGTTTGTTGGAACATACTTTCTACTAAGTGTTTTTAAGATTGTAGTCCAAGAAAATAGTACTGTAAATAGTTCCAGATCTCCTCCTTTATTCTGGGAACACTTAAGCTCCTTTAGTTTGCAATAGTATGCTAATACTTACCTACTAAAAGTAACAACCCCATCTTTAGTACCTTTTTGGGAGCTCCAGTGTGGTGCCAGCAGGTGCAACAGAATTTTCCTCCCTCCATATCCAGCCCTCCCTCCACAGAGAGAGAGAGCGAGCTCTGAGGCAAGCTGCAGGTGGGGCGGAGAATAAGTCCCATTTTCACAAGCAGACATCCATTGGGATGTCCAAGTGGGACACCACAATTAGATATCACATTTGCAGGTATCAGGAGGTGTCAGTCAGCAGGGAACTAAGTCATAAAGAATTATTGTGATCCATGGAGGTTGTTGCTGGTTCTTTTCACTAGAAGGTATAGTGGGCAGGTGCTGAACTAGCTACCTGGAGGTAAAAGTAGAGATGAACTGGGAGCTTTGCTTCCTTCTGCACTGACATATTTTGCCAGTTTAACCATATGTTTCCCTCATGAGTTGAACAAATTAAGATGATCTGCACTAGAGGTAAGGTTGCACATTTTTTACCTTTCAGTTTCAATTTCTGCTACTGGTGATAAGGGACTCTTACAAACACTGTTCTGAACTATTGAGGAAATGCAAGTCTTACTGGTTTTTAAACATTTTTGTGGAGTCCATTTCTACTCTCTGGTGAACTTGTGCTCCCTGTCCCCTCCCTAGTGCCAAGATTAAAAGGAAAGTGTGGCTTGGCTCCTTGGTTGCTGAAGCTTGTTATACTTTTTCCTACCAAGGAGGATGGCAGGAGCTTCCTTGGCTGTTTTGAGGCCAATGGGTCTGGAGCACCACAAATGCACAGCCAGGCTAAGGCCACAGTTTTTGGCTTATCTAGCAAAACTCTGTAAACAAAGGCTGGTTACCAATCCCAGCCAGTTTTTATGTTTTCTGGTTATACAGTTAGCATAGACTAGTTTCTTTGATTTTTCATAATAAATGTTATTGAAAAGACTTTAAAAACCGCACCAAAATATTGCTTAATTCAAATGGTTAAAAAACCCCGACATTGCTGTGATATATTTTAAATTAAGCAACTAAAATTGAATCAGATTTGTATCTACTTTTATACATAAAAGAAATCAGTTAAAGTAAGATACAGTTGCAGTAAACCTAATTTGATGAGTTTGTTTTAGGTTATGAAATGTTTCCCATTATCTCTGCTAATGTCTGCCATTTGAAGCATGATGTTTAGCCTTTAATTAGACAGTCCAAAACAAAGAAGCTTACCTTTGGCTACTATTCCATACACAATAACTTGGGAGTAACTCTTAACTCAATATAGCAAGACTTACTTGTGACAAAATATGCAGATAATTAAGGTAATACAGAATGAAGACGTTGACCTAATGTGTGGCAGCTGTGAAAATGGCAAATTCCACACCAGGCATAATTATACATATACAAATATTTGGTGTGATTTTGAAACACTGCGTACAGTTCTGCTTGCCTCACTTCAAAATGGATATTGTAGAACTGGAAACGTTTTGAAACAAAAACAAGAGGATGGAGCAACTCCCCTATGAAGAAAGGCTGCGGTACATGAGACTTTTTGGTTTAGAGAAAAAGCAGGCAAGAGGTGACATGATAGTTTATAAAATGATGCATCAGCTAGAGAAAATGGATAGAAAAAAGTTTTTCTGCCTCTCTGATAATATTAGAACTTGTTGACATTAAAGGAAGCTGAATATTGGAAGATTCAGGACAGGTAAAAGAAATTACGGCCTCATGCAGCACGTAGTTAATCTATGGAACTTACTCTCACATGAGGAAGTGATGACCAACTTGGATGGCCTTAAAGGAGAATGAGAGAAATTCATGAAATATAAGGGTATCAGTTGCTACTAGCCTTGATGGAAACAATAATGCTTCTTGAATACCAGTTGCTGGAAACTGCAGGAAGGGAGAGTGCTCGTTTATGGAATTTCCACAAGCAACTGTTTGGCTACTGTGGGAACAGGATGCTGGACCAAATGGGGCATTGGCCCGATCCAGCAAGCACTTACGTTCTTTGGCATGAGTAATTTGATTGCTCAGGTTAATTTGTGGGTTGTGTTAACTTATGATTCCTTTACTCTTGAAAATTGATATAGCTGTAACATTGGGCTTTGCCAGTAGTAGATTTGAATACTTGATGCATAATCCAGAACTTGTTTAAGCATTCTTCATTCCCATAGGAAAATATGCTATTACCTTTCTCACAGCTTCTATCCATAGTCCATCATTTATCTAGTAAAGCTGAGTAACCTAGATAGCTTTCGTTGTTTCCTTTCTTAAGATTTGATTCCTCTCACATTTACCTGTTCTCAGAAATGAATATAGTCTTTTAGCTGAGGCACAACGCAGGTTGGGGTCCAAAGAACTGCATTTATTCCTGTGTGCCCACAAAGGCTTTAGGTATGTTTCTGCAATAGCATTTCCTAATGCTGCAAACCACTTTTGAAATAGAGGAAGCTCTCACAGTAGTCTGATCTTTATGCAGTGCAGGTGGGGGCCTGCTGTTGAAAGGAAAGATACAAATCCCACTTGAATATGATCACAGCCTTTGGATCCTTGCAGAATAATCTGTTTTTTAAAGAATACTAGTTGACATTGAAAAAAAATAGTTAGGAAATGTTCGAGAAAGTTAAATGCATTTCAAACGTGCGCTACAGTCCCATCCATGTATATTCAGAATTCAGCCTAATTGATTTCAGTGGGACTTGCAGTGGGACTTGCAAGTGTGTATAGGTTTGCAGTCTAAATGTTCTTGATCTGGTGATTATGGAAGGTTTATCTTTTGACAAAAGTGAGCTTAGGAAACTCAACAGAACTTATCTTTCTTTGCAGCTATAAATTTTATATAAACATTGAAGCATTAAATATTTGCATAATTTAACATGCAAAATATGATGGCTGTAATTATTCAACATGTTAACTCTGACTATGAAAAAATCAAAATATATTAGTAGGAACAATTTTCAGAGCATGTTTCTATCTCAGTACCTTGTTGATTAGCTTTGTTCTTTTGTACCACACCTTTTAAAAAATCTTCTAAAAATATTTTAATGTTCATAATACTGAAAGTTTAGTTCTCACGAGGGACAATATGTCATTGATATTTTAATGTTTCTTTTACAGATCATATTTGAGTTGTCTTTGAAGTTGCCAAAATGGTTT